>NC_085049.1:29704294-30015801 GCF_963662255.1 Cinclus cinclus
TATTTATAGAGACCCCAAGAAAACAGACCAGTTCTGCAATTTTACTTTAGGCTGGACATTGTAGAGATACAAAATGTAAAGGCTTGCCAAAGGAAAAAATACAATATTGCTTAGGCATCTCACATAACCATGAATCCCAAACCTTGTTAGTCACAGAGATTGACAGTAATATATTAAAGAGTCTGCAAGTCCTTGGATGATTGGGCTCTGACTGACTTTGTCTTGCTGTCTGTCCCTCTTTTTTCTTTTAAGGAAACGTGACCACAGTAACTGGGTGAGGGGCTCACCAGGACATCACCAACTTTCACAGAGGAGCTGTGTTGCCCCATGCTCTGGTGTGCACCCAGAACAGTGAATGTGCAGGTCTGCTGCATTGGCCCTTTCTATCAAAAAGCCAATTTTCAAAGTGCAGATAGACTTAAGAAAAAGGAGTCTTAAACCGGGGAGCAGCCTCTTCAAGCAGCTGTGAAGCTGCTGACTCACATAGGAAGAAGCCCTATCATCTGAAGCTCTGACAGTTGAAAACCATTCCCCCTTCCCTTTCTGTGGGTTGCACTGTTTTCAGAGGATGATGATTCAGTAGCCCTCCCAACGTGTGGCTGTGCTGTGGTTCAGAAGCAGAGCTGCTTTTGAGCAGGGTGGGTGAGACCCACTTCCTTTGTTTAACCCACCTGCTGTTGCTGAGCTTTAGAGCAGGTCAGGCTTAGCCACTGCAACTTCCTCAGCAAAACCCTCATGTGGCAGAGGCTGTTTGGGAGATGGAGTGATGGAGGGAAAGTGTCATATATGGTATCAGTGGGCACCTGCAAGGAAAACTAAATGCTTATTAACAGCTCATCTTATTAAAATGCCAAAAAATGCACTTAATGGGCCTTATTCATTACTGCTCCATCAAACGTGCTCAGCCTCTAGGGCTGAATAGCACAGCTGCAAATCCAGTTCTTACCAGTAGCCATTGCTTGAATATGTCATCTGCAGGGGAAGAACATCCTACAGCTTAAATACCCATCTGTTTTTACACCATCAAGTGTTAAATCACTGTGTTCAGCTGTTGTGCTGTAACTGTTTTGGGACACAGCATGCCTGGGTGTCCTGGAGGAATGCAGTGTTTATAACCCTGCTGTCTTTGAGGGGCTGGATAGCTGTACATAGTTTGGTCTCTGAAATTTATGTTGCCAGCTTGCTTCTCTGGAAGTTTCTGGAGAAGAATTGATGTAACATCTCTCATGAAGACGAGCCATGGTGGTGCGTGTGAGGATGACTTTTCCCTGGTCTCCTTTGCAAATGTGTTCATTTTGCCCTTGCTATTGACTGACTTTTGTCATTGCCTTCTGTGGCATCTTTCTGCTGTGTGGGATGCTAACATAACCCATGAGCACTGATCAAAACTATGAAAATATGATAAAGACAACTTTAGAACTGATTGTTATAAAGAAATTTTAACTTTTGAATTTGGATTTGATTTTGCTGAGAATTGACATGAGGGCAAGGCAAAAAGTTCAAAATGGTAGAAATAAATGCTTAAAAAAAACTAAAACAATTTTGTAAAAGATGTTTGTTTCCTACAAGCCTTAAACAAATAATCCTTCAGCATTTATTCATATAATGTGTTCATGTGTTAATCTCTGCTTCTTTTTACTAAGGAGTTGGAAAAGAGAAACTGCAGTAAACTTCAAATCATCCCAGTCTCAGAAAATACGTAGAATGGTTCAAAGGTGAAAGGCAGATTTTGGAAAGCTGGAGCTCTTCCCATTCAGCAGCTACTTTAAAGGAAAACTGGACACTTGCCTGGCACACAGTGGTTTCTCTCTAGTTACCACAGCATCCTGCTGGGAAATCTTTGCTTCCCATTACTTTAATTGAATTTTTATGAGATGGTGCTGTTAATCAGTTTCCCAGGTTTATTTCATTCAGATTCATAGGATTCTCCACAGCATATGGTCTGTTCTTTTTAACGTCAAAAGCAAAACAAAAATCATTTTAAAAGAGCTAAAGAAACAGTTCCTTAGCTTTCTGTGAAAAATACAGCAAGTAAGCATGAAGAGTTGTCTGTTCCTGTCCTGCTGAGAATAGTTTCAGCATCACTTCACAATCATCTGCTTCTAATATTTATGCCTTCCGTGTCTGTAGCTTTGCTTTCCAGGCCTGGTTTAAGCCCAGTTGGCAAGTAAGCCCCACATAGCCACTCACTCACTCCCCCACCACTGGGATGGGGGAGAGAATCAGAAAGGTGAAAGTGAGAAAATCTGTGGGTTGAAATAAAGACAGTTTAATAAGTAAAGCAAAAGCCATGCATACAAGCAAAGGAAAGCAAGGAGTTGTTTTTTACCACTTCCCGTGGGCAGGCAGGTGTTCAGCTGCCTCCAGGACAGCAGGGTTCCATCACGCATAACAATGACTCATGAAGACAAACACCATCACTCTGAAGGTCCCCCGCTTCATTTTTCTTCCCCCAGCTTTACGTGCTGAGTTGATGCCTTACAGTATCCCTGTTGGTAGTTGGGGTCAGCAATCCCAGCTGTGTTCACTCCTGATTCCTGCACCTCTAGCTTTTTGACTGGCAGGGGTGTGTGTTACAGAAGCAGAAATGGCCTGTGCAACCCCTGCTCAGCAAAAACGAAAACATCTGTCAGTCATCAACACTGTTTCCAGCCCAAATCCAAAACACCACCCCCTTACACCTTCGGGGAAGGAAAATAACTCTATTCCAGCCAAAACCAGCACCCTCAAGTAGGGAAACTAGGTTAAATGCTTCTGCTGTCCACAGCTTTGTTAATGTGCTCTGGATGAGCCAATGCATCAAGTAAGGTTTTGTGTTGGTTGGACCTTTCCAAAGGAAAACCAGCAAGTTTTCCCACAGGTGCTGAAGAAGTAGCCAGTGCAGATATGAGACTGATTGACTTTGCTGCAGTCCTGCTTTCTGGCTTTTGAATGTTATTATCTGGAGCTGCACTTTTTGGTATAAAAGTGTGCCCTCAGCTGCTGCCCAGACCTATTCACCAGGGTACTCTACAAAAAGGAGATGGGGGTTTTCATGGCAAGTCCTTTCTAGGATTTGCCTTTCCTTGAGTTTCTTATACCTCTGCCTGCAGTGTGGCTTTGTCTTTGCTTCCTTATGCCAACAGTGAGGACTTCCTGTGTGGATGACTTGTTCTTAGAAGCATTTCCAGCTCCTGGGTCATCCCTGTAGTGCTTTGGGGACTGGGAAAGGAGTGGGCAAAAAGTTAATTGGTGCCTTGTGGTGAGAGAATCCTTCCCCTCTTCTTGTGGCAGACCTGGTAAATGCTCAACTAACTGATCACAGTTTAAAACATTTCAGTATAGGCAGCTACACATAAAAACAGTTGCTGGCATAGCATGTAAACGGGTTAGTGCAGGGTAGGAGAAACACGTGTAGGTAGTACCTTGAAAACCTTGAGTGGGGCTGGGGAAAGGGGGTACACCAGATAAAATGCTGTTGTTTTTCCCCATAGAAACCCAGTGTTGAAAAGGTAAGAAAGGCTTTAATTACCAAGTGTCAGTTCTGAATCCTCATCAGCAGATGGGTGGCTCCTCTTTGAGCTCTGGAGTTTTTAGTGAATGTCACAAAGGGCACAACAGCTTCATCAAAGCTGAGAACATCCTTGTGGACAATTTACCTGGGATAATAGACTTTGGAGGAAGAGAGGATCCGTTTGTATGCCGTGTTGGATCAATATTCATATTGATCATTAAACAAGAAGGGGGAAATGCAGCATTTCCTCACTTCATTGTGGCTGTCAGCTATGACACAGAGCACCATCACTCAGATGAAAGCAGATGTTGCTGCTCTTCAGGCTAATAATGCCTTATATTTTTTTATAAGGGCTTTATTGTGATGCCATGTACAATAATTACTGATAACTGCAACGGAATAAGGACAAAATGACTGAATATTAAGTGATAGGCTTTAACAGAAATCATTACATTAGAAAAAAAATCCCTATGGTTAGTAGCCAGTTATTTTTGTTTCCTCTTGAGGGTTCATACCAGAGCAGCCACTTACTTTTTGGCCTCAGTGGAAAGCACCATAGAGTTGCTATGAAGAAAATTAACTCCATCTCAGAAAAAACACTGCACCTTTTTACACAATGGGCTTTGTCAGGCCACTTAATTTACCTTAAAAAGTTTGATTAAGGATCTGAAGTGTTAGGACTAAATTTTTTTTCATAGCTTAATCCATTCTTCCATACTGGTATTCCAGATTTTTATTTTTCTCTTTTTCAGTGATTGTAGTTAGCCAGTTTGGGTTTGGTTTAATCAGCGTTTGCTTCTTTGCTTTCCATTTCTTTTCTTTTTTTCCATTAATGAAGGATTTAGGTTGCAGGTGCTGTTTTTCAGTATACCTCTATCTTGGGTGCATTTGTGGTACAGTAAATGGAGTGTGGATGTGTTTCTTGTGAAGGATGCCTGAAGGCTGGATTTATACCTGTGTGTATTTTTGTGACTTGTGTAGCAAAGGTCTGAAAGAGATTTTCAGGTTTTGTTTTTTATATAAGCATGAGGAGTTTAGTGCCAAATCTTCTGCTCTTGCTCCAGGTTTGCAGGAACACAGCTACATGAGCTGAAATGTGAACATTAATCTCTGAAGTATTTTCATTACCAAAAAGGCACAGCCGGCTTGTTCAAGCACCTTTCCCTAAAAATGTAAATATATCCTTGGACACTAAGCCCCAAATACACTTGAAGTTGACCTTAGGAAGTTGTAGAGAGTTGAAAAACCCAATTTCAAGCACCCTTCCCTGCTCCACCGAAATGAATTACATGATGGCAGTGATTTGACAATAATATCCATCTTTATTTGTCATGGCATAGGAAATGAGTGAGAGCAAACCTAGCCCTCCTCCTGATTTACCATGTCAGAGACAACTTCAGGCTTCCTTCTCACTGAGATTTTTCATCACACTAACCAAGCAAGCTGATATGCTTCTCCCTGGTGACCATGCAGGCTTCCAGTATAAACAAAACATCACTGGGAGAAGCCAGGACGAGCCCACATAACTTCTGGTTGCTTCTTTACGATCAGGGCATCTTTATTCTTAACAAGAAAGTGTCTGATTCTGAAGAATTTATCTCAGTTAACACAGTGGGGTTTGGTCATAGATTGGACTGGATGATCTCAGAGATGTCACATAAGTTGTGCCCAGCTTTCATGCCCTGTGTCCTTGGTTTTTTGATGAACAGCTCAGTCGAGTGTTCCATCATGGTTAATTCTTCCAATCTGTGTGTGCCACTGTAATGCTTTTTCCTGCCCCTCTCCCAACACTGAGCAGAAGCAAGTTTCTGTCAATTTTATTCTCAGAGTAATATTCTTGTTTCTTTCCCCCACAGGATTTAAACTGCCTCGTAAGAAATAGTAAGTAATTTTCTTTTCTTTGTTGCAGTTTTCTCATCAGATCATGCTCTTTTTTTTCTATTTGTCTTTTTTTTAACTGGGTTCATACAGCATATTTTTCCTGCTAGTATCAGAGAGTTGTGAAGGGAAAACACTGCTATCATGCCTTGCTTTGGGAGTTTCCAGTTTGATCCATTATAGGCTCCAGCTAGAAGAGGAATGGAAATTTATGTCTTTTTTTGAGATAGAGTTTGGGGGTAGGCAGTGGCATGAGTGGAACCCAACCCAACTTGTTTAGTTTCTGTTTAAAGCTGGGATTATCCATTTTTGAAGAAATGGGAATTTAAGGACAAGTTTGCCATTAAATGTTCATTGCAAGTCATTATGATAGTATTTGATGAAAAATTAATGTGTGAACTAGAATTAAAAAGGGGGCATAGAGGGGTGCAGTTGAGAGCAATTAATGTAAGTTATTGGGTGTAAGGGGTCAAGTCTTAGCAATGGGATGCATCTGAAAGACCTTAATATAATTATGGGTAATGTTCTGAAAAATGTTCTTTAAAAAAAAGAAAATATTCTGAAATTGTCCATTTGGTACCTGTGGGCAACTGGGCAATGCTGCAGAGCTCCTTGGCTTTTCCTTGCAGCCCTTGTTTTAAGCAAGTTCATTCCTGCCTCAGTGCCCAACCCTGTGTCATATTGGCACAAGTCTTTTTGCAGCCAGTAATATTTTTGCAGTGTTTTTGTTTGACTTGCCCGATAAGGGAGAGGACTATGCTGAAAATAACCAGGTTTAAAACTTCTCTGGCAGGAGAGGGCTTGGGTGGGATCAGGTTGGATGATATTTTGCACTGGCACACAGCCACTGGAGTACAGCTTGACAACATGGCTGAGCCAAAATGCAGCACCACCATTAAAATGCTGCCTAAGTTAAATATTTAGTTTCAATTCTGCCTTATGGCTCTTGTTATGTTTCTCTGCTCTAGGAGAAATACATTGTTGTTTGGGGTTTTTTTTTAGTGTTTAGTACAATCTTTGCTGAAAGGTACTTTATTCTTGTCAGGCTTTTTATAGATGTTTTTTGTAAAATGTGCATTTGAGATTTGTCTAATTTCTCCTAAGCCTAAAGCCACAGTGTTTGACTGAATGGATAGTGCCCACTTGCTACTGTTTCCATCACATACCCAGCAAAATAGACCCAAAGTGTACTTTACGGGGGCCTGATTGTGCTATTTTTAATGTGCTCTGAGAAGTCAAATGTGTTACAAAAGCATAGGTAGATCATGTCTGTTTAGTGCCTATCATACCTGATTTCACTTTCTGATGACTTTACAGGACCAGTGTTCCCTAACACTGTGTTGACAAGCATAGTTTACTTTTTTCTGTCCAGGAAGCTCATTAATTTAGGCAAGGCACAACAGGCAGTTGTTGGAAGCTGAATTCAGATGTATATTCAAATTTGAGGAAAAGCAGTTTGTAGACCCAAGGTAACTAACTGTTGGAACAGTTTCCCTGGGTATCTGATGGATTTCTTATCATTGGAAGCCTGGAAATTAGCACTCACATAGGTTTGTTTCAGCAGAAGGTTGAAGGAGATACTGAGTAAACTCACTTGAACTATTAGCCTGACTACATTGATTGTGACAAGTACTAATGGATTTTAAGGAAAAGAGGAAGTGGAAGTTACAAGCGTAAGTTCAGATTATTGCAGGCAATTTACAGAGTACTTCCATACTGAAAACTGCCTTTCTGAACTGGAAGCAGTCTGTCACCCAGTTTTTCCCTCAGAGTAACCTTGACCCTAAGAGCAGATCATAACTGCAATTAAACTGAGCTTCCTCAGCCCCACTCTAAATGTGGGTTTCATTTTCTGGACAGGCACTTGCATGGAGTCGAGCTGGCTGAATATTCCTGCTTGGACTCCTTCTGCTCCAAGCAGTCTCCATGTTTCTTCAGATGTTTTCCGTCAGGAGGATGGAAAACTGTTCCCTGTGCTTCAGATAGAGTGGAAAGTAGCCACGGATGGTAAGTGGTGGTTGTTTAATTTGAGCATGGAGCAGAGGAAATAGGTGTGATCTAGTAAGGATAGAGAGGATAATTATGACTTCAAGTCACGAAAGCAGATGTTTAAAATTTGAGAGGTTGTCTGCTTAATTTTGTTTGGTGGGTGTAATCTCATCTTTGTGTGCCTTCTTGATAAAGCAATAATTTCTCATTGTTGGAGCCTAAATGACTACAAACAACAGTCTCACTGTCCAGATATCTCTGATTGTTTGTCTGTAAATGATGCTTCCCTTGCATACTCTTGTCCAAAGTTTTGCACTGCTTTAAGACAGAATTAAACACATTCATTTCTTCCTTCTGCAGGGGCTGTGTCTGAGGGTTGTAGAGTTATGCTCTCTAGCTATGGTAGTGTAGAAGCAGGTGTGACTCAGGTGACCCAGTAATTTCTCTCAGCTGTGCTTGTCAGCTCTCTCACTGGGACCAACTCTCTCACATGTGTACCAAAATAAAGATGTGTTTACTTTGGCACCCAGACTGCACAAGGCAGCTTTGAGAGGCAGAGCTAAACACAATACCATATCTGGGGAATTGCCAGGGTGTGTGGAGAGTGGAGTTGCCTTCTCCTTTGTTCCTTCATTTGCACAGATGTAGCTTTGCCATGCAGGACCTTAGGCTGAAACGTTTAGACTGAAAGTGCTGTTAGTCACCCCTGCATGCTCACTTTTCCATGACCAGTTATCTTCATGCTGGGATCCTCAGCACCTCAGAGGAGTTAGACTGTGGCACGGCTAGGCACAGTGGTGCTCTCTGTGGGGGCTGCAGCCTCTCCGTGTGCCGAGGAGAGGGAAAGGTGACCATGTCACTCTGTCCCTGTGCCTGCAGCCAGCATCCGCTGTCTGGAAGGGGCAGAGCTCGCCGTGATGCAGGTGAACAGCAATCAGCAGATCTGTGCCCAGTTTGACTTCCAGAACAATTTGCCTCTTCAGGTCCGTCCAGATGGAGGCCGGGTGAGTGCAAAGGGCTTCAAATTACATTTTCTACTCTGTGGAATTGTTTCTGCTTTCACTGTTTTATGGCAGGGTTATTGATTAAAATGTACAGACTGCTTAAAGTCTGTATTGGACTTGAGATCTGCTGTCATTCCCATTTCTCTTTCACTCCTCCCATCCTTCAGGTTTTAAGAATTGCTGCTTTTAGTGCCTAGCATGTGTCATCTCTCTGGAGGTTGCTGAAAGCAAATAATTGTAGGGGGTCTTGCATTCTGCTCAAGAGCATGACATTTCATAGCTTTTAAACTAAACTCTTCCTATTGCTTCCACTTCTTTCTTGTCCTCTCTTGTGGAAGAAAGCACCAACTTTGGGGGTGGTCCTTCATCTTACACTCCTTCTAGGAAACTCAGCAGGAAAGTGCTGAGCATCCACAACAGTAAGGAATATAAACAATAAGGAGTTCATTCCTTAACCACACAGAATTTGGCCATAGTTAGCTTACCACTTGCCAAACACCACTAGCCTAGGAGCCAGTGCCTCTCCCAGAATTTGCACAGCATTGCTGATGCAGAAAATAGTATAGATTTAAGAATTTATGTATGGAATGGCCAGGTACAGAGCTGCATATGTATAAGTGCAATTCTAAATGCATAGCACTTGCACAGTGCTACAAAATTCATACTAGATTGAAATTTCCATCTTGAAACTGCATATTTTATTCCAGTCTCCTTTCATCTCAGAATATAGTTTGGTGGGAATTCTACACAGTGGTTTGGCATAAAACTGTTGTGTCAGCTCAAAGATCCCAAGAAAAAAAACTAATTCTAAACAGAAGAATTGAGACGAAGAGACGGGTATTTTAAATAAACTTAAGTTCCAATTTTTTATAGTCAAGCTTCAGTAAAAGGTTTACATGGGATGAGGGGACACAGTGGAACACGGCCAAGTCAGCTGTTAATTTCAGTGCCTTCAAGAACAATGTTGTCCTCTAAAGTCCTTGTGGATGTGTTTTGTTTTCAGTGGAATTTCACTTTTGACCGTTTTGAAGTAGAACCTGGCCAGACCTACCAAGTGACTGTCTATCACCTGCCCAAACTGGGCGTCAATGGGGACCACAATTGCAAGTCCACGTCTCTCACAATGCCTGGTAAGAGGTGATTTCGTTCACTTTTATTGTTTAGGGTTTAGGAACGTGGTGGTTTGTGGACCTGACATCACTGATGCTTTTAGTTAATTTAAAATCTTCCTGAGTTGCCCCTCTGCTTGTAGCAGCTGGAAGTACAGCTCAGAATTTCCAAATGAGAAGTTTCCCTTCTAGTACTAAATCCTAGACATGTGAAGTTCAATTTCAAAGGCACAATTAAGCATAATTTACCAAGAAATTTGGTAGTACTGAGTGCCTGACCCTTTCTTGTACATGTGAAAATTTTCCTTTTGCTAAAAGAATTTTTACTGTTTTTCCCAAGGCTGCTGAGCATCTGCATTGCCCTCTGGCTGCACTGACTAATTCATAAATATTTCATGCTTAATACAGATCTTGTAAACTGGTTAACTTTTTTCTTGTTCTTAGTTGTCAGCCTGACTCCATAGTTATAAAATAGCAAGTGTGGAATGTGTCAGTCAATGTGAGCTAGAAAAGGAGAGGGAGCTCTTCATTTTCAGCCCTCTTACTCTTTCTTCTGCCTGTTCACACTAAGAACTTGCTGGCTTTTATCCTCTACTGTTCTTCAGAAAACTAATACATGGTGTCAAGATCAGCAGCTGCAGGAAGCTTTGCTGATTAGAGCTTGCACATGAATTGCAGAGACATTGTAAATTCCTAAACTTCGTAAAGTTTTAATTGGTGACTTAGAAAGTTGGAAATTTGAGATATGCAGTGTTTTATCTCAACTGTCTAAGCAGGGAGTTGTTCCTTTTCCTTTGTCCAAACCGTGGAGAAGAGATATAATTTTAAGACTGAGAGTTGTAAATCCCACATTGATAAATGTTGAATATGTAACTCCAGATTTAACTCTGAAGGAAGTCCCAAAGAGCAGGGCCAATCTGCTAAATAATGGGAATTAGAAATGTGGAAGAGTGTTTTAGGATTAAGAAAGATTCCAGCCTCCTGATTTTCCTGTGTCAGAATGCCTTTGGAGGAATCTCTTGCTGAGGTGTGATCACAAGGTGTGGGGATGGATATGAAGTTTTAATTCCACTATTTGAGACCCTTTCTGCACCAGTGTTACATTATCACTCTACTATTAAGTGTGGTATGTTTTTAGTCTCATTCTTTTTCTCTTGTTCTGAGAAGAAAAAGAAGACCCAAACACACCGTGACATCAGTGAAGGGACTGTATGCTAGAAACCAGTACTGTTCTTTTACAGAATTTTGCCACTGCTTCAGAACAAAGCTGTCCATTCATTTAGGAGAGCTTGGTTAGAGCTTGCTTCTGATAAAAGAATCTGTTTTGTTCCTAAATGGAAGTACAATGTTTCTGACTAGCTGCTGGTGGTCTTTCTTGCAGACTGCACGGATTCTCTGATGAAGAGAACCATCCCATGTATAAAGACAGGTAAAAATTTTTGAGTCACATAGATGTGAGCACTCTGTTGGAGTATTTGACAGTTGAGAAACTCGGGAATATCTGCCCCACTTCCAGGCAGCTTGTGGGAGCCCAGGATCCAGGGTGAAAGTCTAGATGATACAACTCTGCTCGTGAGCTTCAACCCATGGATGGAGCCAGCCCGCTACCAAATCCATGTGGCCAGTTACCTGAATGAGAAGAGGTGTAAAATGACCACATGGGATTTCACTGAGGTAATTACCTTCCCAAGTCATACCTTCTTTGGAGATTTAGGCAAACATCTTACATGCTTGCTAAACCAGGACATTTGAACAGCAATTTTCAATTAATTATTTTTTAAATTGTCTCGAATTTGGTGGATAAAAAAATCAAAAAAGAGGTTTTATAATGCATGAAGCAACCTATAAACATCTGCCATGTCAAATTTTATGTTTAACTATCTGGGCTTTATTACGTATTTCAAGCCAGTGCCTGGGGAGTTAAAACTAAGTAAATTAACCAAAATTGAGGTGCAAAGTTTCAATAAATCATTGAAGTACTTTATCGAATATGATTGCAGGAAGGTGTTAATTAATTTTTTTATATGAAGAATGAGTGGTTTAGTAACAGATGCTTCATTCAAGCTGAGAATCAGTTTCTGTAGATCTTGCAGTCTGTGTTGCTGAGAAGCTCAAAGTGTCCAGACTGTGTTCCAATACAAATCATGTTTCCCTTCAGGCATCTGAGGGAGGAGAAATACTGAATATTTGGAACCACTCTCCACCCTTCCTTGGGTGAGGGCAGATATGTTGGCATTCAGTTTGTTTAATCTTTCTATTCTTTAACACTTAAAACCCTTAGTACTGCATGCACTGATATGATTAAGCTATTACTGACACAGATGGGACAGCTCTGTGAGTATTTTCCTGGTGGAGGGGAATGCACCTCATTTTGGAATTTGCATCTGCTAATCACTGTGAAGAATTAGGTTATCATGATACTGATTGTGTACAGCAGGTAGCAAGGGCAACTTACTTGCCTGTTCTAGTGTCAGTATTGACAGCTGCTTTTAATTGAACTAGGAAGCTTGTTAATGTTTACACATTACAAAGCTGAAGACATCTACATTGTTAAGAAACTTTAACTCCTCTGAAGTTGTACAATGTACATAGCTAATTATTTCCTGTTACTTGTGCAGTCTTAGCCTGCTGTCTTAATTGTATTACTGTGTCATGGTGGCCTTTACCCATTTTGTTCTCTGTGGGCGGCTTGTTCAAAAGGAAAAAAAAAGCAGCTTCTGCTTCTTTGGACCACGTTGTGTTTTCATGTCAGCTTTTTCTTTTTTCCTGCTTTCATTCAGTTTTCTTCCTTCCTTTATAACTTGCTTCTGATTTCTGCAGGATGGACTACAACAGCAAGTGAATGTCACAATCAAAATAGACAAGAACATAAAAGCTTGCTGCAGCTACAGAATACAGGTGGGATGGCACTGTTGTCTCTGTGTCCTTCCTTCACAATCAAGGCAGTGAGCACCTTAGGAATGTTAGGGGTTTTTTCAGTGTTTTTTTCTGAGACTGGCCAATCTCTAGTTGCCTGGATCAGGGAAATATTATGGCTGAAAGAATTTTTATATAAGTATTCTCTGTAGTCAATGGCTTTTCCTTAGTACAGGGCTGCCAAGTCAGAGATTATGAGAGTGAGAATGGTAAATGTGCAACCTCAGGAGCTCATAGGCTTTGTCATGTATGGTGTAAGAATTCCTCATTAATCTTGTTTTCTGAAGGGAAATGGGAACTCTGTGTCTCTGTGCTAAAACACAAGGAACATTGAGGCAGGGAGAAAGTAAATCGTGGAAAAAAATTTCTTTTAAGAATAACTTCTGTTTTCCGGATTCATTTCAACTGCAGATTCAGCCATTCTTTACAAACTGTGGCACAGACTGTCTGAGACACTCTGCTTTCATCCCATGTGAACCAGCTCCAAGTGAGAACCACTTTTCTGTAAATTAGATTCTCATTGTTTTTCAGCTGAGAACTGAATTTTTGACATAACTCTTGTCTTTTGCAGGTACAGAACCATCAGGTAAGAAGTTCTTCCAATACCCTGAGACTTTTTTTGCTGCTCTTCTCCTGTTGTGTAGAATGAGAAATTATCTTTCCTGGGAATGACCCAATGGACAGGAAATGTCCCTGTTGAAAATTTTATATTATTTGGAAACAGTGGTCAGCCCATAGATGGTGATGTATGAACCAGCCATATTGGGAACCCACCAGAGCTCCCACTGAAACCTCAGAGGATGTGAAGATCAGCACATGGCAACCACTTGGTAACAAAACACCAAACCAACGAAGAGCAAAGAGACCCCAGACCCCAGTAATGCTCTTGGTCCGGGCTGTCACGTGAGGGATGGGGAGTTTAGGTCACGAGGGTTTAATAGTCCAGGGGTTTCTTTGTTCAGGGTCTCTCTTTTCAGCCAAGCTCAAACAGCTAGGTATCGTCATCAGTATGTGCCAATAAATCTCTCTGATGGAGGTGAGAGCCTGATGTCTAAAATTTCTTTAACACTGAGTTCAGAATTAATTGTGCTAAGAATGACTTCACCATGATTTAATGAGGCAAGTATTTGTATGCAGTGTGAACCTTAAAGAGCAATTTTTTGAGAGATACTTCACTTGCATAGAATTCTTTGAGAAGCAGTTTTGACAAGAAGAGTCTTAATATAAAATACTTTCTGTCACTTTGCTCAGTGTTAAAAAATTTGCATAATATAAAGCAGCTTTTGGAGAGAATACCTTGCATATATTCATTTTTATGAATGTCAAGATAACTTGTGCATAATGATTAGATTTTTTTTTGGCTGCAACACCTGTAAGGATCTTTTGCCCAAGATTTAATAAAAAAAAAAAAAAGAAAAACACCTGTAAACTGAAATTCATGACCCAAAATGATGATATTTTATTTTCTTTTAAGTGAGATTGCATGAACAGGCAGGACATGGGCGGCATGCCTGTCAAAGCTGGGTAAACATTGCTATTTAGAGGAAGGTTCTTGATCTGTGTTTTCAGTGTGCTGCACATATGGTTCTTTGTGTGGAGCTAGTTTATGGTGTACAGTAGCACCATGAAAGCAGGAATTGGTTTGGAGAAGTGCCTGTGGATTGTAAGGGGGAAGTGCTGGTCGACTCTGCAAAGCCAGGGTCCTCCTTCCTTGGCCTCTTATGCTCGAGAACCTTTTGATCTTTGGTGAAACTCAGTGTAAGGCAGTGTCTGAGGAGTGTTTTTGTTTTGCAGATGATATGATGATATGGCTCTACTGGTGTATCACTGGGATCTGTGTGTTACTGGTGGGGTCAGTCATAACAGCTGTGCTGTGTATGACTAAAATACGAGCAGGTGAGACTCATACCAGCCAGGAAGAAAAATCCAACGCTAAAGAATATTTCTTCCTCCTTCTGTACCTGTGGTTTTGTTCCTTGCCATTCTGATGCCTTGCCTCTGAGATAATGCCTATGAAAACATCTTCTGTTTTACATTATAGGACTTGCAATGTCCTTATACCATCCACTAGATAAGTAAAGTCTTCCACAGGTTATCCTGTCTGATACTCATGTGCATAGCACTTCGGAGCTCATGAGGGGGAAAAGGAATTTCATAGTTCAGCCGTTTTGTTTCCTGTAGATTGCTGCGGATCTCTTGGCACTTATTTTTCCCCTCCATTGCATAAGTATGTTGCAGAAGAGAAGCTTCCTGTTTGTCCACACAGTAGTCTTCCCCCTGTTGCCCAAAGTCTCTGCAGAATCAATGTTACACTATGGTGAGATTAGATAAGGTTTTTCAATTAAAGTGGAAGGGAAAAAATACAGGACATAGAGATTGACATCAAGCAAGTTGGAAAATTTGGTACCTAATCGCTAACTCCTAGTTTTCTGTGCTGGAGCCGTGAGGCAGTTATCTCAGGCAAGATGTGTAACTCACTGCTTGTTTTGTTGTGTTTTGTTTTTACACAAGAGGAAGAATTGGTAGTCTTTTGGAAAATTTCTTAACATCAAACTCGTCTATAAGATGTAGGTAGGGACATTTTAGTCACCTCTTCAGAGAAGCTTCTTACGAAAAAGACATTTTAAAAGCCCCTTCTCCTTAAAGAGAGATTGCAGAACAGTTGGGGTTCTGTACATAAGACTGACAGGATTTTCGGGAGATGGTGGAAGTTCATTTTGAGTGCATTCTGTCTACTATCAAAGGAAAAATATAGCAAGAACTGGCTGTAGAAGTCTTTATAAATTCAGTATGTTTTTTTATTAGGCTTCTCCTTCCTCAGGGCTTTATCTCCCTACACAGTTAAAGATTATTTTTTTTTTAACCTAATCTGTGGAAGGTGGTGTGATTTTAAACATTTAATCTTACTTCATGTTTTCAGAACTGACAGTGACTTTTCTCTCTTCCAGGACGCCGGCGAGGGAAATACAACCATGACAGTTTGCAAGCTGGTAAGATGCTACCTGTGTTTTAGCAAGCACCTGTCATGCAGGTCTCACAAAGTTGCCCAGAAGAGGCTTTTGTAGGCTCTAACTACTTTATAGATGCTTCTTGAAACCAAAAGGTAGCCTTAGGATCTTCCTGCTTAGCTAAAAGAAGTTTCGTGTATGGAATTTGAAATGCTATATTTGTCAGATGGGAGGTGTTTGTTTTGGAATGTGGGGAGGCTTTCAACCCAGCCAAGGCTGTACTGGCAGAAGAAGCTTTGCTAATCATCTTAGGCCATAGCAACAGGAGATTGTTTTGGGGTGGGGGCACTCAGCTCTTCACCAGAGAATACAGAAATATTTGTATACCTCTTGAAGCTGCTGTAGTGTTTCTGTGAGGTGAAAGTTGATGATTCATCTGGACATTATTATAAATCACAGCTTTGCTGTGTCTGTACTTTGATATTAAATTTGCACAATGAGATGTTGTCCACATACGTTGCCAAAATAGCTTTAAAACTCAGAAGTTTTGTTAATACCTTCCTATGCTGATTAGTGCTGACTCACACCATGACAGTTTGGGGAGTGTGGCTGTAATGAATATTTTCTGTCTTCCATCAGCACCGTACACCGAGCTGTCCCTGCCACCCTTGAAGCCGCGGAAGGTTTGGATTGTGTACTCTGCTGATCACCTGCTCTACGTGGACGTGGTGCTGAAGTTTGCTGAGTTCCTGATGACAGTCTGTGGTACTGCTGTAGCCTTGGATCTGCTGGAAGACCACCACATCTCAGAGCTGGGGCCCTTACCCTGGCTCATGCGGCAGAAGAAGGAAATGGAAGAGCTGTCTTCGAAGATCATAGTCTTGTGTTCTCAGGGAACCCAGGCCAA
Organism: Cinclus cinclus; assembly: GCF_963662255.1. Taxonomy (NCBI): domain Eukaryota; kingdom Metazoa; phylum Chordata; class Aves; order Passeriformes; family Cinclidae; genus Cinclus; species Cinclus cinclus. The sequence continues at coordinate 29,720,539 of NC_085049.1, forward strand.
ATGGCAGGCCATGCTCGGGGGTGAGCCTGTGTGTCTCAAGCAAGATCAGCAAAAGCCGGTGGGAGACCTGTTTACCCCAGCCTTGAATCTGATCCTGCCAGATTTCAAGAAACCAGCCTGTTTTGGAATGTACATAGTCTGCTACTTCGAGGGAATAAGCAGTGAGAGGGATATACCTGATCTGTTCAATGTCACATCCAGGTACCAACTGATGGACAAGTTTGAAGATATTTATTTTCGGATTCAGGATCTGGAGAAGTTTGAACCTGGGCGGATCCATCGAATTCAGGAAATCACAGCTGAAAATTACATCGATAGCCCCAGTGGGAGGAAGTTGAAAGAAGCTATAGTGAAGTTCAAGAACTGGCAGACTGAGCACCCAGACTGGTTTGAGAATGAAACCATCTGCTTGGATAGTGATGAAGAGTTGCATTCCCTGAACAGAGAGAGCCAGGTGGATTCACCATTGAGTGAGCCAAGTGGAATTGTGAAACACCAGCTGCACCTACGTGAACCTGACCCTGGCTGCTGTTACTTCATCAACCTCCACATGCACGAAGGTGAAAGTACAGGCTGCAAGCTGCAGCCTCAACTTAATCCATGTGGGGATCCAAATTCCCAGACTGTGGTCCTTCCTGTGGATGTTCCTCAAATCCAGGTAGTGGAGCCAGTCTCTTCCATGGAAGATAGAAATATACTCAGTCACCATGTGCTGAACAATGAAGACTGTATGGAAGGAGTTCCTCTTCTGGAGACAAGCTTTCCAATGAGGAATAATGTCATCCTCCACAATGGCTCTGAAGTTTCAGTAGCCGACCAGAGCCCTGCAAACTTCTCAGATGAGCTGAGTGACCATCTGAATGGACTCATGTACCCTCTTTATCAGCAGAGCATCATTCCTTCAGAGCCAGAGTATCTCTGCCAGGGGGAGGCTGACAGGCAGCACCAGCTGGTCTTTGATGACCAATGCAAAGACCAGAGACAGTCAGTGCAGTCAGACCAGGGCTACATCTCCAGATGCTCCCCTCTGCCTCCTGAGGACCTTCTAGAGGAAGAGGAGGAAGAGGAGGAGGAGGAGCATCAGGAACAACAGGTGGGCATCCATGAACTCTCTCCAGAGGTGTTGAACAGTCTAAAGAGCCTCCAGAAGCAGCTGTTTTTCCAGGACATTCAGAGGAGCTCTAGCTGGAGCTATCCGGCAGAGGTGATGGACATTGACCATTCTTTGGAGGACTGTTAGGCTCTGCCTGGGACCTGCTCTGTTTGAAATACAGGGATGGAAGGTGGTCCCATACAGAGCAGTACTGAGACTGCATTTCCAGCCCTATCTCTCTCCTTGCATTGTATATGGCTTAGTGCTGGGATCTTCCTGTGTGCTGCTGAGATACAGCACTGCACAGCAGACATGGAATGTTGCTTCCAGTCTCTGTAGAGAGAAGCCACAAATATTGGCCTCCTCGTGAAAGAATAGGTGGTGGTTCTGTTCTGTGGGGAAAAGCATTACACTGAATTCTCACTGATGGATGGCAGAAAAATTACTATGGCTCATCCACTCGTGCCTTCAAAATGCCTTCCAGCTGTGCTGATTCTATTGCACTGGATAAAAGTCACAGGCGTGGTTTAGAAAATAGGTTTAGATAACATGGTAACATTTGCATTGCCATTTTAATGCACCTTTTAAACATTTCCTTGTAAAAACTGTGTCAAAGATGTGCGTCTTAAATTTCAGCTAGATTACGGCTGTCTCTACCTGATTGATAAATGGGCCTGGAGATTTTTCTTCCACCACTCATTTGCAGCTGCATTTCCATGGTCATTCAGAAATCAAGTGGAGTAGCTGAGAGTAAGTGGGATAAATGCTTAAATAGAGAGTCTCCATAACTCTTCCTGACTCTCTACTGGGAGGTATGTGCTTGAAAGCCAGCAACAGCAGGGAGGGGGAAGACGAGACCAAAAAATGGAATTTGGGATTTTTTTACGGTTTTAAGAAATGTGGGGCTGAATACAGAATCACAGAATCAGGGGAATCTGATGTTTTCTGTGACACACTGCTGCAGTTCTGTTTGCTTTTGGGTATCTTAGCACCAGAAAGATGTGAACTGAAGATACAGATAGTGACACACAAGGAAATGAAAGACTATTTTGGAGGAGGAAGAAGTGTAGCCTCAGCAGATGCTGTTTTAAAGTGGAAATTATATCCAAGTTAAGGGAGGCTGAGCAAAAACGACTGCAAGATATACTTGTGTGGGTTTAAGCTTAAGCACAGGTTGTTCAGGTTAACCACAGTAAAATACTGAACAGACTAATGGATTCATCTCCCAGGAGCAGTGATGGCATTTACCCTGTTTCTTATCACCCTGTTTCTGCAGCTTACTGGATAACAACCAGTGAGATGTAAATACATTGAGGCCTTTCTCCTTTGTCGTCTTCCTGTCCATCTAAGTTTACTTGTTAAAAAATCTTTTATCTCAGCTTTTTTAAAGTCTAATGTCTCAGAAAAGAACCTGTTCTTTTGACTTGAAATGTATTTTGTATTGTGTATATTTTATAATTTTGTGTCGAACCTGTGGGGTTTTTTTCCTTAAATTAAAAACCATGAATACTTTTTGGACATATTTACTTAAACACTTCTGTTTCTCAATTCTGTCTAATTCCTTGTGTTAAGTTATATTAAGTTCTTAGTATTTGTTACAGAAATTCAAGGCAAAACTGAGCCAGAACCGAACTGGCTCACAAATGTCAAAATATTCCTGCAAAGCACAGTATTGAGACGAGCTGGACAGAGCTGAGGGCCTGCAGCCATGGGAAGTACACATCCCTTCAAAACAGGTGGTAAAGGAATTGTCTGTAATTTCCGTGCAGGACTCTGAGGACAGCTTAATAACAAAGGGACAGTCCCTGCAAAGATCCAGACTTGAGGCTAGGAGCCTTCCTGCTCTAACAGGAATCCAATCTAACCCAACAGGGGCTAAGCAGAGAGGCAGCTGTGATCTCAGTGCTTCTCCAGTGAGAACCCATTTCCCAGATTATGTCAGTAATTGCCATTTTGATGATCCCCCTTCTTAAAGTTTCTTTTATCTTACAGCATGTAAATCTGATATTTTTTTTCCCATGAGTCTTTTTCAAGTGGTATAAATTCCTATAAATCACTTAAATAGGAAGCTCAGAAGTGTCATCTGAATTTCCTTGCCTTAGTCATTCCCTTCTCAAATAACTCCCTTGGTGTTACAGCTCTTAGAATTTGCTTTCATTAACAGAAAGTTTGTTTGAGGGGAAAATCCAGACAGTATTTTAGCAATCCAGTACAAGGAAAACAAGTAACTTTAATGCATCTGTTGGTCCCTATTCAATACAAAATTGAATAGCCCAGCAAGACTCAAAGGAGGAAAAAAAAGGAACAAAATCAGTCACAAGTTTCTAATTTTATTTTAACAATCTTGCTTTTTAAAAAATACAAGTTCTTATTAATGCCAGGGGGATGCCAAGTGTCCATCAGCCACAGGCCTTATCTCTCACTTCCATTTCCCCTCCTGGGAGTAGTCATCTCTTTTGTCAGGATAGCAAACAACAGTAAAATGCTAAATAACTGAGTTGTGTAACAGAATCCCAAGGGACCTGTGTCTTAGTATGGCACAAATTCATTCAGCAAAGCGTTACTGACCTGGACCAGTAATTTAATGTTGGCACGATGTACAGGAGTTGTGCAAGGTGCATTGGGAGAGGTATTGTTTGCATTTTGATGGTACCACCATCTCTCTTCTGCAAACAGAAAGGTTTAAGTGGAAGCAAGAGCTCAGTTACCAAAGAGGAGGGAATTCAAAAGGAGGAGCAGGTTTATAAACAAGACATTGAAAATCTTTAAATGTTTTTTCATAGTAAGTAATTGCAGGAGCAGCAGAGCTGCCCTTTTAGTTGAAAGGGGGCTTCTGTATAGCCAACTATAGAGCTTTATACTCTCCAAACAGCACATTTCCTAACAACCTAGAAACCATGGCACCACAAAGAACAACTTTTTCTACAAAGGAATTCTATGCAACACAAGAGTCATTTTGCAGGGTCAGATGTCCTGGGCAACCTTTTTATCCATGGAAAAATCTGAACTGTGAGTTCACCACCAACGGGTTAAATATGCCATGGCCAGATAAATTTCAAATATGCCATTTTTCTCAATAACATCCTAACTGGAAAAAGGCACTCACTGTTGAAACAGCAACTTTGTTATGGGCTGTGAAGGGGTAACGAAGTCAGACTCATTAATAATTGTGCTGTGATTCTTTTGATGTCTCAACTATGCTCACGCTTCAGTGTATTAGGGATTAGAACTTTGGTGCTATTGGGAACTTGGCCATAGGAACAGCCAAATATAGTTGGTGATGAAAAGCTTTTCCTTCAGCTTGTTTTTGGCAAAGTTGGTTGGTTGGGGATTTTTTTTTTCTTCAGCTGTTTGACTGAAGAATAGAGTAGTCCTAGGTTCAAGTATCACCTTATTCTCTCTTGAATAATTATTTCTGACCTTCTACTGCCTATTTAATGCTGAAAAAGGAAGGTGCAAGGAAACAAATATCTGTACAAGTGTAATATACCTGTAATTACACCTCCTTTGGCCAGGAACTTAGCATCCCCTCGACACATTTCACATCACATAGTAAAAGTTCACAGTACCAAGTTTTACAATCACAGTCACTCACAGCACCAAGATTGTCCAGACAAGAAGAAGTTACTGAAGAGAAAGGCCACTGGCCAAAATTCACACAACTGCCCATGTAAGGGCTCAGGTTAAAAATAAAGCACTGGTGGGAAAGTTAAGCCGAGCTTTTGCCAACTCCACTTGGCGTGAGGAGAGCTGCGAGTCACCCATCCTAGCTGCACTTCTGAACAGGACAGCACTATTGACCCATCTTTTCTAGGGGCTCTTCCAGCCCCTCAAAACCCATCAGCCACCGAGAGCTGGGGGAGGAGGGCCCCATGGCAGCCCCATTTCTGCCTCTGGGAGCTGGAAGTTACCAGACTGTAAACATTTTGTTGTAGCAGTCCACCAGAGCAGGCTGTTGATCCCACTCTGTGAAAAGGAAGGTGGGACAGAGGCTCTGAAGCCTAAGCCCTGAAGAAAAGAATGAATATGTGTGCAGAAGAAGTCTGGGCTGCACCTGCAGTCCTGCCGTGGGTAGCAGTTGGTTGTGCTTTATTTCCCCTTACCATCAGGACAGCTTGAAAATAAAAAGGGGGAAAAAAAAAGTGCGACAGGAAACTGTTTTTTTTTCACAATTATTGCAGACTTGCCCAGATAACAAAATATAAGCCTGAGAGGGGCAAAGTCCTTCCTCCCAACGTGGCTTGTGTGCTCCTGCTCCCATGGGGCTGGTTTTAGGAGCAACGGCAGCCAGGCAGAAGAGCAGGCCTTAACCCCACCCAACATTCATGGAGCTTAAAACCAAAGAAAGCTGTGTTCCTATGAGAGGTTACTAACAATTTTCCCCACCTACCCTAAACCACATGCACACAGAGGACAGGATGCTGATACATGGGCTTTCACCAAAGCTCAAGAGCCCCTCTGCCTCGAGGGATCCTGCAGCACTTTGCTTTCTGTGCTGAAAAGTGAGGTTCACTGAGCATGGAGCCCATCCCGAGCAGTGCCAGCGTCCTCTGCTCTGCTCTTGGAGAGGGGGTACTTTGCAGGCTTAGCCCCATCTCTGCTCTCTCAAGCAGGCATGGAAGGGGGCTAGAGGAAATTTTCCAGCCTTTCAGGCTGTGTAAAGGAAGACCCTATGCTCCATGTAAAATAAATCCAACGCTGATCCCGTAAACATGCATATTCACAGAGAAATGAGAGCCCCAGCATCTGGGGATGCCAGCAGTAGGCTGCTGTAAACCCTGTTCTCACCAGAAATAAATGTCTCGGTGGTTATGAAATGGGACCCAAACCCTGGTTTATGTCCATGCTGGATTGATTTCTTCAGCATGTGAAGTCAATGTAAGATGCAAAAAGTTGAAGCACAGAGGTAGACATTTTGGCTAGGAAAAGGTGGCTCATGGGCTTGAAGTGGCCAAGAGGCCAGCGTGCTTCCAGACATTCCTTAGCTGGTCTAGGAAGGCCTAGGAAACACAGGCAGCAGCTTTGCAAGACCCAGGGAAACCAAAGTATGCTTCCTTCTGTCCTTCTGGAGGCAACATCTGCTGGTCAGGCCCCTCTTGCATCTCATTATTGTGATCAGCAGGAGTTCTTAAAGGAGGGGACAAAATGCACTGGTCCTTATTTAGGATGAAAAGGAAAAACGGAATCTTTACGTTTACAAAGGAACACAATGTCAAGGGAGGGAGGGGAAGAGTGGGGCCCTCCAGACAGTGGAGAGACAGAAGCAGTAGAAGTCTTGTCATGAAGGACAGGTGCGTTTTCCAGTGACAAGTGTCATCTGTAGGCTCCTGCAGGTAGTCGGGTTTGTGCGGAGCTTCCGCTGCTGGATTTGTCCATGAGGAAAGGAGGAGAGGTGCGGGAGTCTGACAGAGAAGCCCACGACCCCTTCCCCTGCTCGGCCACGGCGGAGGGAACCTGAGCAGAACGCAGAGACGGAGACTCTGCCGGGAGCGGGCCCGGAGGCGGCGGGAGCCCCTCCGGCAGGGGCGGCCAGCGGGGCTCAGCCCTGGGCGGTGACCGCCAAGGCGTTCACGTACCCGTGGGGACCCACGTCCACGTCGGAGAGCCCGTGGGCCAGCGGGGCGGCGGCGGGGGCGGCGGCGGCCGGGCCGTACTTGGCGGGCGGCGGGGCGGCGGCGGGGCGGAGGAGGCAGCAGGTCTCCAGCGCCTCCAGGCCGCGGCAGGTCAGGAAGAAGAGGTTCTTCAGCATGAAGAGGGACAGCGGCTGCTGGTAGCGCAGGAGCAGGAGGCAGCGCAGCGCCAGCAGCGGCGCGTCCAACAGCCCGGCGGGCAGCAGGAGGTGCAGGGCGAGGCGGGCGGCGCCGGGCGGGCGAGCGGCGCTGAGCTCGTACAGCCACAGCACCGGCGAGGCCAGGCAGAGGAAGTAGACGGCGATGAGCAGGTAGCGCAGCGGGGCGGGCAGCGGCGCCGGCCGCCCGGGCTGCAGCACCAGCTCCAGCAGGGAGAAGCTGTCGAGCAGGTCGAGGCAGGTGGCGAGGAAGGCGGCGGCGGCGCGGTGCTGCGGCGGCGGCTGCGGCGGCAGGAGCAGCTGCCCGGCGCCCTCGGTGCCGATGGCCCGCAGCAGGCAGTACAGCAGCGGCGCGGAGAGCGCCAGGGTGATGCGGAAGCCGGTGGTGCCCAGCGGCAGGCGCAGCTCGATCAGCTCCAGGATGGAGGTGCCCAGGATCAGCGCCGCCTTGGGCGTGAAGGCGATGGAGTAGATGAGCCAGGCGAGGTGCGCGTAGGCGAAGTCGCCGCCGCGGGGGGGGACCCCGGCCCCGCGGCCCCCGGCCCCGCGGCCGCCGGGGGGGCCGTGCAGCAGCAGCGGGTGCGGCGGCGGCGGCCCGGGGGGCGGCGGGGGCCGCTCCCGGCGGCGCGCCCGGCTGTTGCGGCAGAAGAAGATGCCCCAGCCGGCCGCCAACACCAGGTCGGTGGCGATCCAGCTGCACCAGTAGAGGTCGGTGACGGCGATCAGGTAGAGGTCCAGCAGCGCGCCCTGCCCCAGCAGTAGCACCAGGGACAGCGCCTGGAAGCCCCAGCGCCGCCCTCCCCCCGCTCCGCCGGGCCCCAGCAGCGCCCCCGCCGCCGCCCCGCCGCCCCCCGCCCCGCCGCCCGCCACCCCGTACAGCTCCGCCGCCGTCATGCTGCGGCCCGGGCTGCCCCCGCCGCCGCCGCCGCCGCTGCTGCTGCTGGGGAGCGGCGAGGCGGCGGCGGGCAGCGGGGTGGCGGGCGGCGGCACCAGGGGCTTGCTGATGCTGCTGCTGTCCTCCTCTTCCTCCTCTTCTTCCTCCTCTTGCTCGGTGCTGCTGCGGGGGCTGCGAGGGCGGCGGGCCCGCGCCGAGCCCGAGCTCGACCCCGAGCCCCGCCGGCTGCCGCCGCTGCTGGAGCCCCCCGGGAAGAGGGGCTGCCGGTCGGCGGCGTGCGGAGGCAGCGGCGGCTGCGGCGGCGGCTGGAAGGAGCCCGAGGAGGAGGAGACCGAGCGCTGGTTGGAGGCAGCGCGGTGCATGGTCCTCCCCGGCCCCCGAGCCGGCGCGCCGGGCCCGACGGCCGCGCCGCGGCCCCCGGCCCGCCCCCGGCCCGCCCCCCGCGCCGCCGCACCGGCCCCGGGCCCCGCGGCGGCAGCGGCAGCGGTGCGGAGAGCCCGAGCGGCGGCAGCCGGCGGGGGAGCCCGGGGGCGGCGCCGAGCAGCAGCCGCAGCAGCTGCCGGAGCCGGGGCGGGCGGCTGGCGGCGGTGGGTGGGCTGGGGCTGGGGGAGAGGCTGCGCGGCCGGGGGAGGGGAGGAGGGGGCGAGAAGCGGAGTGGGATGAAGGCGCCCCCGCCCTGTCCCCGGGGATGCTGCCCTTCCACGTCTCGGGGAGCATCCTGCCTCCTGCCCTGCGGGATCCCCGCGAATGGGGCGAGCCGCGCCTGGGCGAGTCGCCCATGGACATGCCACTGCACCCTGGCACCCACTCCGTAACATCGGAAGTGCTTCAGTGTCCCCTGATCTCTCTAGGTTGGCCAAGACAAAGACCAGTTTGCCTGGCACAGAGCCTACAGTGAAGCGCTCATTTGTGGCTCATCTGTGCTGCTGGACATTCATCTGCCCCTACATTTGGTCCAATGTGTTTGTTCATCTAAGTAAGTGTCTTTTATCCCACCAGTTTTCTGAGATGAGCCAATCCACATACCAAAGGCCCTACCCAGCTTGCCATGATGGGACATAGCATTTAAATTGATACGAACTGCTCTTGTGCTCTTACTTCTACTGAGAGCAACAATCGGGACCTTTATTGACCCACTATTAATGGCCTCAAATTGAGCTTAATAGCTGGCTGGATCCATTCACCACCAGCACTACTGGCTTGGCACATCATGTTCCAAAGTGGCTTGATGCTCAGCATCACCAGTTTCTCATTTGTACCTGTGCCCACCAGTGATGAGCCAGGTGCTGCCTGACCATGATGTGAAGCACCTCAAACTGTCTCCACAAATGTCTGTATTAACTACACTTTGTGATAAAGATCCAAAATAGCTTCATGTTTTGAGCATATAGCTAAATCAACATATGGGACTGAGCAAATGCTGCTTAGTACTGGGAAAGGACATCCAGGACAGCAGTAACAACCATCTTATACATGTTGGTGAAGACTCCCTCAGGAGCTCTGCTCCAGTCAGTGTTCCTGGCTGCTCTTGGCAGCAAGGAGAAATCAGTTCGGGGTTCTAGGAGAATTCATGCTTAAACTGGAAGCAAAGACGTAACTGAGTAAGGGAAGGGGAGAACTTGGGATGGATTGACACAAAGATTTCTTTGGGCACACAGCAACAATCAGGAGGAAAAGCAGGGGAAGAGTCACAGCAAAAGCATTGCTGTCAGTGGAGGCTGGAGTGAGGGGGCACAAACAAATCAGTTTCCTAAAAGCATGGTCAGAGCAGAGGGGAAAAGAAGGTAACTGGAGGCTGTGCGAGCTTTAATGTGGTTATTTGGGCAGCACAGGACTGAAATGGTACCGTATCTAAGGACAGCAACAAGCAGGTGTTTCTGTGGTCCCCTGCACATGTTGCTAGCCTGCTTCTAAGTCCATGCTGCTGCATCCCTGCTCCATCCCCTGCTTGGAGGGGTTGCAGCTTGGAGGGGGAACATCTGTTTTCTGCTACACTCCCATCGTGTTTGCAGTGCTGGGATACACTTGCCAAGATTCCACCTTGCATCAGCATTACCTGTGCCACTGCCTTCCTCTCAGTCACCTTGTCATGGTCCCCAGCAACAGATGAGACTGGAGATACCATGTGCTTTCTTGCTGAGGGCTTTCTCGCTAACTCCGCATTTCCACAAATAAAAAAATTAGTTTTGAAAAGGTCACCAGTTTTAGCCCTCCTAATTTGGCTTCCACAGAAAGGCTGGGTTAGATGGCAGTGTAAGTGTGTGACCCATGGTAGAGAGTAAAACCACATTCTTATGTTCTGGGTACTGGCTTTTATCCAGGGTGTGTGGGCACCTTCACCTGACTCTTCTCAGGGTAAGCCAATACTTTTGTCACTGGAGTGATTCATGTGTGGTCAGCCCTCAGCATTAGCTAAATTGGTCTTGGTCTTGCTGCAAGGAGAGTTTTCTACTTCTACAAGAGGATGTGGAGTGAAAACCAAGCATCCATCTCGGCCACTCAGGGCAGCAGCCCTCACACAGAGAAGGCTGGTCCTGCCCTACCTGGGCAGCAGACAGTGACAGCTTTGCCTCGTTGGCTGTCATGCCCTGGATTTCCTGAGCAATGCAATTCCCTGTGTGCCATAGGCTGGACATGCTCACTCAGCTGTCCTGGCAGCCTGCTACAGTCACTCACATTTCTGCTTTTGATCCAGGCACTCATTTCATCACATCATTCCTCAAAGCTTTGGGTGGCTCTCTGGTGTCCCACCTGCTCAGGTAAAGGGAATTGGGTGGGGGATCCCTGGTTTTGGGAGGGGGTGGGCTGTCACCCACAGCTGGTGTGCAGACCTGGGAAATGGGCTCTGACCCTGCTACCCAGGTGATGTGGGGAGCTGGGAACAGGGAATTGAGGCAGCTGGGAGGGAGCTGGGTGCTAAGGGGGCCTGATGGGCTGAGGCAGGCAGGAGCAGGCTTGTGGAAATGGTTCTCCGGACATCACAGGATACCTCCTGGGGCTGTGAAGGGTCCTGGATCCAAGGTAGGTAGGTGGGAACGGGGAGGACCTGTGGTTGTATGGCAAGAGGAGCTATGACAAGGAATGGGGGAACACCAGGAAAGAGGGTGGAAGCTCAAGGGCTTTCTTGGGCTGAGCATGGGCTCCAGCAGTGCAAACACAACCCAAACAAAGGGGTGAGGATAAGAAAGGAGCTTATTTGTAGGAAAGGAAGCAGAAGTTGTGCCTCTGCTTTAAAATGGGAATGAGGGGAGAAATTACTTCTACTCAAGAAAGCACTGAAGAGCTTTTTGTAGCACACTGTACTATGAGATATGACAAGCTGATGCTTCCCATGTGATCTAGTTACTTAATGCAATGTGCAGTCCTTGGATGTGTTAGTGCTTAACCATTACTGTTAAAACATTAAAAAGCTAAACTATAAATAGCTTCTGCTCTTCAGCAGCTCCTGAGCTATGTTTTTGACTTCTTTAAGTACTGATGTGTATGCATAGAGATGTGTGTGTATACATATATTTAAAGGCAAACAGCAGACAGCAGAGTTTTGTGCAGTAATCATACCGAATATCTAAAATGCTACTATTTTTAGTTTACACCACAAGTGGAAACAACTGTGCCCTCAAAAAAAAACCCTTCTGGGGTAAAGCAAAACTTTCTTGAGGGCTGAACTTGGGAGGAAACAAAAAAATGATTCAATTTTTTTTTTTTTGGGGGGGGAGGCAGATATATGCCTGAAAGAAAGACCAGAAACTAGATACCTAATTATACCCTGCAGTAAGCTGTCAGAAACTGGCAGCAGTGGGAGGGAAAGAGGCAAAGCTGATCTCGGGGAGTTGAAGCATAATCTGCTCCAACCATACTTAAAATGCCTTTTGTGTGGGAAAAGAAGCTTCTGGAATTCTCTGACCCACGCTTTGTACTGCACTTACCTAACCCATTCAAATGATCAGGGATGAAGTTACAGGTAAGTGTAAAAAAGTTTCACCTGGCCAGCACCAAAATCCAACAGTGCCTTGGCCTCTGAACACAGTCTTTGTATCTAAACTGCTGATCCTCTGTTATGGTTCAGGGAATGCAGATCCTCTTCAAAACGACATAGAAGTGTTGACAGTCTATTGCTTGTAATTACATTTTGGTTCAAAGAGCTTTCAATACCAGAAGAAAATGCCAAGACATTTCTTTTCATGCTTGTAGCAGGGTAGGAGCTTGGAGAGTGGGTTTGCAGTTTGCTTTTGGTATTTTGTAGTTACTCAGTCATAGCATAGAGCACGTATTGATCTGACCTTGAGGAGAAAGTTCTTCATTGTTTAAATTACTGAAAAGGAAAAGTAAGTTTATTATAGTGAATTAAGAGAAGTGTTTTCTTGATGGAGGTTTGGTTCTTAGAGAACACATAGCTGCCTTGCTGGTGTGGGGTTTGTGCTGCAGACTGGATCCATGAAGGTCTGCAAGTATACAGTTCATGAAATTGACTGCAGCAGTAAAAATAAAATAAAATAAAGATTTCTGCTTTCATAATTTGGGTTAGGAAGGCCCGGCAATGGAAGGGTTTGGGCAGGCCCCTAAAGGTACCAGGGGGGTCAGGGACCAAACTTCCCAAGGGTTACCCTGGCAGGCATTTCTTACAGCATCCCCTGGGAGCAAACTCCTCCAGGGTTCTCAATCCTTTTGTTCAAGTTGGTTCTTTTTCAGTGTTTCACAACTCTGTACCTTAGGCTGGGTAAGGATCTCTATGAGACTCTTAACTTCCAGGACAGGCTCTCGTACAAGGAACACCTCAACCCTAGGCTGCCCTTGTTCACTGACAACAGTGATTAAAAGCATGCACCTGGGAGCTTCAGGTTGTGATCTCTCCCTGCTTAACTAAACCTTGATTAGCCCCATCTTGGGTGAGTGCTCCAATTACCAGAGCACTGGATAAAAGGAGGAGGCTGATTAACACTTTGGGGCTGTAGGTCACTTCTCCAGGATATCGAATATAATTCAATTCCTCTCTCTGCTGAGAATGGGAATCCTTGTCCAGTCCCTCCAAAATTGCTTTACTGATTGTTGCTTTCTACATCTAGTTCTCAGGACTTTGCATCACACTTGTTTTACTGTTTAATGTGCCTCCCCTGAGCTGTGAACTTTGTAGATGGGAAACTTTCTGACAAAATGTAAGAACAATGCAAGTGAATTGGCTGCTTCTAGATTATCAAAAATGATGGTTCCACCTAGCAGGATCTTTACTTTTCTGTTGAAATCAGGGAGAGCTTTTGGTTCTAGTCTAAAAGTTTGCCAGCTAATTGCTGAAGGAGCATCTTTCAGGGTGGTTCCCTCAAGAAAATCTAGTAATAGCTTGAAGAACAGAAAATAAAAAGTGAACAGTTTGCCCTAATCATCTTTTAGGGCAAAGATGTGAAAGAGAGCAGGATAATACCCATTATGTACACACAGGAAGTTAAAATTTATTTCAAAGAGAACATCTTTTATTATTTTTGTATGTGCTTGAACTTTTATTATTATTTTACATATGTGCTTGAACAAAGTAGCAACTCTGTAACTGCATTGAAATGAATATGAAATCTAAAATAACCATAGTTTGTGATTTCTCTGAATGACATATAATCACTCTTTTGTAGTGCACATGACACAATCTGAAACATTTAGCATTTACTGGAGGGAGAAAGACATGGCAGGATTAGGATGGGAAGGGAGGGGACATTAGTGTTATTTGGTGCCCTAAATGCCAGGGTAGTAGTTGCATGTATCCTGTCAAATAAAGGAATTTACTTCTCTGGCCACCATATTACTGCATGCCATAAAAGCACTTTGCTTCAGATCCAAAACAATGTCTATCCCTTGGTTCCTTCCTGCTATTCTCAGTTGCAAACTCCCTTCTGGCTTGACTAAAACCTGTTCATCTTTGGAATACGGAGTTGTTAGGATCAGGTTTTCGCCGTCTTTGTTGTACAGGGCAGTGCACCACATAAATATTAAGGTATTGGATGAGCAATGAAGTCCCCTTTCCTGCTTAGTCCCATAATCTGCATAGAAGGATGACTGCTCCAAAGGACAGAAATAGTACTTCAGAGATGCCACTTCTGAGCAATACATGAGACAAAGGAAGAGTTTTGCTTCAGCCATGCTGGAAGCTAATTCCAGGAAGCCGCAGTTCAAGGAAAAAGGATTTCACTGGCAATAACAGATGTCCATAAATGAACTGGAGGTAAGTTACAAGCCTGTACAGCACTCTAGTGCAACTCATGGAATACAGGACACCTGCCAAGCAATTTCATTAATAGAAACCTTTCAGAATCAAGCCAGTGTCCAACAGCAGCTGGAGAAACCAGATTTCCTACTCTACCCAGTGGGTCCACTCAATTCCCAGGCAGGGACTTGGACAAAGTGCACTGTTTCAAGGAGCTGAAAAGGAGAGGAGGGAAAAGTTCTTTGCATTGCTCAGACCAAGGGCAGCCCATCTGGTCAATTAGTGCAGAGAGCAACAATGCACAGTTTTTTATGCAACCTTACTTGGTATGAATTAGGGAAAGGGTACAAGATATTTCTAGATTCCTTCTCCTCCCTTCTGTTCAATTTCAACTCGCAAGCAAAGCTTTTTTTTTTTTTTTTAAATTCCTTATCACTGGAGTTCCTCCTATGCACTTTTAACGCTCAAAGAACACTGGTGGAAAAAAACCCAAATCCAGAGCTAAAAGCAGATTTGGCATCTGAAGCAGATTCACATCACTCAGCTCACCTCCGCTGCTATTCCAAAGATGGAGATGCCTGGCTCCCTCTCTGTACAAACCTCTTCCTTCCTTGGAAGAGGTGCCACAGCCCTGAGGGCACAGTGGTTCAGCAGCACCTTTTCTCTGAGTAACTGGCACCACACTTTTGACAAGCAATGAGACAGAGCTCTGCCAAAGGCTGGCTTCAGATGGACAGACTTCAGCATTTCTGCAGTCAGCACCCACACACTGAAGGTGTGGCTCATTTTTACTGCCAGCAACCAGCTCCCTGAGATCTATCTATGAGGACCATTCCAAGGAATCCCATGGAAGTTACCACCCAAGTCAGCAAGTACTGCAAGCAAAGGGAGTGTTCCTCTTTCTGCACTGGATGGCACATCTGAAAAGGGAGGCTGATGGACACTGGAGCTACCCTGTGAATAAATGGAGTTTGGACTCCAGTTTCAGGCCTTGCACACTGGATGCACAACACAGCCATGACTCTAGAGGGGTGCTGCAGCTCAAGGACCTTCCCTGTGTAATATTCCAAGTCCTTCCCTGTGCCTATTCTTATGCAAACTGGAGACAAGCCCTTGTCTTGTGCAGTGAGTTGAAATGGCAATTTCATTCTCTCTCCCGTGAAAGGAAAAGGATTCGAATCTGTGTTCCTCCCATTATAGCTGCTTTTAGAAGCAGCCAAACAATTCTTATCCTGATGAGAGAAAGAAGAAGAACCCCAAATAGTGGTAAGAGAGGAAGAAACTGCTTCCCACTGTGGATTTTGCAGGAGGGGAACACATGCAAGGAGTATTTTTTTCTGCTCCTATTCATGCAGGACAGAGAAACAGAGAAGGAACTCTCTTGCCTAGGTAACTGAAAGAGCACCCGGTCTGCTTCACACACAGAGCCTGGCAAAACTTAAGAACAGAGGTTATGCTGCAGTGACCTTCCTAGGAAGATACATCAGTATTGAGAGGATGGAGAGCTGCTGGAGCAGAATTTCAGTGCACATGGATGCTGAGATTTGAATCAAGAACTCAAACTTCTGTGCAGAACATCTTGTTTGCACCCTGTGTATGAAGCTGCCTGGTAAAGCAGGAAGAAGGAAAGAAGAGGGCAGAGCAGACCCGCTTCTGATATTTCAGTGTGGTGTGAGCTGACTAGGAAATTAGGAAAACCCACTCAGTTGTGCTGGATCCAAGGCTTTTCATCATATACACAGGCTGATTTGTGCTTCTAAAATCACAGTGCTCCTCTGGAATTAAGACATTCCTCGCTAAGCCCAATCTTTCACATTAATTTCTCATGCAAACCTTGCTTATCTTCTTTGGAATGTCTATGGAGACACATCTTTCTCTGGATAACCTGAGCTAGGAGAAGAGGCGATAGAAGGTGCATGTTGTTAGGGAAATGTTCCTGGGCAGGCAAGTCCCAGCTGCTAATTCATGTTAGGGGGATTCCACTTGCATGTTAAAGAAAGAGGAGGGACAAGAGGTCAGACTGTATGGGGTATCCCTGAGCTGCAAAGCACATGAGGGATGACAGGAACAAAAGAACTGGAAGACACAGACATTTGTATTCTAAAATATCAGGCCTAGGGATCTGGGGCTCTGGTACCATCCTGGCTTGATGATCTTCTCTTTGAATCCTTGCATGCAAGGAAGGAGCAAAGGTAGACTGTGACTCTTTTCGTTTGGCCCTTGTTCCAAAGAAGGGCCCCTCTTAGAAGCTGGAGTAGGTGAACGTTCCTTGCAACAGTTGGAATCAGAGTGGGTGTCAAAAGAGCCTCTTGCTGCAGCACTCAGTCTGGGCAAAGACAACTCTGCCAATTCAAACTCTGTGGTGGTTTTCTCTGCTACTGAGAGCAGGCTGCTGTCTCCCTAGTGGGAAAAAGCAGGGGTGTTCACAGAATGCTAAATAGGGGGGAGGGAACAATATAACTTTCACCTCAGCCCTGCAGCAAGTTGCTCTGGCTACTGCAGCTTCGAGGGGCCCTGCCTCTCCATAGCTGCTAGATGATTGCAAAACAGAACTTTGTTTCAGACTGACAATGATGCAGTGGCAAATCCCCAGGCAAAGAAAATTTGTTAAAGTCCATAGGCACTTATCCTTCACGAGGAGAATTTTAAGACTTAAAGTCTCCTCTTGGCACAGTGCCACCACAGCCCAGCCTCTGGTTGTGCTGGAGTCACAGCCTGGATAAACAGCACATTGTACAAATGGCTGATGGTGGCTCCTTGTGTGGGGAGGAGCTTTGCCCTCAAACACCTCACAAAGAGGAGGGTGGGCTTCCCTGATCTTTGCACAAAAAGTGTGGAAAAGAATGAGCTGTGAGCACTGAAAAAAACTGGGATTGTTGGGACAAGCCTACTCCTTATACCCTGTTTCCATTATGGCTCAATTACAGATGTATGCAGCAATGTATGGTCACAGTTGAAAGTCTGTCAGCAGCTGTCAGGACGGCAGATGAGTATCAATAAAATTAAGGGGCTTTTAGTGCTGCAACAGGGAGTTTTCTTTAACGGTAGCTTAATTAGCAAATCACCCCAGGTCCCTCCCCATTCTTCCCCTCCTCCCTTTCCAGTAAAACTCCTTACAGCAGATCTTCATGCACACCTGTCTTAGCCCCTAGCTCCAGTTTTCTTTTTTAAAAGCAAGTTGCACAGCGTGATCCACATCCTGCACCACATAGGATGCCTCCACTAGGCTGGGATCGAAGCAGAAGTCCCGATGTCCATGGAACACTGTCCCTGCTGTTTTCTTGGGAACATCACTGTTGTGGCGGTAGACCCCAGTGCAGACCAGAATCGACTGGCAGCACTCCACTGAATTGTTGCAGTCATTCCCCAGCTCCAGGGAAACCTCAGCATGGCAACTGGCTGCCTGTGGGCTCCTCTTCAACCCAGTCTGGACCTGGTTCTGCTGAGCTGACTTGAGGTAGTTGTTGTAGAGGTTTGCCCCATAAACATCAGACATAGGGTTATCCCTGGATAAGATCACAGTGTGAAACAGAAATGAGAAACAAGACCATGCATCCCCCTCTGGCTCTGGGGAACTGTGATTAAGACAGCACTGAAGGAGGAAGGGGTGTGAGATAGTTGATAACATCAACAGGAGCAGCTGGAGTAGGCCAGTGAGTCTCTCAGGACATGTGCACCTCCCAAGCACCCACAGCAGTTTCAGCTATTAATGGATGATATTCCCTACATTCCCAAAGTGTTTGGCCAAACTGAGCTAACAGTACTACATCTGGGTCTTTTAATTTTGTTTTTGTCACCCTATGTGCACTCTGCATCCTACAGTCCACAGCTTTGCTGTGTAGGGTACAAAAAGCTATCAAGCCTCTGTTCCAGGATGCAAGGCTTCAGAGATACTGTCAGAATTTTGGTATTAACTTTAGAAATATCCAGAGGGAAAAAGAAAAAAGGCAAAGAAGCAAACAAAACCAAACCGAAACAAAAAAAAACACTTAAGAGCAGTCAGTATGCAACTCCCTAAGGAAGCCAGCAGGAAAAAGTCTCTTACCCAACTGCATAGAGGTGTCGGATGGGAGCCTTCCAGCCCTGCTTCTCTGCCTGCTGTTGGATCAAGTACTGGGCATAGCGGTAGGTGACTGGGCTGGGTTTGCCAATCAAGGCCTCATACTTCAGCTCCCTGCCTGTCACTTTCTTGTAGATGCTCTCCAAGCAGAGAAGGAAAGTGCCATGGCCAAACCTGCCCCAGAAAGGAGGTCATCAGCATCCCCAGTAACACCACTGAAGCAGTAAGCACTCCTTGGTTATTGCCTGTTTTGGATACCGTGTCCACACACACCTCCACAGGCAGGAGGCCTCTGCCTTTTGCTTCTCCCCAAGTTTTAGTCTTTATTTCTCATGCAGCTTTCATGTCTCTGCTGCTAATTACATTGTACAATCAAGCTCTTAAAACATTCAAATGCTAAAAAAACAACACAGTAGGAAAAGATCATCTGCACAAGAGGAGTATGAAATAGGCTAAACCAAATACCACACGTGCTTTTCACCTGGGCATCTTGGCTTCAGCCATCCACAGGAGGTCCATGTTGCAAGCAAGGATAGGCAGATGAGGGTTTGGTACATCCTGCAGCTCTGCCCCAGGGTTCCCATTGCTCAGGAGTACATCAGTAATGAGTTGCAGGCTTGTCTCCCACCTCACTGGCTCGCCAAACAGAATCACCCCTGAAAGAGTTTGAGAGCTGTTTGAAAACTCACAACATCCAAAATCCACCTGCTAACAACACTCCTCCTCTGCTGGGCTGCCCTGGCAAGTAGTTACCAGTGGAACATGGCTGGTGCCAGGGCTCCAGTGTGAACATCACTGCACCATGTGCACCACTGCTCCCAGATACTGGCACACAGCACAGGGAAAAGTTGCTTTTATCCAGCTTTTTCCAGCAGTGAGGCTGCCTCCTGGCTGTACCCTCTGAATATGCTGCCCGTGGATAGCAGTGAGCTGACAGCATGTCATTAGCTCCCATCCCAGTTGGCCTGCCTTGCTCCTAGCTCTGCTTGCTGCTCATATGTAAACACAGGCCACTCCTTACCTTCTATAGTGGGGAAGCCAGTGGTTGGAGGTGGCTGCCAGAAAAAAAAAAGGAAGGCCGGATTAGTAATGCAAAACCTAATGCCACCTCCAAAACAAAACTAAAAATGCCTCCTTTGAACCTGCCAAGGCAATTCCATAATAAGGCAGAACAAAGCCACCTGGAATCCTGAAGGAATATTTTTCTCCCGCTCCCCTGTCCCAGGTGGGATTTCACAGATTGTGCACTCCTGTCTCAGAGCTGGAGATGTCAATCAAACCACCTTACCCCTCAGTGCAAGGAATAGCAATGGAAGGCAGGTGTGGCATGAAAAAGAAGAGGGGAGAGTCACTGCCTTTCCCTCAGGAGCCAACACGGGGAAGAGGAGAGGTGCTGGTTGATCATGTCAGTGCCAGGCTCTTGCTAAGGGGCCTCACCAGTGGCCAGCTGCCCTGTCCCTTTGCTGTGTGCTGTGATCACCTCTGCACCAGAACACCCCTTCTGCTTCTACTTTCCTTCAGGAAATTACCAGTTCTTTCGGCCTCCGGCTCAGGTCCACCATGTCTAACAGGGGATATGCCTTCCTCAGGGCCTCTATGGTGACCACGTGCTTGAACCCCAGGCTAGTTCAGACCATCAAGGAATGTTGTGGAGACTGGTTTGTTTGTTGTTTTTTTGGGGTTTTTTTAAGTGACAGTTTTTCTTTAAGTTACTTGCAGAAGCATCTACAGGAT
Organism: Cinclus cinclus; assembly: GCF_963662255.1. Lineage (NCBI taxonomy): Eukaryota > Metazoa > Chordata > Aves > Passeriformes > Cinclidae > Cinclus > Cinclus cinclus. Next base: position 29,740,296 of record NC_085049.1, read on the forward strand.
TAAGGAATGCAAGTCTAGTAACAAGAGCAGTGTGGTAATGTATAACCTCACGGCTTGCAGCCAGACAGGGACACTTTCCACTAGACCAGACAGCTCACAGCCCCATCATATTTAAATTCCTTCAACTGCTGTCACTTTCTGGGGAAATCCTTATCCATGGGACAGTTGGGAGTGATCCCTAATGGGCTTTGCCATGAAAGAATGGGAGGAGCACAACTTTATCTCAAACTGAAAGACACCTAAAGCTGATGGAGTCCTCACGGTCACATCCCACCAACAGAACAGCAATCACAGGAGAAGCCATGAGCGTGAGAAGCCAAACACTGAACAGGGAAACCAGGAAGCGACCAGCATGGAGATCAACAGCACCCAAGCCTGTCCATAAGGACGCTGCCCCATAAGGTAAGCCCACTGATCTTTGTGTCTCCTCGCACTTCAGAAGCTGAGCAAGCGAGACGCAGGGGTAGGGGCAGGGCCAGAGCAGCAGCCTTTAGATGGGATGCAGGATGCACAGAGCGCCACAAGGCACAAAGGATACTTGCGGGCGTTCTCCTCCACGGGCCCCTGCCCGTCCACGAGCATGCACCTCTGGTGGAACTGGCTGAAGAGCTGCAGGGGGCTGTGGGATAGGATCACCTGCTCCGGAGACACCTGCGGGACAGAGAAGAGGCTGGCTGGGACCCGCCGGCAGCATCCAGCCCCTCGGGGGAGGCCAAGCCCGGCACTCGTGGTGCTGTCTTCCCTCCCGGGGGATGGCGCGGGGTCCCTCCTGCAGCTGCTCCCGGCTCTCCGAGAGCAGCCGCCCCGCCACCGTCACCTGCAGCTCTAGCGCCTGGGACAGCTCTCGGGCCTTGGCCGACGGCAGGCAGTTCCCGGCGTTGGTCAGGAACACGACGGGCACCCGCAGCCGCCCTCCGCCGTCCGCCAGCCGCTGGAAGGCGCGGCGGGCGGCGGGCAGGGGCTGGCTGCCCCGCACCAGCACGCCGTCCACATCGAACAGGAACCCGAAGGCCGGCGGCTGCAAGGCGAGCGGAGGGCACGGTCAGCCCGGAGCCTCCCAGCCAGCCCCGCGCCCGCCCCGCGCCCCTCCGCACACGCACCCGGCTGCAGAGCCCGCGGAAGGGCGGCCCCGGGGCGCGCAGCAGCGCCCGGCCGGCCCGCAGCGAGCCGCGCAGCGCCATCCGCCCTTGTCACCGCGGGCACGGAGCCGCTCCCGAACTACAACTCCCATCCGCCCCTGCCGCTTCGGGCACGCCGCCGCGCTCGGACTACAACTCCCATCCGCCCCTCACACCTCGGGCACGCCGCTGCTTCCGGCCTACGGCTCCCAGCGAGGCGGGGCCGGGCCGGGCGCAGGGAGAGCGGCCGGGTATCTGCCAGCCCGCCCCCGCCGTGGTTCCTGCGTCGGGGCAAAGCGGGAGCGCGGCTTAGGGGAGAGCCGGAGAGAGGAACGGGTGTTGGAAGCAGCACCGGGGGTGGCGGGACCTGGACAGAAAGGGGGTGCGCTGGCTACAAGCAGACGTGCCGTGGTACAGGCGTGCAAAATCACTGGCGAGGGAAGATTTGGGCAGGAGGCAGCGAAAGGCTTTGAGCCCTACAGTGCAATCACAGTGGGTTTATCTCGGCCCTTCACAAAACCAAGCAGGGGACTCTTGGTCCGTGAGCTCCAGAGGTGTGCGGCCCGGGCATGGTCTGGTTTCAGTCTGACCTGAGTACTGCCTGCCCTGCCTGCAATCTGCATGCCAAGGAATTGCACCGCAGTTGTCACCTCTGCCAGCTGACCAGGACAGTGATTGTCCCTTTGTCCTTCTGTACCGGCACTGGTGAGGTCCCCACCTCGAGCGCTGCGTCCAGTTCTGGGCCCTTCCCCGCCAGAAACAGGTGTGGAGCAAGTCCAGAGAAGGGCAAGGAAGCTGGTGAAGGGTGTGGAGCACAAGTTCTGTGAGGGGTAGCTGAGGGAGCTGGGGCTGGAAGAGCGGCTCAAGGGAGACCTCATGGCTCTCTACAACTCCCTGAAAGGAGGGTGTAGCTAGGTGGGGGTCAGGCTCTTTTCCCAGGCAACAGTGACAGGACGAGAGGACATAAGGCTCAAGGTGTGTCAGGTTGGACATCAGGAATTTCTTCACTGGAAGTGTGGTCAAGTATTGGACTGCCTAGGGAGGTGGTGGAATCACCATCCCTGTAGGTGTTCAACAAATGACTGGATGTGGCAATTGCAGCCGTGGTCTGGTTAACAAAGTGGTAAGCTGTCAGTTTGGACTCCGTGACTTCACAAGTCTTTTCCAACCTTAAGAATTCTGTGAGTTGCTGCCCTGCCTTTGCTCAGCCTTTTCTATGCAAACCCTTTTTCCTACAAATAAATAAGGTTCTCTAAAACTCTGGTCACTTTTTTTTTTTACTCTTTGACAGACTGAGTCCCTCTTTCCTGCACTGTGAAACAGAAATCTTCATGCTGAATTCAGCTGAGACTCTTCCAAACCTGGGGAAAGGAAAAGGTCTATTTCACATCCATGGAGATGAAACAATGTTTGTTTGTTTTCTGACTGCGCTTAGGATCGCCTGAGTCTCTCGACAGGGCAGGTTTAACACGTATGAGTTTAGGTATCAATTACACAGTGTAATTGTTTGTTTTTACACTTCCATTTCCATGAACACCAACCTTAATTTGTTTTTGACCCACTTTAACACCCAGAGCCCTATTTGCAGAGCTATTAAAGCACTGGCAACTCAGATATACCTCTGTACAGATGGTTATTCCTTCTTAAGTGCTTTTGTTTTAACTGAATCACCTACTGTTTATTTTTCGTGATTTCCTCAATTTGCAGGGATCACTTTAATTTCTCAGAACTGTTTGCAGCTCATCCTGCTCCGATAAAATTTATGCTGGCCTTGGAGACTTTACTGAAAATATTTTGCTCTCTGAAGAACTGGGCTTCAAACCTTCTTCCACCAGCACAACAAAGCCCACTACAGCTGCTCTGGAGTGTGCCTCCTCAACTATGTACAAACCAGAGGCCTCCAACCCTCGCCCTGACTGTCAATCAAAAATAGTCAGAGGCAAAGACTTTCTGAAGTTAATGACCAGCACAGGAGCCTTGTCTCGAGTGCTTCTCACCAGTCCACCAAGGTGGTCCTTCCTGGCAGAGTGAAAATGTGATTGATTTGCTGTGATTTCTGCTTAGGGTATTTGCTAACGTGGATTTATGGCCTTTTAAGGATACAGCCACTTGCAAGTTGGACGGGTTGTTTTGGCTGCTGCTTTCGGTGCCTCTAGACTGAACTGCATTGTTGGGGTCTGTCAGTCCCTTTTATTTTAAGTGTAAGGATACTTTCGCCCCTTTCTTCCTGTTCCTGAGGCTTGCAAAAGAGCCGGGAGAAACATCCAGTCCTACCGCAGAGACGATTTTATTGCTTAAACCCCCCCCTCCCCCCCCAAAAAAAAGTTTAATGTATTAAATATCCAGGAGTTCCGGGGAGGGTTTTTGGGGCAGAGGGTTTTTGGGGCAGAGGGTTTTATCCCCCACCCCCGGTGCGGGTTGTTATCCCGGCGCATCCCTGCGGGAGGCGCTCCTGCTCCACGGCCCCGGCTCGGGGGGCTCCGGGCACGGGAGATGCGGGTGGGGATGCGGGATCTGGCCGGAGGCAGGGAAGGGAAGGCGTTGTTCTGCTCCCAAGGGGACTCTCGGGGTATCCCCCGTTGGAGACCTGTCCCTAAAGTGTGCGTGTGCTTTTCCCCCTGCGGGCTGCCAGTGCTGCCGTATTTATTTTTCCAAGCAAGGCTGTCCGGCAGGCTGGAGCGCTTATTTTTAAAGCGGCACGGGAGGACTTTGCCAGCGGCCGGGCACAGGCTGAGCCTGGCAGGGCTGCCGAGCCCCAGCCCTCCCAACATCCGCAGGCAGGCTTTAGCCCATCATCCCTGTGCTGAATGCTCGGTTGCGTCAAGCGCTGGGAATTTCTCTGTGATTCTGCTTGGAGCTTCCTGTTCCGAATGCTGTACGTGGACGGACCTCATGCTTTCCTCTGCAGACGCATCTAGCAACAGCTGTACCCCAAATACCTCTGGGGATCGTCTGTCTGCCCTTCTCACACCACCCACAGGAGACTCCCTCTTCTTCCCCTGTCCACACCGTTCTTGGGTGTGTCTCCCACTCCCTTCCATAGCTCACTATAAAGACAGGCAAAGCAGGCATTTGCCCACAGCCTTCTCCCGTGGGTCCCTGTGTAAACTTTGCAGCTCTGTTTTCCCTGGACTCACAGCCCTGTCATCAGCCCCCTGCCCCCCTTCCTGACCTTCTCACACCCCCCTTGAAAGCAGCCCTACCTTCCATCTCCTTCCTTGCTGCAGAGGCTCTAATGGCCTGAACCAACCCTCCCCCCATAGTTTATCTCTCCTCTTCCCATGCTGCAGCCTGCTCATGGAATGATGGACTAGCTAAAGGTTGAGAAAATACAGTAAAATGCCTTTCTTATCCTGTAATGACCAAGGGGGAGGACACAACCTGATAAAAATGACAAGCCAGGAGAACTGAGGGCCAGACCCTTCACCTGCCTGTCCCTCAGTGCACAGAAAACACTTGATAGACCTGCTGTGATTGCTGCAAGCTTGGGAAGAAAGGAATTAAGGACTCAGCCAATTAGAGCTACAGGTTTCTGACCAAAGAAATGTCCTTCTGTTACCTGTGAAGAGGCTAATTCAAAGACTTATATAAGAAGAAAACCTGAAGCAGGCTGATCATTTGGAGCTGGTGGAAAACACATCTGCAGCCTTGTGTTTTATGGCCAGAGGGCTTTGCTTAGTATCTGGTACCTGCATAGTCCCACTGCAGTGGTGGAGGTTCACGTAACAGATAGATCCAGCTGCTTGCTTGGGCCCATCTCTGTTTTCAACTACTTACTTTGCTCGTATGTTTTTATTGGCATGATTTTTGACAGCAACTGCTAGTGCTGGATCAGCCATTTCCTGGCAGTGAGTGACCAGGATGAAAACATTTCATCCTCTAAATTGCCCCAAAGGCAGTCAAAGATGCTGTGCAGCAAACACTTGTGCTGCAAACAAAGCTCCATTCACCTCCCATTTAGTCAAATTGAACCTGAAGAGGCCACAGGGAGTGACAGATGGGGGAGATAACAGTCATAAGGCTTTAGGTATTGCTATAGCTGCTTGAAGTAATTGTAATAGAAACTTCCAGGTATTTTCTACTCTCCTTCCTTGCTCCTGAGTCTGGATGGAGACTGAAGCAGGCTCTTTTTGCCTCTATGTCTGCTCTACTCAGCTTCCCACCACCCTTGAGGCTGTCTCCTCCTCTTTCATCTCAGATATTGAAGTTCTCTCATGCTGGTACTTTCTTCCCATGCCCACCAGCAGTACTTTGGGCAAAGAGCCTCACATTGTACCGTGTAGTCACCTGGCGCTCCACAAGGCAATTCTTTGAAAATAATTCATTTTCTTTGAAAAGAATGGGCTGACAATTTAGTGTGCTCCTTGTTTCCCTCTATTCCATTCCTAAAATCATGCTAAAAGGAGGTTAAATGACTTTCAGTCATTTTACTTTCCTGTGCTGTAACCACCACAGAGATGGTACAAAACTGTGGTGGGAGGAGAGGCAGCATGAGCAAATCCTGTCTGTCAGGTGGTCTCTGTATCAAAACACAGCCCTGAGCTGGATGCAGCTACTGTGGGGCTTGGGGAAAAGGGAACAGGGGACCTGTGTAGTGTCTTGGCCAGGTGACTCAGGCTTAGCACTATGTTAGGTCCACAGATCAAGTTGCCCTTTGCAGCATGCTGTGAAGGCATTTCAGACTCCCTGATCACTCCAGGCTGAGTGATGTGAGACACCCCTCTTCACTGCATGTTCCAGATTAAAACCTCCCATCAAATCCAGGCATCCCCCATTCTTCAACAGGGAAAAAAAAAGGGAGGAGGAGGAAAAATAGCCCCCATGATTAAGACAGATCTAAAAATTTAATTATACACTATGTTCTGAAAGAGACAAGCAAGACATCGTTATGTGCGATGTATTTGGCAACAAATGTAAGCAGGAGCCAAGGTACTGGGGAAAAGGGAATAGACTGGCAGCAAAACTCTTGGAATATTGCTGCTAAAAGCCGAGTTTCAGTGAAGCCCTGCAGCCAAATTTACCCAAAGCTTGAATGGAGCTGAATGGATTGATCTTTTATAACTGCTGTGGTCCAGCCTAAATTCCTCCTTTTTTGCACACCCGGAGTTAGAGAGGCAGGAATGCAGCCTGGGCTTCTCAGTTTGCACCTTTCTCCCAGCTAAGGCATGCTCTAAGGAAGAGCAGATTCCCAGCAGTAAGGCAGGCTGGTCCCCCCTCTGCCACACTCACTAAGGCCCTAAATATGCCAGAGGACTCTTGGGAAGCCCCAGTCACCACACATGGCAATGCCCTGTGCAAGGAGGGCTACAAGGAAGGCCACACCTTTGGAGTCAGGACCCTGCATGTGGTTCAGGTTCACAGTTAAACCCACACATATTATCAGGATGGAAGAATTTCTGCTCCCTGCCCAGCCCTAAAGTGGATACCTTCAGCAGAAATGAGGCCTCTAAGCTAGTCCCAAAGTCCTATAGAGTCAAGGTTCACCTTTTTGAGGGCTGCTTCAGTCCTGTGCCATTTTAAACCCCTGTGATTTCTGCAGAAACCCGATTCTGCTGTAATCCTGAACAGCGTCACACGCTGGTGGCTCCAGGCACTTGGCTCCATCACAGCACAGTTGTGAAGTAGGTAAATGGCCATGTGCACAACAGGCTTTTCCTAGGAAACCAAGAACAAACTGGACACAACAGGTAAACTGGTTCCAGCAAGCATTTGGCAAATGGAAGATCTAGCCCTGCAACTACTGTAGGTAATGAGGAGAAAGGAGGACTACAGGTAACCAAAAAGTGGTTCAGGACCTCAAGAGACCATGTGTAGGAATAACTGAAAGCTTTCTGCTGTGGTAGAAAAGGAAGGGGCATGGGTCAACCTGTGCTTTGAGGAGCTCAGCTCCTCCCACAACAGCTCTGAAATGATTAGCTTCACCTTGGCAGCAAAGAGGCTTATTTAAAGGAGAATCAACTCATGGCAAATAAAGATCTTCTTCCATCCACATATAGCAAAGCTGAAAGATCAGGTTGCTGAGAGGGACAGGGCTTTGAGTCCTTGGTCAGCAGCCATTCTGCTTGTTTCCAGTGGCTCTTCTCAGCAGCATTACAAGTAAGGCACTTCCCAAATCAGCATTTATAACCTGGCCATGACCAAAGCCCACCCTGGGGACTTTAGTCTGAGCTCTGTATGCACCATCCATGCAGGAGGAGAGAGGGTGCCTCTGCTCTGGCTACTCCTCCAGTATAAAGCTCTTTCCCAGGACCAAATCTGCATCAAGGCCAAGGAGAGGTCAGTCTGGAAAAAAAGCATCAGGATTCTTCAGAGGAAGATGTTGGGAAAGAGAGCTGGAATAGAGGTAGCTGTAGCTGTAAAAGGGGGCTGGGGGTGTGAGGCACTTCAACTCCCCCCCCCCCCCCCCTCCCCTCAGTTAGCAAGGGGTGTGACTGGCTTCTCACTTTTTTTCATTTCTGTGGTTTGAATTGCTGCCTTCTGCAATGCACACACCTGCAGTTTGTTGTGATTTTATTTGTGTTCTGTGATGGGGCTTGCAGTGTGTGTTTGGTTTAGTTGTTTTTTGTTTTCTCTGGGATAACCAGAGATGAAGTTGCAGCCTGTGAACTGTGGGCAATTTAACACAGGGCACACAGGCTGTGCGGCTTGATCCACTTCTGTAATAAGTGTGTTTGCCTCCTGCTAAGGTGTTCCAACCAAGGTCAGTGGAAATAAACACTATGGCCAGACAGCTTGAGACAACTAACAGAAGGCATAAAGAGAGCCAGTTGGCCCAGGCTGGTCAGATTAGGAAACAACAGCCTTTGTTAGTCTGTGGTTCAGAGGAGGGAGACCTCTTTAAGTAGGAACTTTTGTCAATTCTTCCTTGACTGATGCAATCCAGCATGACTGTACTGAAGTCAGGCAATGATGCTCTTTGATCCTGGCTGCATGCTTGGCATATATGTGCTGAAGGATTTTTCTGAATTTATTTAGAAACCTGATTGGGATTTTTTTTTTTTAGTCTCCCTGCAACTAGTTCTCCTATTTTTTTATGATGTTAAGACAGGGAATCAACTTGTCAAGAGACTATTTCTTGTGCTGTTTTTTTGTTTGTTTTTGTTTTGTTTGTTTGTTTGTTTGTTTTGCCAAGGAGCTGGAAAACACAGAGGTCCAAAAGAGCTCTGTGGATATCCACAGAAGTTCTCCACCAAGGTGAAAATCTCTCTGACAGAGAAGAGAGATTCTTCATTTCAAAGAATAAAGCCACATTTGCATGATGACTTCAGCAACAAAGGCTGGTGGTGGAACTCCCTGAAACCAAAAGGTGTTTCCTATAAATGTCCATGTTAACACAGGTTTTTGCAAGGAGGATAGTTTTAATCAAGCTGAGTCTGGGAAGCCAGGATGTTTTTGACTTAATCTGAAATGTATTTTGTCTTCCTTTTGACCAGGGGTCAGGAAAAGACTTTGTAGCAAAAAAACTGCTGGCAACTGAGGCACCTCTCTTCTGGTTTTATGATCACTGGGCAACCAGGCTTAAATGTCCTGGGAGCAAGTTCCACCAGCTTGTTTCCAGCCATGGTAGGTCCTGAAATAGCAGATATCAGACCTATGACTGGTTCTTCAACCTAGTGGTGCTATTTTGGCAGCAGGCCCAGGGTTAAACATAACAAGAGTCATTTTCAGTCCTTGCTCTCTTGAAGGTCAGTGGCCCAAATGGTTGGATGTTTGTCTTAGCTGTTTCCGGGTAAGGTCTGCATTTTGTAATGATAAGGCAAAATTCAGAGATCCTCGTGTTGGCAATCTTCTGGTGACTCTAATTGGAAAGCAAGTTTTTCCTGAATAAGGATGTCAAGATTTGGTCATTGGCAAGTTTTAATTGTTTTGACTCTTCTGAGCAGGGCAGTTTCTTGTTGCTCTAAAGGATCACTGCTCCCTTTTACCTCCAGTCCATGAGTGTCACAGGATAGTGCAGCTCCTTCTTAGCTTTAAGCCCATTAAGCCTGGCTTAGCAGAATTGCCCACTGCCAGGTGAGACTTTGACGTCCATTCATCTGCTCAGGTCACATGGAAGAAGCAGTCTCCCTCTCAGCAATCACTCTGGCTCACCCTAGCTTGCCAAATGCCTTCTGAGATGAGCCTTGTCCTCTCTACAGCTCCCTTAGAAAGCTATCAGAGAGGTCAGCCACAAATTGGTCCCATTTTTTCTGCCAGACCTCTTTGGCCTTGGCTTTCTCATCCGGCAGCATGGCACTGTATCTGTGAGGAGGAGGAAAGTCAGTATCAGGCAGGAGACAAGGGGGCAGCTATTTCAAGAGCAGCACTGAAATGAAAAGGCAGGAGGCAGCTAGAGATTAACCCTTGCAAGACATGCCTGCACCATACAGAGTAACATGGAGCAAAAGAGGCAGGAGCTGAGGAATGTGCAAGAAGACTCTGGGCATCATATCCAAACTATTTTTGGACATTCAGAATTGTCCAGTTAATAGAAAAAGGGGTTAAACACACCTAAAGTAAATGCTGGTTGTTTTCCTGTGTTTCCCAGATGAGTCATGGCAAACACTGCAGCAAGTCAAATTTTGGCAGAAATAGACAAATGATACAAAGACACACAATTTCTCCCAAACCCAGAACTAGGCGGTGGAAGCAAGTTCACAAAGAATGGAAAAGGAAGAATACACAGAGGCACACAGTCAGAGAAAACCACTTAAGAACAGAGGCAGAGGAGCCTCTGGGTTCCCTGTGTCCCACCTTTGGAGGAGACACACAGTGGAGATTTTGGATTAACAGAAGTCCAGTTCATGTGGCAGAGGAGACTGGGGCCAAAACCCAAATGCAAGCAAGAGAAGCAAGCTGATAGTCTCCTTATGATTACTATGACAAGGTAAGAGAAGTGATGAACTTACTTTATGGAGTTGAGTGCAAGTTGTTTTAGTGTCCTCAGGTCAGCCTTCATCCCTCCAATGGCCATGAACACCTCGTAGAAATCATAGGAGACTCCCTTTGCCCCAAAGACAGGGGGATCATCGGGGCTGATCACAATGGGGTGCCCCTCAGCCATGAGGTCAGCTGCAGGGTGACTCCTCAAGTCAGCTATCAGCAGCAGGACCTGGGTGGGGAAGAGAAGGAGACAATACCATGGCAGGTTATTGAAGCTGTTGTGTCACACTGACACCTGCCAGGGCTGCCTGTGCCAGCAGGCAGTGGTCAGGGAGGGACAAGCTCCAGAAGGTGGTTCAAAATGTTTTCTGCTCTGACCTGCTGCAGGAGGAACCAGCTCATCTCCCGTAGTGACACCTTAATCGAGGCCAGTGGAGTGAATAACTTGTTTCTTATGTGACTGTGAGCAATTCAGGAATAGTCTTTTGGTTATACATTTGCTGTGGTGCTCAGCTTGAGGCATCTGGAACTCTATCAGGGTTTTCTCCCTTAAGGCTCACACCTGTAAATCTCCACCCCAAAGTATCCTTTCTGCTGTACCCAGGGGACAATGGCATCATGCTAATGCGCTGCAAAAGAGTTCCCACTGGTTATAAATACTGCAAAGCCAAGGACTTCCAGTTACAATCCAATCCAGCTTCTCAGCCCTCCTGGCTTTGAAGTATTTTCAATTATGTCTCTTAAGGCACCTCTGTGGTTCTGGGCCTCGCCTCCACTAGGGAGGACTGTCTTCCCAAGTTACTCTGGATAGGAATTTAATTTTTTTTTTCCTGACTGGCACTACAAGCCTTATATATATTCACAGTGTATGTCTATATAGCAAAGTGCAGTATAAGGTGGTACAAAGGAAACTAAGCCAGCCTGTGTGCATCAAAACTTGTAGCTGCCCCCCAGATGACCCTCACAGCTATGGTAAATTCCCTTCCAGTAATCCTGCCACACAATAACATACCTGGTTGGAGATGGGACAGACTTCTACAGGAATATCCATCTTCAGAGACAAACTTTTGGCTACTGGGTGTTTAGTGAGAGCGAGTCCATGGCCAATCCTGCTGGTATTCAGTAGCAATGCATCCAGCACATTATTGTCTACAGAGGTGCCCTGCCAGTCTGAGCAGACACAGGTAAGAGTCACTGCAGTGCTGTGAGGAAATAAAGCTCCTCAAACTGCTAGATGATTTTGTTAATAGATGTCTGAGGTGAGAGGTTGCTCATACTCAGTTTCCACTTGCATTCTCAGTGAAACAGGGATCTAAATCTGCCCAAGATATTTCCCAGCATAGAGATATCCACTCATCTCACCTGGTTTTAGATGTTTATAGTATTGCTCTTGTAGCTCAGCTAATTATACTGGACTCCATTAATTGTCAATGGAGAGAAGTAACAATTACTGGGGAGTAGCCTGTGCATTAGTGAGATGTATGGTGGCTTAGAAGTGCTTGCTCCTGCCTGTGGCTATTAAGGGAGCGCAGCCACAGGGTAACCACCCTTCTGGAGATGTCAACATGCAACACACAAGGTACAAGTTAGACATGACTCTCACAGTTAGGATAAATCCCACCAAGACACTGAATAATGTATTGCTAATAATAATACATTACCCCAGGAATAAAGGGTACATCAGTAACTTTGTTGAGTCTGTTCAGTTATGACTAGAGTCTGGCTCAAACATTATTTCATCTTAAAATGTAAAATGATGGTTGGGGGACTCTGCTGCTGTTGTGGATGGTGAGTGCTGTTCCAAGAGGGAAATAGCTACCAGCAATAATTCCTAAGCATGACTCCTTGTCACACCAGGGCAAGATGCTGAGCAATGTGACACCTACAGTCAAAAGCAGGGACTAGGTAAGGGAGGGGTCATGGGGGTATGCTACAGCTCCAAACTGGTATGGGGAGAAGCATAGGGGAAACATGTATTCACACACATCCTCCTGACACAGCCAGCAAGCAAGCCAGGCTTGCTGCTTCTGCTCTTTGCAAGATTTCAGTCTTGCCTCTGTAAGCAGTAACAAGCCTTGACTCCTCATGCTCACCAGTCTCCCCAGCATGGAAGAAGTAGGGCAAATTGACCCCCATGGAATATGGGATGGTCAGGGCATCCCTCAGGTCCCATAAAGAATGACCTTCATCCTCATCACCAACCTGGGGGAAAGCAGAAAGGTGTTTCTGAGCACGCTTGGGAAGATGGTGGGACTTACAGCTCTTTATAAATGAGGTGCCAGCTGTGCTGAAATTACAATGCTGTGGGGTAGGGAGCTGATTCTTTCAGGGGATTTTGTCAATTACCCTGAACAAAATCCTTAGCTGGAGGATTTGCAATTCATTAGCACTGATTTCAGTACAGCAGTGAAGGTTCTGGCTCTGGTATACAACATATGCCATAGTGTATATATGCAGTTGTATCACCAGGGGTTAATGTGAAGTCCCACAAGAAATGCAGTTACCAAGTCGAAGCCAGCCAGAGTGTCTGGGAAGCGGGCTCTGAGTGCCATGGCAGTGAGGATGGCTTCTTTAATCTGGGAAACATTCATCATCCTAGAGAGTGAGAGAGAGAGAGAGAGAGAGAAAGCACTGCAGAAGCTGACTCCCATGGGCTGCCTTCTCGAGGTTTGAGTTCTGAAATGGGGTCCCCAGGGGTATTTCCAAAATACAAGTTGCTCCTGAATCTGACAACCAGCTTCAGGTCTCTAGAGGAGCAGCAGTAGAAAATTGATATTATGAAAGGAAACCCATGAATGACCAGGAAATGCCTGGCTAGACCCTGCTGTCGCTTGAGTTGAGGCATGCTTGTCTAACTCACTGGCTTTCCTATTTACCAAGCAGGGAAGGGAACACAGCAGTGTGGAGACAAAATGTTTATTTTTTTCCTTTCCTCCCAGCTGTTTTGTTGGGAGGTGAGGCAGTAACTTCATTTCAAGAGAGTTTTACTTTTAGGTTTCTTCCAGCCCTATCAGACTTAAACTTCTCGGAGCATTTTGCAGACTGTGTCCATACTGAAGCTGGCCAGAGAGGCAAGCCAGCTCTGAACTGGAGAGGGCATTGTGCCAAACCAGAGCGAGCAAGTGCTGCTAAGGGGTCTGCTCCACTTGCTGAGGATTACCTCACATGAACTTCATGGCATCTGGCTGACTTGGAGAGCAGCCTTGTGCCCGCCTGCCCAGGCAGTAGCACGAACATACCGTACACAGGCTGCCGGGGAGCGGCGTGTGCAGGGTCCCACAGGGACCTCTGCCACACTCAGAGCCCATACTGGGCACTGCTGTCACCGCTTCAGTCTCTGCAGGGAGGGGGAGTGTATCCAGGCTCGGGAGGAGAGCAGGCACATCTTGGACATGCACACACGGAGCCCTGCCCGGGCTCATTCTCTCTCCCAGGGCTCATGGATGTGCTCACTTCGCACGTACGCACACTTATATAGACAAGTTCTCACCCTCAGCCTTTTACACATGCCAGGGAATGTTTGAGGAGTCAACACCCCGGCTCTAACAACATGTGTGGACATTGCCAGCCAACTCTGGCACTCCAGCCCAGCCCTTAGCATTTCTTCTCCCAGCCCTCTGCCTGCCTCCGGCACAGCACAGCCGCTCTTAGCCCTGCTCAGCCTCTACCTGTGCACTGCAAATATAATCTTGGCTCCAACAAAGTCCGGGTGCTCCTTCACGAACTGCCTGGTCACTTCCCGGTAGGTTGCCACAGACCATGATTTATTGTGCTGGGTGCCATCCAGTTCATACACCTGCAGCGTGAAAAGCACGTGAGAAGCAGTAGTTAGAAGAGCTGTTTTACTGGAAGGTGGGAGAAATGAAGTGACAAAAACCTTGGGAGAAGCAGAGGGCTGTGGTCCTGAGAACAGGGCAGGAACACAAAAGCAGTAAAATCTGTGCAGAATTTTTTCTTCTTCAAGCCTTTACAAGCTGGCAAGGACCAAGGGGTGGGTTTCCTCCTTCCTATATGATACAAGTTTCTCCATGTTCAGACATGTGCAAGCGAATGCCCTTGAAAACCCAGAGGGGACCGTGACCTCTTACTCCTGTCTGTATGCAATGCAGGAGTGTTCTGTCCAGCTGTCTGGCAACTCACACATGCTCTGTGCCTTGCAGTGGCAGTCTGTCAGCCGAGGCAGCCCCAAGGCACGCAATGGCTGAGCTCCACAAGCTACCAGCTGAGCTGGGCTTCTGCTCCCCTCTGCCAGAGGTTTGCTTCATGACCTTGAGCCAGTCATTTAGTCTTGCCATGCCTTCCCAGGTCTCTGGCTGCAAACTAGGAAGAATAATCCTTTTGGCATGCTCTGTCTCATCAACTTGCTCTGGAGGTTCCTCACTACTGGGGCTGTTTTCAGGACTTTTGCCCTGATTACAGCAGGGGTGGAGACCCTGAATGCCCCATTGATACTATCCCACAAAGGCCCTGCCTGGAGTTGCTCACAGACAGCAGCTGAAACCATTCCATGAGTTCTCTCACCCTTCTCACTGTTCTTTTCTCTGTCACCTTTCTCCTCCAGCCTTCAACTGCTCCACTTCACCCCCTAACTTCCTCTCTGGTGCCCTCCCTTGCAGGGTTGCCCCTTTCAAAGCCTCACACCCCATCACAATGTGGTGTCCCCCTTGTGGGGACAGCTGTGGGGCAGCTGCCGATGCTCAGAGGGAATTTTCCCCCACTGCAGCCCATGGGAATGTGAGACTTTACACAGCTGAATCTGCAAACACAGCTGGGCTTAGGGGGGCTTTTCCACAGTGTTTGCTGTTTCACACTAAATCCCAGTTTTCATTTACTTTACCTCAGGGGCCGCTTCTGGCAGGCTTTGCTGCAAGGAGAGCTTTTGCAGTGTCAGCGCTGCTGTCCGAGCCCCGTGGAGGATCTCCAGCCACCCGAGCATCTTGCTATTCCCGTCACACCCTGCTCCCCTTGACTTTCCCCATGAAGCATTTCCCTGCCCTCTCACCCCAGCTTCAGCCTGGCTGTCCCTTCTCTGTCCACGCTGCCCTCCATCCCAGCGTGACTGCAGCTCCTGGCATTCCCTGTTGGTACCCTGGCTGCAGGCAGCCTGCCCTGAGCTCAGCACGTCAGCCCCAGGGCTCTACAGGCTCCCACAGCTGCTGCCAGCATTAGGAGCTCAATAGGAAGCAAATCTTCCCTGCCAAGCCTCTCTTCAAAAGGACTTACAACCGTGTCCAAGGGCTGATGGTAAAGGCAGGGTATTTTCCAGTCAGGCCCACGCACTTGTATCATGGCAGATACTCTTGGTCTGGAAGTCTCTGCGGCTCATGCTGCCTCACATCACAGGCATTTTGACATTGCTGTTATCTTCTTTTTCCAGGTACCCCCAAACCAGGTGGTGGCTGAATTCAGAGCAACCCCCAGCAAAGTAAGATGCATGTAAGCTTTGTGGACTTCTCCACATCCCTTCCCCCCACCCTTTGCAATACATCCTTCTCCTCTCAGGCAGGATAGACTGACAGAACTCCCACCCCCATGAAGTCCTGCATAAAGCTGGGCTGGAGAATTGCATGGGAAAGGTGTGTCTGCAGTGACAAAACTGTCACTGGGAAAGTGGGAACATGTAGGGTGGTGTGGTCTGCTGGTGCTTGGGGAGGCATTAGGGTAGAGTGGGTTTGTAGGACAATCTGACCAGCTCTGAGTGACACACAGGGAGAAAGGCCTGAACCATTACCAGATTGTGGTGTTAATGGCAATGAAAGGAGCAGTTCATACTTCATACACACAGCCAAAATTTTAGGTTGTCTGCAAATTGTGGAAGGTTGTGTTTTGCCAATTAATTGAGTCACCTATTCAGAGTAATCATTCTGAAATAAGCTGAGGATTTAAAATAACATAGCTATTCCAGAATAAGTCTCTATTCAAGACAGGAAATTTGATCACAGTAGCTGCCACAAAATAGGTGATTCTGCTGCAGACAAAACTGAGTTACATCTTCACAATGAGCGAAATTTTGACACAGCTCCCAGTCTAACTGTACAATGTATTTTTGTGCCTATGTCACAACAGGTATCTCCCTTAGCCATTAAGAACAAAGAATCTCTCACTTTTAAGCCCTTGCCTATGCAAATCTGCAAGAAAGACATTTGAATATGATCAAGGTTTTCCAGCATCCTTAGAAGGGCAGGTATGCAAACACCCAAAAGCTAAATTCAACACAGGGCTTGAGAAAAGTTATGGAGAAATAAGGATTTAAAAGACTACTAGAGAAGCCAAACCCCACGTACCGCAGGCAGGATAGCTCTTATCTCAACATACTGTATGTTATCTTCATAGAGCTCCAGCAGCCCCTGGTAGAAATAGGCCTTGAACACAGGTGCATAGCAGATAAGTCCAGAGGCAATGAGAAAGATTTCTTCAAATCTTTTCCAAATGAAAGTCTGAGAGGGGTAGGCCAGCTCAGGGGCATCTGTCACCAGGGTCAGGTTTCTCAGCAAGCTATAGAAAAGGGAGAAGAGAAGGAATGAGGAGAACAAACAGAGCCTGTTCGCACTGCAGTACAACAGGCATAACAGCGACTGGTGCAACTAGGAAGCATTCAGGTCATTTTTCTGCCGTCTCTATTTACTCCTCTAATGGCTGGCACAGATTTTGTGTGATACATTTGTAAGCAGGGTAGGAGTAGGTGCTTAAAGCCTGCCCCTCCTTTTTTCAAGGAACAGAGTTACAAAAGCAAGTACGGTGATTTTATATCAATTATACTCTGCTACCCAGGGTACCCCTAATCTGAAAGTAGGCATGCATGTTACTCTTGCAGACAATATGTTTTCCCAAGGTTCTTCAGTGCACATAAGATGTCACTTGGCCCTCTGTTCAGCACCTAAAAGGCAGACTGAGCTTACAGGAGATGCCATGTACTGGGCCACCTCCAACTTGCTTGCTGAGCCCGTAAGTTGTCCTGGTACCTTTGTATTGTCAAAATATGCCATCTGAAAAAAAATGCAAGGGGAAGACAATTCTGACTCAGAAATAATTTTTCCCTATCTGTGAGAGCAAACCTGATGCCCTGCCTGCCTTGCTGGTAGCTACTTCAGGGAAACAGCTGATAAGAATCTTCTAAGAACGAAAAGTCCTGGCTTTTCCTTGGTGTGATGGAAATGTATTTATTTCCTCCATACACTCAGCAGGCATATAAGCCTCTTTCAGAAATCCAGAGAGACAGTGGGTAATTTTATCAGAGTTTAAGGGAGCCAGTAAATTGTGAGATTATCTAATTGTGGATGACAGCTGCATTTAGGACAAGGTGAGCATCTGTGCCACACCACCATCCTCTGCCAAGATGATTGCCTTCATCCCACCTGAAATCCTGCCTCTGGCAACAGCTCTCCCTCTTCCACCTGAAGAGTAGTTCATAATAAATTTCTCCTACCAGTGGACAAAGTCTAAATGGCAATGCAGGGGTGATTAACTTAATTCCTGGGTGGACAAATGGAAGCCATCACAGAAACCTACAGATGTTTCTGTGCTGGCCCAGTGCTTATCTCGTGCCAGGGGCTAAGCAGGTTTAGACAGAAATACCTTCAGCCATGCTTCAGCTTTCATCTGAGTATATAGTTTCCTCTCAATAACAGCTACTGATCTTCAGTAATGTTTCCTGTTTGATGTCTTGGTCCCCATCCTCATTCAGTGCTCTGCTCAGTTATATGGGAGGTGTGGCTTTGATTTGTGATCTTATTATCTTCATCCAGGACACTTCTGTGGATGGAATTAAACCCCCACAGCCTCTCTACAGATGTAAAATGTGATCTGGTCCAAATTCATAAACTAAGGCATCCTGGACAGACATGCTTTTTTTAATCCCTCCATCCTGCCCATAAAACACAGCCCGTTCCCCCAGGATCTGCCTGCTGTTTCATTCTCTAAGGATTCTCTTCCTGGGGCTGAGGTTTCATTTCTTCCTCACTCTGTTAATTTCTTTGCCAGGAACAATTTTAGAAGCACACCTGTATGTAAAAGAGATGCTACTACTGTTAAGGATGAGACCTTAAATGATCAACAGTCAGGAAAATTCAGAGTTAAGGTTTCCACAGCAATTTGGGCTCTGCCCTCCCATGCATTAAAATAGGGGCTTTGGTGCCATTATCACAGCCCACTGGGCAACCCCAGCTACTGTTCAGCAATCCATGCGATCAGAAAAGACCGAGCTGGACCACAACGAGGAGCAGGCAGCAGCAGGAGACACCACGGCACCAGCCTAGGAACCAGGAATATCAGGAGCATCCTGAAGGCGCTGATCCACCTGCCCGAGCTGCGGAGGGGGCAGCCGCCGGCAGAAAGGGTGTGCTGCTGCTCAGCAGCGAGGTTTCGTGTGGGAAGAGCCGGGGAAAAGAGATTTTCCCCCTTCCCTCGTGGCCGAAGGCAGCTCCCCTCCAGCTCGGCACCTGCCCGGAGCCCGGAGCCGAGCGCGGCTGTTCCCACCGGCGCTGCGAGCGCCCAGGGAAAAACCTCCCCGTGGATCAAAAGGCCGTGCAAGCCCCATCTCGCCACTGCAGGCAGCTCTGTTTCAGATAAGGATGGATGATATTCGGGCTCCCACCACTTTCTCCCCTTGTCCTGTGAGAACTCGGCTCCTCCGGCAATGAGCGCACACGCAGGGCTCTGCTCCCCGCCTTCAAATCTGGCTGTACAAACTCGTGGTTGTTTATTTAGCCTGTGCTCTTGGGCTAGAAACAGCAATAAATCCCCACACCACTCTGCTCCTAAAAGCACATAAATCAAATTGTACTTCTCTTTATAATCCCCTCCCCTTTGAGACTGATTATTGATCCTTACAACTATTGAAGATTTATTGCATAATAGTGATTCATCCTTGATAACCAGATAATCTCCTAAGGGTTTGGGGGCTTTTGCCATCAGTAGCTCATGCAGATGAAGCAAATACATTCATAAATACTTTTTTTTTTGCTTCTTTTCTGGAATGGACTTTCACCAGTGATCAGGTGCAGACTACAAATAGCCATCCATGTCATGTCATATATGCGCTGAACAATGCTATTGCAATGCATATGCCCAAAGGGGCACAGCTAAAATGACCAGCCAAGGATTATTTATTTTCAACTGTGGGTTTTCTTTCTCTCTTCCTGGGTTTTTTCCCCATTTTCCTTCCTTGTGCTATATAATACAGAAGTGAAAGGTTTGCTTGCCTTGTTTTTAAAGGGATTCTTTTTCCTCCTCCTTTTTCTGTTCTTGATGGATAATTATGCCCCTCTCCTCACTGTAGTATCTAAATGTCTTCCAGTGGTGCATTAAATAGTGTGACTAACATCTGTCACATGTGGTTCATTCCCTTTCTCTCGCTCTCTCTCATCCCCTCTTCTTCTCCCCAAGGGGAGACTTGTAGAGGGAGCGGAGGGCTTTGTTTCTGTAGTGAATTTTTATTCCTTTTTCCCCCCTCATACTGCACATGCTGCCCTATTTTTCTGTGAGGTAAGGCAGTCAGAGGACAGGGAGGGGAAGGTGATGGCGGCCAGGGCAGCCGCCAGCACCCGGGGGAGTTGTCCCTGAAGCCTCGGCCATGGTGTCAGCTCCCTCACAAGATGACTTCATGCTGGTGATAGAGAGCTCTGCTGGGCACAACCTCAATCCTTGGGCTGCTGGTGGGGGGTGGTATTTTGCAAATATCTGGAATGTCAATGCTCCTTCCCTAAATATCCGGGGGCATGCTCTTGCCTTGGAGATGGCAGCCATTATGTTGCTTCTTGAGGGAAAGAATGACATTCTCCTGTATCGTAATTGATTGTGAAGAAAATAAGTGAGGATTGTTTTTCCTTTCAAGTATGAAAGCAAAATTCCCTTCCTTTTGCTGTCCCTTGGCCCGTGGTCTCCTGGCTCTCCTAACAGCATCCTTTTGGAAGCTCACCAGTAACACAATACTCCGGGGTCTTGGCCCATGAGATGTGTGTTTTGAATAGGAATAATTAGACCTTCTCTTGAGGGAAACAAACAAAAGGAGTCTCTTCCAAAGCACACAAACACACACACACACACACATGCACACACGTATATGTACCTAAAAATGCAAGCAGCAAAAATCATGCATATTCCCCTTTCTTCTACCCCTTCCTGGTCAGAAATGCTGTATGGTGAAAGAGGTGCAGCTTCTCAGAAACATTTCCATTGTTCCTTCACAATTGCTGATCCACCCTGTCTTGCATGAGAGCTCTTCCCTGCTGCCATAATCCCTTGACACTTCCTTGAAACCACCCAACTATCCATCCGTTCTTTCCTCTGACATCTGCTTTCTCTCAGCTTGTCAGTGCTCAAGGGCAAAGAGGAGTGCAGGAGAGAGGTAGCCTGGGATGCACATGTTCAAGAGACTGGGAGAGTTTCCAGAAACTGAGAAGCAGAACAGATTGGGGCCTATTTCTGGCTAGAGACCTATTTCCAGACGGCCAAAAACATTCCTAACCCCTAGACTAGTGCCCAGGGATTAGATGAAAATAGGAGGGGAAGTGCCTCAGTGTGGCTGTTGTTGGTGTGTTTGCACATTATGCGTAATGACTCCTCTGTGATTTTGTAGTGATGATCATGGAAGGGCAAGAAATGAAGGACAACATACTCAAATGGCTAAGTGAGCACCCAGGATGCCAGAGATCCAAGTTTGTCCTTGGCTCAGGCATATGTTTGCTGAGGACAATCTCTTCATTGGCCTCTGCCTCGGTCTCCCCTCCACATTTGGGGAGACTCTTGCTGCAAGATTCTGTCTTGTGTCTCTGTGCAGTGCTTGCCACTCTGAAGTCCTGCTCTGACTTATGGCCACTAAACACTGTCAGACCAATACAAAAGAAGAGGAATTTGGCAATACTGCCTCTGGAAACAAGTGTTTCCACACAGGAACAGAGGGAACAACACAATGCACAGCCCCAGTCACCCAGGTGTACAGGGTGTACAGGATGCCCTGCCCTTTAGCTTCTGCCTGAAAGTGGCATCATGCCATGGAGACACAACTGAAAACAAGTGCAATGAAGGGTTGCTCCTGAGACACTTCTAAATTCCCAGTGCTTAAGGAAGTGAAGCTGTTTCAAAATCCAACCACTTGTGCATTATTTGTGGGTCTCGTGGTGTGGTTGAAGAGAGGTAGTGCTGTCATCTTTCCTTCCTCATCACTCCCAGCAGAAATGGAAAGGAGCTAATGGGGAACCAGTTTTCTCTCTGGATGACAGAGATAAGTGACTTGTCTCTGGATCTTATTTTGTCTATCGTGTCAGGGCAGTTGATCCTCAGGATATAAAAGGTCAAGAGCCCAGGGTCTGGCATCACTTTCTCCTTCCCTTCTCCATAAGGGAGGGATGGTGGATGCTGGAGAGTCAGACCCCTCTGCCCTGCTCATTGCTGGTTTTGGGGAGGCAAGGCAATATCATGCCACAAGTCTGGAAGCTCCTCAGCTTCCCAACCTGACCTCCTTCCCAGATCTGCAGGGCACAGAGCCCAGACAGCTTCCACATGGAGGGGATACCAGCTCACTAGGAGTTAAAAGGTCTCTATTTAAGAGCACACAACCTCACTGAAGAGCACTGCAGTAAAACCCACCAAGTTTCAATTCAGAAATGCTGGGATTACAGTCATCTGCATTGCCTTAACCCATCCCTCTCCTTGTGTGTTGGCATGGCAATACTGTCTGTCATTACATGACACCCCACACTCTTTTTTTCTGCAGACCCCAGCCCCCAGAGCGCCACGGACAGTGGTGCCCTCTGAATGGATGGCTACTCAATATTTTCCTTTGTCCTCATCGCTCAGTGTCTGACTTCATGCATTATTTAGCGTGCTCTCTCCAGCCCCCCACACACCACGACAGAACTGCATGCTTCCTCTTGGTCTTTTCAGCAGGGCTTTGTCCCAGGATCAACGGCCCCTGGATGGGGACATAGGATTCTGTCTTCCCACCACCACTGGCTGGAGGGGGAGCCAGGCTCTTCCCAGCCACCTGTAAGTGAATAAATTCCAGGTGGTTCAGACCAGCCCTGACCTGATAAAAGGCTGCCAGCAGTAAAGGCAGGAGCTGCCTGCAGGGAGGGGAGCTCCTGCAGGAGGGTGTGATGCCCCAGGGAGCCAGCTGGGGTGTGAGCACCTGGACAGCTGCAGAAGCCTTGCCTGTAAGTGCAGAAGCTCTGTTAGCAGAAGAGTTTTTGTGGGGAAAGAGCCCCAAAACCAGGCAGGGATCCTGTGTGTGGGGTTTCTTGGATTAGCCAGTGCCCAGGACAGTGAGCCACAGCTTCTGGTGCCTGAGGGGCCTCTTGGAATGAGCACCTCATGCTTCCAGGTGGTAGGTGCCAGTAGGGTATCAAAAACAGGCCTCATAAAACAAGTCTGGTGTTTGGAGAGTTGGGTTGGGTTTTATTTTGGGAAGTTTAAGGGGTTTTGCTAGTGCAGTAATTAACATAAATAGTTTGCCCAACTTCTTGCTCCGAATCGAAACAATGACTTTGCAAAGGAATTTTTTGCTGTTGGGGAGAGCCTGTTCATCAGCTACTTGGCTTCCTCATCCAGTTTTTGAATCCTCACTGGATGAGACACCATGCTGCCCTGTCCCACAGAGATAACCCATTCAGCCTGGTTTCTGAGGAGAGCTGGGGACAGGTCTCATAAATCTGCTTAAGCTACTGTCCTCAGCATGTCTGCACAGAGGGCCAGAGTGAGTGTGCACAGAAAAATTCAGGTTTTATGGTCCCTGACTCTAACATACTTAATGCAGCAGCCTTCAAGCTAGTCTACTGCTCTTTGTTTTTTCATGTTCACAGCCCTAAACTGTGTGAGGAAGAGCTCCTCACTTCCAGAGCAGTGAGCAAACGGGAAAGCTGCACCAGAAACGATACTGCTGGCTACACAATGCTGCCAGCAGGAACACCAACAGGCTCTTGGTCACTCCTCTTCACTCACCCTCTGTCAAACTCGGCCACGTCGCTCAGCTGTCCCCGGTAGGTCTCCAGCAGCACCCACTGGGAGCACTGGGCTGGCAGGTGGGAAGGGCACGGGCGGGAGAAGCGGAAGCGGACGGAGCCCGTGCGGGTGAAGCAGATGTAGCAGTTGGGCAAGTAGGAGGCATTGTACACCAGCCAGTCCACACTCAGCATGGCAAAGTCGTGCAGGTGGAGCACAGCACCTGGCGGGGGACAAGGACATCCCGATGAGCCCAGGCAGCTGGGTAGAAGGTTTAATGTGATAACAGTTCCTTTGTTCATCCAGAGGTGTCTGGAAATGCTTCTAGAAGGCTGTGGGTGAATTCTCCCAGCTGCTCTGCCTCCCCCAGGCTGGAGGATGTGTCCCCTCCACATCAGACACTGGGCAGACAGAGCGTGACAGCTCCCTGGGAGCACGGGGAGGAGGGAAATCAATAGGGAGCTCTGCTTCTCCACTGGGATGGAAAATGCTCCGAGTTATTAAAGGTCTTTCAGACAGACTTTGCTCTGGGCTGGCTCAGGCCCCACTGATTTAAAGAGAAACTCACACAGGAGGCAGCAGTTTACAAGGCATGCTGGCTGGAGCACACCTGAAGCAAAGCTCTGTATCTAAGCTGTTTGGATCCCAGCTTCAATTTTTGTCTCTAGTCTGCATCTCCTTTTTCAGCTCTCTGGAACTCTGGCATACACCAAAATCCCAGACCAGGTTACTCTGGGGAATTGCACTCAGATGCAGACATACCATTTACCCCTGTGCCTTATCAAAAGCATGCTTGCCTACATTGTACATCTGCTGCTGGCCAGCATGAAGGGCCTCTGGGGCACTGTGTTATTGTGCAGTATGTTGGCAACTGCCAGTCTTCCTGGCACAGGAAGCATCCTCTGTATGCTCACCTTCCTTATCATTTCATTTTACTGAGATCTCTCCTTTTCCAAAGACTCCTGGTGTTATTGGTGCTTGAACTAAGCCTCACCTTTGTAAAGGGAAGATACTGTGAGAGCTGAAGTCTTAGAGATGTATTTTATTAGTCTAGGGGAGATCTTAGTCAAAATAGCTTTGATGCCCTTAGGGGTAAAGGGAGAACATGAATAGCAAGAACAAGACGCAAGACTAGTATGTATTTGACATTAGATTAAGTTCCAGAGTATAATTTATAGTGGACTAATTTAATATAGACTCTAATGTCTATGATCTTTCACTACAGAGGGTCTGGCTGTAAAGATGCTGAGGAGCCATGGCTGCTGCTCCCAACAGAGCTGGTGCACCAGAATGGGCATGCTGCAGCTGTCTGACCCTCCTCTGCTGGCAATGTCACCTTCTTTCCTAACTGAGCAGCAACAGACATTACAATAGTGCTTGAAACAACAGGAACTCCCAGGGGCTCTGATCAAGTCCTACTCAAACAGCTACAAGGATGTGATCTTGTCCCTAAAAGCTAACAGCCCTTGCAAAGATCACAAGAACCCATTTAAACATTGCCTGGATTGAAATTTGTTAATTATTTGTTTTGACTCACACTTGGTATCAATGGCACTGGAGGTAAAGAGGGGAGTACTTTTAAATTCCTAACTGTGCAATTCAGCCATGAAAGGATAATGACATTTCTGACATACTAATTGTTTATGGTAACAGATTAGGATGCTGCAAGACTGGGATCTGCATCCCACAGTGGGATGGGAGTCATCCCACTGACTGGGAGAGAGAAGTCGGGAGGATTGCTCAGGGCCACATCCCATCTGGCCATGAACACTTACAGGGATGGGGCAGCCACAGCCTCTCTGGAAAACCTCACTACAGTGTGTCACTACCTTTTACTAACATCTAATCTAAATCTCTCCTCTTTTAATTCAATACTGATCCTCCTGGTCCTGTCACTAGCTGCCCATGTAAAAAATTGCTCTCTCTCTCCCTTCTATAAGCTCACTTTAAGTCCTGGAAGTACACAGGCTTTGACTTCTATACATCAAGCAAAGTGTTAGAGGTAGCCCCTTCTTCCT
Source organism: Cinclus cinclus (assembly GCF_963662255.1). Classification (NCBI taxonomy): domain Eukaryota; kingdom Metazoa; phylum Chordata; class Aves; order Passeriformes; family Cinclidae; genus Cinclus; species Cinclus cinclus. Next base: position 29,765,230 of record NC_085049.1, read on the forward strand.
CTAGTGCCCCCAGACTTTCCAGCAGACTTCCAGGTCTGCTACAGAACCACCTCCAGAAACACTTTTTGGGGGATGAAATGCTTTTGGCTAAGATACACAATAAGACAAGGTTGGTAGCCTGTTCATGGAATGTGTATGTGGGGAAAAAGAGAGGCCCTGGCTGGAGCATGCTGAGAAAATGGGGATGTCTGTTATTTCTTGTTGTCTTTGCTTCCTCTTGCCCCTTCTCCACTCTTGAAAGACTTAAGGATCCATATTGTAAGTTAAACCAAATGCCACAATTGCTGGAAATGTGTATTCATCCAATCCATCCCCCTCTTCCTCTCTCCCCCTACCCCATCCCTGAGCTCAGAAGCAGGGTTTTTCCTGGAACCCAATGAGCACAATTTACAGCTCTCATAACCTTGTCTCCCACATCCTGTGTTTTGTCCCAGCTCAGAAAGCGAAAGGATGAGTAAGATAAGACTCCTTAAGCCAAGCCTACCTTTTGGCATGCGCTTTAAGATGCTGAACACTGCGCTGTGATCAATGAGACTTTTTGCCCGGAAGAAGTGCATGCTTGGAGGAAACTGTCCTGTAGTTATGGCTGTTTCCACTTCCTTCTTCTTGAGGTTTACAAGCTTTGTATTGAGCTGCTCCTCTTGCCTACTCAGCATCAAGTTGCCTCCTGTCTGATGGGCTTTCTCCTCCTGCATCAGGGAGTCCCGGTCCTTCCAGAGAGGGCTGGGAAGGCAGAGGGAAGCCAGACTCAGGAGAAGGTATGCCAGCCTTATGCCTTGCCCACCCGGAGGTTTCATCTTAGAGCTGCACCTTGACAGGGAGAAAAGACTGAAGGATTAGCACAGGTCAGATGGTGGCACCTCAGCAGTGGGATATGGAGTTATTGGCCCATCCTGCAGAAGCAGTAGGGTAATGGGATGCTCAGTAATGGCAGGAGCACCTGGTACCAATGTTGCCTGAATTTAGGGCTCATGGATCAGCACACTCCCTATGGCTGCTGATTGCACACAGCAAGGCTGTGTAGGGCAAAGAGATATTGCTCCTAGGATCAGATTGGCAGTACATCATGCAGTAAGGCAGAGGGTTCCTCTAGTGCCTGCAGGCAGCCAAAACCCAGCCCTGGAATGGGGGATTGGTGGGATCAGGATGCTGCTTGCAAGATGGGATGGTGCCCTCACTGAATAAGGGGTGCTGGTGCCAAGGTGCTGTCTGTGCTGATAGTGTCCAGATAAGTGGGTTGGCTTGAGCTAACCAGTTCCTGATTCTTTCCAACTGAGAGAAGATCCTGTTGCACCCTTTTAGTATAGTCCATCTATATGAAGGATTAATTTATGGGCAGGAAACCCCAAGGCTTCCTCTGCAGTAACAGAGGACTGTCCTGTCCTTGCAATCCCAGAAGAAAGGGGATGGAAGGGAGACCATGGGAGTGTCACAGGGGACAGGCACATGTGAACTCTGAGAGCTCTCCCTCCCCGCAAAAAGCACAATATATAATATAATCTGCAATATAATCCTTCAACACCAGACTTTAGTGACCCTCCACGCCAATCTCTCCAGAGCAAAGCAGGCCGGAGAAGGGCTCAATATTTTGAAATAAGCCTATGTGAATTATATAGAAAGGCTTCTGCTTCCAGCCTCTCCTCCACCTGTGTGTCCAGGAAGACAAACCCAGCCCCTTCAGTGGGTCCCAGGGAGGAGCAAACAGAGCAGGGGTGGATACAGCTCCATACCAGGCCTGGCTCTGAGCTTAGAAAAGGAAACATCCCAAAGAAAGTGTTATCTCATCCGTGGTGAGACTGACTCACTTACTGTTAACTCTCCTCCTCCTGGCATCCAGGGCTCACGCAGCTGCTGCCCGAGGGAGCTGGGAGCGGGTCTGTCTGCAGTTCTGTCCCAGCACGGATAAAGATAAAAATAAAGAGCAGGGTCCGTCCCGGCCGTGCAGAGAGAGGCACACGGAGTTCCTCTTCCTGTGCCGCTCGCCCAGCTTTTATTTCACCCCAGCTGCACAGCTTCATGAATACATAAGGAGGAGGAGGAGGCAGGGGAGGTCATGGGGGAGCGGGACACTGGAGCGGCTGAAGGGAGCCGGGCTGGGAATTGGTTGGGAAGCCCAAAAAGCGGGGTGGCTCCGGGGGACCCCCCAGTTCCTGCACAGGGTGAGCTCTTTAACCCATCACTGCCCGGCAGCGGGGGATTGTCTGTCCCGCATTCCCTGGCACACACTTGCTGCTGTCAAGTATCCTGGGAGAAGCGCTTCGGCATGCATTGCTGGTGCTGGGAAACTCCGAATCCCTGCTCGGACTGTTCCAGGAACACACACAGGATTGGATATCTGATCTGGTACAGAGCGTTTGGTGCCAGCGACGTTGCAAACTCTGCTCGCTGATGCTTTTACAGCTGGGAAAACAGCAATTTGTACGAGTACCTAGGAATGGTCCCGCGCAAGCATCGATCCAGCCGGCTGCCCTGAGAAACGCAGGGCTAAGCTCCAACCTGGGAAGCAAGTCAGGCGGAAGGGGGGTGGACTTATTAAAAAAAAGAAAATCATCACGGCAAATACAGTATTTTCAGCATTTTATTTCACACAGTTCAACTGGGCTGAGTGTCCAGCTACTTAAAACGTATGTTACATGAACAGCTTCCAAGGGAGAACAAAGTCCATTTGGTTTAATTTAATAAAAGAAAAAAAAAAATCTTATAAGTTCTGTTGAAAACAACCCACAGCAGTCACAAAGATTGTTTTTGAGGCAGAGACAGTAGGATCTAATCAATAATTTGTTAAATTTCATTAGCTGGCACTACAATAACAGACTGAAAAAGGGTGCTCAAGCTGCCCACCGTCCCCTCCCTGACTGTCCCAGCTGCACTCCTGCCAGCTTTTCCTCCTCTCCTGGTCCCTTCACTCTCTGCTGTCACTAAGATTAGTCCCAGCATCCATGCAGGGACCAGTCGGAGATCCCAAATATTCCTTTAAGCCCCGTCCATGGCAGCATGTCCAGAGGGTGGCTGTGCCCCCTTGCCTGCTCCTCAGCAGGATGGGGGGTATTCCTTGAGTCTCTAGATGATCCTGCTCCCAGAAAGGGAGATCAGACCCAAATGTGCTCAGCAGCAGCTCTTGGTTGGTGAAAGCAACACAAGGAAGGGAGGCGTGAGGAGGGAAGTGCATGGAGTGAAAAAGGATGGTTCAGTAGGAATAAGAGTTCTGCCTCCAAATACCTTCAAGGGAACAATATCAGTGAAGGAAGGGAATTGCTTTAATTTTCTTGTACTAGTAAAGCCCAGCACTAGTTCCATAAAATCAAATTCAGCCCAGGCAGTTGGAAAACTGGCTCTGTAGTGAGCAGTTGGGTGCTAGAGACAGGTTCCCACTGTGGAGCACTGAGGGGGGTTCAAATGCTGTGTGACAGACCTCAAATAGTTTACAGCCAGGCAGGGGTTTTGGAAATGCCTGCCAGAGGGCCCCAGAGATTTGTAGTGGTTCATCCTTTCAAATCACATTTGAAAAACAAAACCAAAGCCCAGTGCTCAAACTCTTCTTCAGTGGGACTTTTCCACATAAACAATTGCAGACATTGCCAAGAGAGTTTTGTACAGATATTGCAAGGGTTGGACTAGGAAATAAGCAGGTGTTTGAGATGCTTTTCTCTCTATTAAAATGTGGTGCATGCTCTGAAAATAAAAAATCCTGGTGAAATAGAACCACAGCTGCTTTTAGGTGTGATCTGCCTGGACATGAAAGGTGGAAAGAGGGAGAAGAGGACAACCTGGAGCCCCATCTGGGGGAGGATTGGGTTCATCTAGTGTCTGCAGGCAGCCAAAACCTTGGCTTCAGACTTCCCTGGGAACTGAGGCGCAGTATAGGAAGCCTTGCCCTGTCTCAAGGACTAACAAGGAATGTTACAGTTGTCATTTCCACACCAGCACATCTCTCAGCTTGTTTGAATTCTTCTTGAGAACCAAGCAGCCTGTTTGGAAGTTTTGCAATAGCTCTGTGTCTGTCCACAGGAGTATGATTGCAGTTCCTGTCCAGTCTTGCATGGTCCTTGGAATAGTCTTCAGCTCCCTGGCTCTGGTCCCACGTGCTGTTTAGCCAAGGCTGATAAGGGCACCAGACATGCCCTGCTCCTTCATTAAACAGCCCAGCTTTCCCTTGATTTCTGGGGTTCCGTGGCCCCTGCTGACCTCCCAGCTGCTGCAGCTGTACCCAGCAGTGCTCCAAAGCCCCTGTCCTGGGTGTGTCTGTGCAAGCTGCAGGCGTGCCCCTTCTCTCTGCCCAGCTGCACCTCAGACTCCTCTGAAGCTTTAAATAGCTGGTGGCCAGCACTGAATGCTCACAGAGAGGTAGTTCCCCCTGCTTCAGTTTCACTTCCATATGTGAACTGCTTTCCTTCAAACCTCTTGAGCTTCTTGAAGGCGACAGGTACTGATCCCAGCAGGTTTCCCCACCTCTCCCTCCTGCATCTCCCCTGCTGTGGCCACAGCTGTGCTGGCTCCCAGCACCCTGGTCCATGCACAGGGGAGTGTGGGCAGCTCTGGGGGTGCAGGAAGGGGGAAGGACCACAGAGGCAGCAGCAGCAGGCTTGCAGACGTGTGTTTCTCACTTCATGTTTCAGCTCAGCATCCTGCAGAGTCCATCCTGCTGCTGTGGAGGGTCAGCTTGCAGGATGACACTGCAGCTCCCAGCCCCAGGGCAAAGCCTGTGCAGGTGACAGCAAAAGTTCCAGTGATAAATCCAGCAGAGGCAAGGCCTAGGGGTGATGCAGACCTGGCTGTGTTTTCTGTTTCTTTTTGTGTAAGCCAAACTCAAACTAAGGAGCGTTTCTGAGAGCACAGAGGGTAGGGATGCCTTTTAGCTTCCAAGCCTCTCTGAACATGTTATAATCTAAGCTGTTCTCTGGAAATATCACTGTAAGGCTGGCAAGAGAAGACTAGAGCTGGTAAATGTGTTCCTAGCTCACCAGTAAGATATTCTTTTTGTGCCAGCTGCCTCATTTATGAAATGGAACCAATTCCCTGCCTAGCTGTGATAATTATTTGCTGTATTTTCTGGTGCAATAGCCGTGGTCCCTGGGTTGTAAAGCAAGTCTGCATAAGAGACATAGTGTAGTTTGGAGAGGGAAACCATGAGGTGAGGCAAGAAAACAGTCAGAGGTGGGCAAGTGAGTAAGGGCAGGCTGTGGAGAGTCCCTGCCTCTCTGCTGAGGCCAGGTGAGACCACAGTGCCAGTCCCTGTTCTGAAGAAATCCCAGTCTCTCGTTTATGCCTGCAAAACTCTAAGAACATGTAACAGTGCTAAGGGCTATAAATTATTATTAAGAATAGGTTGTCCTGGGATGTTGGGGATCATTAAACCTCCCCACTGGACCGCTATATAACCCCTGCTTTTGTCTGGCTGGGCACAGGTTGGTATTTTTATTTCTTTCCCAGCCCACTTTATGCCCAGTAAGATAAAAACATGGAACATTTTCCAGCCCAACAGGGACATCAGTGGGAGCCCTGCAGCAGAGAGAATGCTGGTGTACCCTGGCTCTTGCTGGCAGCATTGCTCCCCATTCTACAGCCAAGCTCTGCTCACCCTCAAGGTGCCCCACACCCTTCCAAAATCCCTCCCTCCCCTCAGCTGCCTGACCATGCCGCGGTGCATCTGTCCTTCCACTCCTCCTCAGCTACATCCATAACTATCCAATGATTTAAAATTAATAAGACCCTTAAGATGCCACAGGAGTGGGATCTGCTGATGTAGAGAGCCAGGGAAAGGGCTAAATTCCCAGGTTAATGATGAATCAGTCTGGGAGTGGAGTCATTGATTTGTAATCACTGCCTGGCTCCCAAATATAATAGCCATGAATTCCTCTGACCACCAACCGAGACAAGGTGCTTTGGGCTACTCCCAGCACACCTGCAAAAGTTCAAATCTTGCTCACAATAGCAGGGCTCAGAGCTCCAGGAGCCAAACAACTCGATCAGCATTTGCCCTCTAACAAGAGGGGCTCAGCAGCCAGCACACACACACACACAGGTGTCACTGCCCTTCTGCTGGAGCTTAGCATGCAAATAAAGAAGTGCAACTGCATCATTTCCTTCCAATCCTTCACCCGTGCCCACCCCAATTCCCTGCTGCTGTCACCCCACCCTGGAGGTCTGGGAAGGGGAAGTACAAAATCAAGTGAGCCGGTGTGTATTAACACCCCATTGCTTTGGGGGCAAACAGCAGCCTGCCAAGGGCTCCCAGGCATGAGCTGAGAGCCTTGGGTATTTGGGAAAGGGGCTCAGAGCCATCCAGGGCAGGTCCCAAGCTGTCACCAAGCCTTCTGTGCAAAGATTCCCAGACCCTCAAGTTTATTATTAGTACTCTTGTATTCTCTTCCTCCCCTATGCACAGGGACAAAAATGAGAGCAAACTAGGCAACCAAAACATCCTGGATTAGCAAGTGTACTTGTCTCTCTCTCTCTCTCTGGGGGATGACTTTAGGGAGGGTAGAAGCCTAGTGCTACCATGGGAAGTGTTTTCTTGCTTTTTGCATTAGTCATGTCAGGTTTCCTGCCCAACCTATGGTGTCTATCCATCCCCAGGCTCTGCTGACTCACAGAGGTTAGTGTGGTTTTGAAAGGATTTGTCCTAGCATAAAACCAGGCAAAATTCCTGTCCCTAGGAGCTATATTCCATACAAACATCCTCCCCACTCCCAGCCTCCTACTCCACCCACCTGACTTCCCCAAACAGAACCAAAAGCCAGCCATGTCTCTGTCCTAATCCTTCCACCTCTGCCCCTGGGGTCCATCACACCTTGACACAGAGGATTTGAGTTCATCCGTGGTCACTCTGCAGCTGTGACCTCTGCCAGGACATCCTGTTTCTCCATGTCAGCCATCTGCTCATCTCACTGCCTCTCTATTTCTCTGTGCCTACATCACCCACATGGCTCCACCATCACACAGACTTTAAACCCCATCAGTAAAAATTACAAGGCCTTGCAGTTACACTGCACCATGCTTTTTCCTCTCTCTCTGACCCCAGCCTCTCATAGAAGTCTCACCAGAAGAGACATTCTATGCTGCATCCCAGAATTCTACACTGCATCCCAGAGCTGTGGCTCTATTTTACACTGTAAGGCTCCAGAAATGCTTTGGAAGAGAGGATAGCAAAAGCTGGGGAGCGTATCAACAGATACACTAGACCTTCAGCTGCTCAGAAGTCACTCCACTCTGTATGGTTTCTTTTCCTTCTGTGCATGAGACAAGCAAGTCAGCATTTAGGATAGATTTATACTAAAAGATGAATAGTTGTGAGGAGCATTTGGGTTAAAACACGACTGGCCAAAAGTGCCTGTGTTGTAGCCAAGCTTCATCCTGCCTAGGCAAACCTCCAAACTTTATTAAAGCCTTGAGATGTCAAAACAAGGCTTCTGCACAGTTCCCTTTAGAGGTACCTCCATATACCATGCTGAAAACGCAGACACTGGCTTCAAGCCAGTCAGCACTAGAAGCCCTGCCAGCAAAACATCATTCCCCTAAGCTCCTTAGGCAGGGTTGTGCTCCGCAGGGATTTGTATTGCTCTCAGCTGTGGCAACACCTGAGCAACAGAGTTTAAAGCGAGGTGAAGGGTGCTCATCCCAGCACCAGTCACCTGCCCAGGGTACACACTGAACAGCAGAGCCCAGCCACTTGTGATCATCACAGACAAAGCTCAGAGCATTTCTGGCATGCCTAGACTTGTTCATCCTGTTCTTCAGAGGTATTTCAGCCCAGCCCAACACACTTGTGTCCCCTGACACCTCCCAACCCTACCCTGCAGGTAGTGATAGGTACAATCTTACCTTGGGCTAAATTGCTGCATCTCCCCAAGAGATGCTCTTGCCCTAAAGCACCATAACACTGCCTGCCTCAGCACAGCAAGCAGCCAAGTCCTCAGGGCACCCACCCTGACAGTGTGATAAAGGCATGGAGCACACAGTCAGTGCCACTTTGACAAGACCTTCAGCAGCAAGCCGCAATGAGATCACTGAACTCACAAAGTGAGGCATAGAGACTTTAAAGAGGCTGGTGGAGTCTTTGGCCCAAACACCCCATGTCTTTTGGTAGCCATGAGAAAACAACTACTTTTCAGCCCACCCTAGGAACAAAGAGCTCAAGTCCACCTTCTTTTAGTGTTGGTGAGCAAGCCTTGTCTCTTGAACCTCACTGCCAGCTCTGAGCGTGGCTCTGTGTGAGTGTGCTGATGCAAGGTTCTTGCGTAACCCCGAGCTGTGGGAGCCAGCACAGCTGCAGGGCTCCTCCAGCTCACCCTGGGATCCCAACCCACACCTAGCACAGCCCCCTCCAGAGTGGCATGGTGGGGAACCATTATCACCATCTCCTTCAATTTGTGCAACATCCCTCCCTGCTCTAGCACACATTAAGATTTTGGCAAGCATGGTGGCACATGCATGCAGGAATGCTGCTGCTCATTGCTGTTTTGAATTATAATGTGGGAGAGCTTCTTTCTTTCTACTTTGCCTGATCAATATGTCCTCTGCAGACAGAGGGTGACTATTTCCTGCTGTGGTTTCATTCTGCTGGTGACAACCCAGGCAAAATTACAGGCACCATCAGGGATGTAGGCATCAATGGGCATGTCACCTGTGAGGGCTGGCTCCATGGAGGAAGGTGATCCTGGAGCTGCGGCTGGCAGAAGGCAGGCGTGGGCCAGTGGCCAAACTGGCAGAGGTGCAGCTGTGTGGTACCCAGGCAAGAAGAGCAGAGCAGATCTGGTAATGGAAGTCAGGTTCTGCCACAGCCCAGTGACTGCTAGGCAAGTTCACACTGACCAGACAGATCCAAGGTCAGCTCAGGGACTGAAGCCCACAGGCCAAGGTCCACATAAACAAGGTACAAGGCACAGCTATAGGTGCAAGGTAGCCCAGCTGGGGAGCAAGGGCAAGAGCCTCAGCTAGTGATCAGCCTCACAGGCCCTCACTGGGGCTTTCTAGCAGAGCTTTCTTGAAGAGTTCTCTCTACATCAGGCACTTTGGGATTATCTAAGTCAGCCCTGAACCCTCAGGGGATGCTCTCAGAACAGTGTCACTAGCTGCCATGCTGTGTGAGCCTTCTGAAGGCAGGTGGAGATGCAACAGATGAATATAATCTGCTGCCAATCCCCTGGCTGAAGCACCACAGCTCCTTAAATGCTGATGGTAACAGCAGTGGGCATTTTAAAGTAAAAGGCCTTTACTAGACACCCCTCTGCCTTCTGCAGCCATGAAGCTCTCCACTCTTATAATGATTACATGGAAAGAATGTGGAAATTTGCTGTTAAGAAAGGGAGCAAATAGTGGAATTGTAAACTGCTTACAAATAACTGTTTTAACAAAATTTTGAAACTTAGCTGGGACAGAACTCAGTGCAGTGCACGGGAGGGAATACTCTCTCAGGGATAATACGTGTGTACACAGAGCTTCTTAAGCTAAAACAGAATTCATGTTTTCACTCTGGAGAGGGCCAGTGGTTCTGGTATTTTCTGTTTATTCACCCTGCTGTGAGTTGACCTGAACCAGATCCTGTCTGCATCTCTTTCAGGTGTTCAAAAGCCAGCCCTGGGAGACAACAAGAATATGAAGAAACGCTCAGCACTCGTGCCATCCTCACCAGTCCCTGAGGAGGAGAGATGGCTAGCGGCCACCAGCACCCTTTCTGGACCAAGGCAATGATGTATCAAGGTACAAAAGTGTGCTAGGTTCAGAGACTTTAGCTTAAATAGCTGTAATTCCCAGCATGGGATGGGGGCCAAAGGGAATTCACTGAGGCAGTCAGGCTCTCCAGCAGCCTGACAGCTCCTTGGTCTACAATGGAAATTAATCCCTGAACTCAGGGAAGCGCACCTTAAATGAAAAAATCAAACACCACGACTATGCATGTCCAGCCTGTTGAAATGACACCATAATTAAAACTTAATGAAATGTGCCATTTATCGATGAGTTTTGTTAACCTTGTCTAAAACCATTTGGACAAATGAAAACTCCTCTTGGTCTTTTCCTGCCACGCTGAAAGCAGCGAGTCACAAAACAAATCAATAATGCTGGCCACATTGGTTCTTTGTTCGGGGCAGAAGAAAGCTTTGCTGCTGGAAAGCTTCAGCTGGCATGGCTTCAGCCACAGAGACTCTGCCTCCTGGCCTCTGCCAGGGCCCCTGCTGGCGAGCCCCAAAAGAGATTGCCAGGGTACTTACGTGGGCACATAAAGAACGCTCCCAAAAGCGCTGCCGGGGACCAGCTGTCCCACTCCAGGGGACACTTCCAGGTTATTTGCATGAGCAGATATAAATCTATGCCCCAGAGAGTACTGCCAAGGCCCCTGCTGGCACACAGCAGGGGCTGCTGCCAGGGTATCACCCCAGCACAAAGCAGCGTGGGCCCGGGTGAGGCTGTCACAGACCCTGTGTGCGCACATCTCACTCCTTCCAGGGGGCTTCGTGGCACTACCCCTCCCGGGATCAAAGTCACACAGGGCCCTGCATCCCAGCTGGATTGCTTTCTGCTGCTCCTTTGCCGGCTGCAGACCTGCAAAGCAGAAGGACTGCCAGACCTTGAGCTCTTCCCTTCCCTCACCCAGCCACACGACAGCTGAGCAGCTCGGCACTGTGCCACCTGCTCCCCACCTCCAATATATCCCCTTGCAAATCACAGGCACAGCCTCCCCAGGGATGCTGCACCCTCCTTCTGCAAGGCTCCAGCCCCACAGCAGCCATGGGGCCACTCGAGCTCTGTGCAGTTGTAAATGGGTTAACTGTACCACCTAATTAGTGGCTGGTCTTCATTTTCTTCTGTCTTCACTCAGACTCAGGAATAAAAAGATGAAGGAGACGAATTTTCTCATGTTCAGACTTGGTTGTTTATTAAATCTTATCTCAAGTACAGAGAGTTCTGCAACACTTCTAGCTACCAGCTAAAAGCAAGCAAAATGGAGCTGAATTTAGCTAGTTACAAGGTCCTTTAAAGCTAAACAATCCAATAAAGAACTAACACCTGTATTATTTACACTTTTGACCCACTAACCAAACTCCTGTTACCTCCAGCATAGCACTAACCATCCAGCCAAAAACTACTACCTGAAATCATGAAGAAGAAGGAAGAAGACAGAAAGAGATAACACCCAAAAATCTCCATCTTGTCCCATACCTATTATTATATTCTAAAAACCTCAAATTCCAAATCCTTCACCATATGAAATTACACAGTTTTATTCTAATTATATACCAGTGATCCCAACTTCATCACCCAAATTTGGAAGCCTTCTCCAAGGTCTCAGGTCAAAAGCAGTGTTCTCCAGGGGGTCAATGCCAGAAACCACGGAAAGATCAAAACTCACAGGTTTCTGGGTTCCAACAGGCAGTGGCCAGGAAACAAGTGGAAACCTTGGAAACAAATTAAATACACCTGGCTGAGGGAGGCTCACACACGTTGTTTGGCTTGCTTAGGCTGCAGCCCTCGTGCTTGCCCCAAGGTCCTGCTGTGGCCAGGGGCTGCTCTTCTGCCCCTTCATTCCTCTGCTGTACTTGGCAGCACTTGCCACAGGCCATTGCTTGTGTGAGCACCACTAAGAAGTGTGGATGTGGTGGGGTAACTCCAGTTGTTCTCATACAATCTGGCAGACACCAGGCTGGGCCGTTTTTGGGTGCTGATAAACCCTCAGTGTCCATTCCTGCCCAGGGGAATTGTGTCACTGGGCCAGCAGCCCTTCAGTGGCTGCAGTTGGAGTGTGCACACTGCAGGCAACCCGCAGGGTGTTCAAACAGCTAAAACACTTCTAGAGAGAAAACACTGAGGAGCTTTCACTTTGGAAATGCCACTGCTGTAGCGTAACCAGTGAAATCAACCTCTGGGAGAAATTAATAAGAAGAAAATTTGCCTGTCTGCTTCCCACCTAAGTAGTTAAGCTCTGGAACTCGCTGCCCCAAGACATTTGTTTAAGGCAAAGGATTTTTTGCACCTTTTCATAAGTGCCCAACATGAACCCTTACAGGAGTCAGGACTCTGTTGACACCACCCTGGAACCACCCCTCCACCCTTGCACTGCCCTTAGGACTGGTCAGGATTACAGTGGGTATATTTGATGCTCAACAGTTTAAATAGAAATAGAAAAAACTGATTTGTGTTAGATAAGACTAACTCTGGCTCTCCTCTAGATTTTTGTTTTTGCCAGGGATCAGCATTGTGGGCAGGGACACAAAAATCTTCAGTAGGTCCGAGCAGAACATCCCTGCTGATGAAACACTTCCCAAACTCCACTGGGAAAGGTTGAATTCAGCTTTGGCAAGCAGGGCTTACATCACTAGCAGCCTTTGTTACTTTAATTATAGCTTTTAATATTGCCTATATAAATGTTTGAGACCTGCTGAACTCTTTTCTGAATCCTGCTGAGACCCCTGGGCTCCATCACACATGGCAGAAGCACATTCCATAGGTAAATGTGCACAGTGTGAAAAGGGATTGCCTCCAATTGCCCTCATATGATTTCTAATGTAATTGACTATCTCTGGTTTTCACACAATGAAACACAGAGATGAGTTCCCAGTGAATCTTTTTGAGCTGCTCATTCTTTCATGGAGTTTTATCAAGCTGCAACCACAATGACTTTTACTCAACTCTGTCTGGGGACTCTGCTTTTGTTTTTACTGTGGGGTTCTGCTTCCTATTTGTATACAGAATTATAAGTAAGTACTCTGTCTAGTGTCACAAGTTAGTTCTTGATGATCTTACCTTTCCAGCACTTGGGGTTTGCCCAGTCTTCTTGCAATAGCAACACCAACGTAGATTTATCTAAAGTGTTAGCAAGCAAAATCTGCCAGGTTGATAAGTGCATATGAAGAAGAAAGCGCCACTGGAGGAAAAGCCTCAGGCCTCCTGTTTAGTTTACAGGGCTGAAAAACATGAAAAAACTCTCTCCTTTTAGTAAATTGAGCAAACGTAGTCCAGAGAAACTGAGAGACAGATGTGGAACCCTATGATGCCAGCACTACAGACTCACTTTTCAAGCTAGAACAATGCTTTGAAATGAAGAATTCATTACTTGGATCTGTGAAAAGCAAATGAAGCTCAGCCTTTCCTAACCTTGACATTTTCCAGACTGCTGGCCAAATCCACGGGTAGAACATTTCATGTTGGTAAAATAGAGGAAATAAGGCAAGAGCTGTTTTTCTGCTGTCAGTCATGGTTTAAAATATAATAGGATAAAAGCTTTATTTTATTTTAAGTGCTGGAGACACCAAAGGAAGCAAATACACATCTTGATTTTAGACAGAACTTGCTCTGTAGGAAGGCATTGTCTTTAAAGGTAGTTGAGCTTCCTGCTTTCTCTCTGTTTGGGGTGGGTTTTTTTAAAACAGTAGTTTCAAGGAATTTGCACTAATTGACTCTTGATAAACATTAAAGCCTTTCATTTATCTCAGAGATTCTTTGACAAAATTTCTGGCTGTGAAGAGCACCAGAGTTTGCTTCTAACAGGAAAAGAGGTGTGCAGCTGTCTTGTTGTGCCACTGTAGAAAATGAGCCCAAGAATTGAACTGTGGCCTGGGTCAGTGTTGTGTGCCCTCTTGAGTGCAAGGCTTCTCCATTAAAGATCTTTCTCTTTCTTCTAACATGGCTTGTTAGCTTTCTAAAAGGCGACCTGAGGATGTGACTTAACTTTGCAGAAGGAAGGAAACCTCAAATTGAGGCCATTCTCCCATCCTGAACTTTCAGCTAAATCTTTGCAGAGACTTCAGTAATCTTGCTAAATAAATACAGAACCACTGTATTGTGCATGGAAAATAGGGAAAGCCTGGCTATGTGTGAGTGTTCCTAGCTTTATGGAAAAGACTTTTGCTTAAATGACATCTTGCATGTAAGTAAAACAGAACAGCGACCTACATGATTTCAATCATTTCAGTCCAAAGGAGTATAAAATCCCAATCTTCCCTCCCCACATTTCTTAGGATGTGGGGGAAAAATCCTTGTTAATACACAATGGAGGATTGGTACTTGTGGCAGGTGGCTGCTAAGGACTCTGGGGGTACTGGCTCTGGCCCTCTGGTTGGGGTCCCCCAGGATGGAATGTAAGCCTCCCCGTGTCACACTCTGTCCCCAACACCCTCCCCAGACCCTCGTGGGATGGAAAAGATTTGGGGAGCTGGGGGTGTCTGATGGGTGCTGTGGTTGGCAATGCCTTGGGATGGAAGCTATGGCCATTCCTAGAGTGGGACTATTGATGGCAGTGAAACTTGGGGAATGAGTCCCATACCCTGAGGGTAAGATGATCAGCAGGACAGAATTCCTCCCCTCTGAGGGAAGGCTGAATTGGGATAATTCAGCCTGGAGAAGGCTCTAGGGAGAAGTCATTGTGGTCTTTTAATACTGAAATAGGTTTTTATAAGAAAGATAAAGATGGGACACATCTTTAGTGGGGTATGTTGTGATAGGATAAGCAGTACTGGTTTTAAACTAAGAGAGACTAAATTTAGACAAGATAATAAGGAACACATGTTTTTTTATGGTAAGGGTGGTGAAACACTGGAACAGGTTGCACATAGAAGTTGTTGATTCCCCATCCCTGGAACCATTCAAGGGCAGGTTATACTGGGCTCTGAGCAATATGATGTAGCTGAAGGTCTCCCATCTCATTGCAGGGCAGTTGGAGCTAAATAAACTTTAAAAGCCCCTCCCAACTCAAACCATTCTGTGACTCTATGACACATTCATGCACATGCACACTCCCCCTTCAGAGGGCTAGCTGGCCTGATAGAGAATGCCTTTCTGATATGACTTATCTTTTCTGAATGACACCAACGAGTCCCAGAGTACGAGGTGCTGTGCATCTCTGTTTCTAATGACTAAAGCTGGCCATGGTAAAGGATTTATGGCCCTGAGTGCTTCCTGTTCTGATGCAGTCCCCAAAGACACAAACCAGAGGAAGACTGAGTGAAAGCAAAGTGCAACAGTTAGTAAGATCGTTCACCAGAAGACCATTTACATGTCCTATTGCAATTGCTGCTCCACTTAGCCACTGCAGGCTGTTTTGACTACCAGGGTCTGGTCACTGGCATAGCTTAACCAGTCACTCTCTTTGCTGTGTGTTTTGTCCCTGTCCTCCCCCAGTTCTGCCTGTTAGGTGACAGTTTCTGCCAAACAGTGTAAGCACATCAGCCGCTTTTCAAACAATTGCTTCCCCATTGGGCAGGGTCTCTTCAGAGCAAGAAGATGGAGACTTCGAGCCTCTCAGGACCAAGGAGATTTCCCCCCTCTCCAGTCAGTGGTGTGACTGGAGCCCTCCCTGAGCCCTGCTGATGAAAGACACAGATGTGTCTGTAGAGGAGGAGCTCTCAGTGTCTGCCTCATTCCCCAGAGTCCTCTTCAGCCAGTTTGAAGTCTAAGTGGAAGGGAAGAAAATAAGCTGACAGTGGGGCTACCACCCAGATGATTTTCTGAATTGATTAGCTGCTTTTTCACAGGTCTCACAGCCACAAAAACAGCCACCTCCTTGGATCTTCCCAGCTAAGTAATGACCTCGGCTAGGAGAGCTCTAGAGAAAGACCAGCCATAATGATGTGCTGCTTCCTATGAAAGAAACAAAGAAAAAGCCAGGGGAAAACAACGTGAAGGGAACTAAATAACAGCTAGAAAGTGGCAAGGGAAGTGCAGCTTACAAGAGTGAGGTGAAAAAGAAGCACCTTTCAGCTGCAGCTGAAATTTGTACATAAAGGACAGGGCAGGCAAGGAAAAGAGAGCTCAGATCACAACTTTTTGAGGTCAAGCCTCTGAGCACGCAGCAGCTGAAGGCCTTCTTTGGGTGTGTTATAATAGAGATGTTGTAATAAAATCCAGATCCCTCTGAGCCGTCGTGCTGGCCAGCCCACTGCCACACGTGGGACAGCCAGGAGCAGCCTTAGCAGCTCTGGCCATTTCCTCCCTGACAAGCATCACCCCCTCACCTGGGCTCTTGCACCCCAATCCTTCCCAAGCAGTTGATTTCAGCTCCGGGGGCAGGGTCCATGCTGCAGAACCCCCCACTCCCAGTCTCTGACCTGCTGCTGCTGGGTGGGAACAGCAGGCAGTGCACGATGTCAGTCAGTCAGTCAGTCTGTCTGTGGTCTTGTGCCCCAAAGGCAAAACCTCTGGGATATGCAAACAGGAGGAGGCGAGGCAAGGCAGGGCAGGACTGTCCAGCCCAGCAGCCATAATTTGGCTTCCTCAGTTTCTCCCAACATTTCTGCTGGGGAAGGCTTTCCTTCAGTATCCTTGGACAGCCCCACTGGTGAGGAAGATGCATGGCAGGTGGGGAGGGAGGATGTGTGAAGACCCTGGGGAGCACTTTGGGGTCCCTAAGTGTCCCACAGAATGCATAAGCTCCACATGGGCAGAGTGTAGGCTGTGCTACACTCCACTGAGACCATGGGCAGCTTCAGAGGGGTGAGCTGTGAAGTGGGGAGGCTTAGGCTGGTCTTTGAAAGATTTAGATTACACACTGAAAATCTGTCTGTGAATGGGAACAAATGGTTCAGCCTTCCTTATCTTTTACTCCTGCCTCCTTCTTTACTACAGAACAATGTAGATTAGAAGTGGGTGGGCCACAAGGGTGCTGTGGATCCTCCTTCCTCTGCTCTTTCCCATCTGTGCTGTGCTATCCTGCCAGAGGTTTATAACTGGACCATAAGAAAGAAAGAAAAAAAGAAAGAAAGAAAAAAAAAGCTAGAAATAAAACCCACACACTCTATATTTCCTCTGCCAGTGACCCAGCCCAGAACTGCAGCCTGCTGCTCTCAGTGTCTCTAATTAGCTAAGCAAGGCAAGCACTCATTAGTCCCACCTGGGTCACTCTGAAAGTGGGAAAGGGAGCCTTAACCCCCACATGGCTCCAGAATAAAACGATGAGAGGCAGATTTGTTCCCTGTGCCAGCCCTCCTGGCAGCAGGGTCCCAAGCAGCCTGGCCCTTGGGTGCCTTTGGGTGGTGACAGTGGTGATACTGGCAGGGATGTCCTGCAGGCAGGGTGAAAGTGCTGACACTGCTCCTCTGCAGAGCCCAGTCTACCAGGGAGGTGCTATCAGCTCAGTTTTGGAGATGCATTTTGGGAGGGGCAAATATTTTTACGTTGCTGCAATTTTAGCTGTTCTTGTGCTGTGAGTGTTTTGCTGGTAGTTTCTCCTAGGATAGATCTCTGTGGGGAGAGAGGAAGGCTCTGGCATGGTGGGTATGACTGCAGTGACAGAGTTTGGCTTGACATTGATCTGCTGTTTTATAGCCATAACTTCAGAAACAGCTAAGCAAATCCAGCTGCCAGCTTAATTTAAAGATTAGATGTGCGTTTTTTTTTTTTTTTGTTAAAGTTATGGTGTAAGGGAAAAGTGAACACCAGAACTATACCCTGTGCTATCACGCAGCTATTTCTGTCCTTCCAAATCTACGTTTTTCTCATATCAGCTTTTTTTCCAGCTGTGGTTGTGCATCAAGCCCCAGTGTAGAGACCAAGGTGATAGGTAAAACACATACTTTACTTTAAGTAAAGGCACTTACAGGCTGGATTTATCCAAATGGACAGGTGGAGTAAGTTTTAGAATAGAAATAATGGTTAGACTCCTTGTTCAGTTACATTCATTATTACTTTCAGGAAATTGGCGCTAAACCATAGGAAGCACCTTGCTAGGAAAGGACAAGAGAAGGATGAGAATAACTGCCCTGCCTGGAGACAGGAGATGGTGAAGAACACTGAGTAGTGGTAAGTCCTGAAAAGAAAGTCAAATCTGCCTCTGTCCTTCCCTCTCTGTTACAAAGAAACAGCACAGGGCACAGCTGCTGCAGCAGCCAACAGCAGGAAAAGGATGGAAAGTACCTAAAATACTTCTTGACTCTGTCTGAATCTTGGGGCTGCACAGTTCTGCCTTCCTCTGTCCCCCACCCCACAACTGGCAGGAAATTTGGAGCAGAGAAGGCCAGTGGTGGAGCCTGGAATGAAGGGTACCCCTGTCAGAACTGGGATCTTGAGGCAGAATGATCACTGATACTAAGAGCACTAAAAAAAACCCAAAAAAAAAACCAAACAAACAAAAAAAAAAAAAAACCCAAACAAACAAAAAAGCACCACCTATTTTTGCTAGCTCTTTCCCTCCTGAATTTTTTTTTTCTCAGCTGGATGAAAGGAATTTGTTTTGCTGGTTTCTCTTTTATTTCACATCATCTTTGCTTTTCTTTCTGTTTGATAATCTTCCCCAGAATGGTCTTCAAAGTTGGAGTTGGAAAGGCTGCTGGGGAATTTTGTTTGTCAGTTTGGTTTATATTTAATATCACTGCTGTGATGGTGTCTGAATGTTTTGCTATATGAATATTTACTTGGTTTTGCTTTCAACTCAATTTCTATGATGCTGCTTCAGACAAATGGTAGCCCTCTCTCATGGGGAAGAAAAATCAGTTAAACAAAGTGCTTGCTTTGGAAAGATGAGGGTGGAGTTGTGATGTCTGTTCAGAGACTCTGCATCACAAAGAGAACTGATAAATCCTGCACCATTAATTTCCCACCTGAGGTGGGTGAGAGAGCACTTCCCTACCACAGCACACATCTCAGACCATGTGTGCCCAAGCACTACCAAGGAGACTTAACCACCGGGACTAGCTAAAATCTGTGTACAGCATTGCCTCCTAAAAAGATAGGATCTCTGGAAACTCCATCCCCTTCCCTTCCCCAAACACACGTTTGCCTTGTGGAAGCTGAGCTTCTCCCCCGTGGAGCCTAGGTAAGGTTTTTTGTCACTGGTAGGAACACAAATACTAGCTGGGTGTTTGTGGTGACAGGAGGTGGTGGGAGGATTTTCTATTTGCCTGATATGCTGGATCTCTGATTTAAGTTTCTTAGGCCCCTCAGGCTGAGCTGTGGCTCACTGCCAGTATTCGATCATATTTTCAGAGCAGGATTAATTATGCTTTATTGCTTGTTCACATAATGGACCAGTATCATTTAGGTTGGGAAAGACCTTTATGATCATCAGGCATTACCCAGCGCTGCCAAGCCAAGTCCCTAGTGCCACATCTACGTGTCTTAAATGTCTTCAGTGCTGGTGACACAGCTACTTCCCTGGGCAGCCTGTTCCACTGCTTGACAACCCTTTTGGTGCAGAAATTTTTCCTAATATCCTATCTAAATCTCTTGAGGTACGACTTGAGGACATTTCCTCTTGTTATATCATTTGTTACCTGGAAAAAGAGACCAACACTCACTTTGCTATGGCTTCTTTTATGGAGAGTGATAAGACCCAATGAATGTCCTTTTCTCCAGGCTGAACACCCTCAGCCTCATAAGGCCATTCTTTGGGGGAGGGAGGAGATGTGCCCTGTAATTTAGTGACCATTCATTCTAAATGAGAGGGTTAATAGCTTGGCCACTTCATGTTTTAACCCTAAGCTTTTTCTCCTCTCTGATTGTAAAGCATAATTGGTTTTATTTCCATATGGCTGTTCCCTATGGGGCTTTGCCTGGATGTATAAATCAAAGCCTTCCTGCCACATTTTGGGGCTTGGGGGCAGATTCTGCTCTCATGAGAGCATAAAGTGGGGTCATTCAACTGCCAGCTAAGTCACCCCATTTTGTCTGCACTGCTGAGTGTGGCAAGGGAACAGGCAAGGGAAACATGGCCACTCAGATAACTGGCAGGATGGCTGGGCGCTGAGAACTTTGCAAATCTGATTGTTGATCTGGGTGATTAACTTGGAGTAGTTGGGTTTTTCTGGTGCCATGATCTAGGAGGGCAGACAGTATCTTGGGGGCTGGGCATATAGACAGAGCTGCTGGCATGCATCCCCTTCTTCCCAGCAGGAAAATGAGGCTTAGATGTGAAGGTTAACCAGGAAGGCTGGGTGTGGGAAACCCAGACCTTGAAAGCTATTAAGTGCAAAAGAGGGAATAAATCAGCTGGCCCTTCGCCTTGCCAAATTCTCCTTTCTCCCTTTTCTGTTGCCTATTTACTTGTATTTTCATCGGGTCACAGGTTTAAAACAAGTCAGTGCTTCCACAGGCACAACCGTTCCACCACAGGCAGGTGGTTTGCAGCAGGATCCTCATCTTGAACTCTGGGAAAAGCAGAAGTGCATTGGCAGAGCTGTTCGGGGAGCTGGGAACAGGAACCTAGAGGTTCTTCTGGCCAGGACTGTGATCTGTTTATCAGATCTCTGTTCAGGAGCCTGCAGCGTCCTTCCTGCCTAACTGTAAGGAGCACTAGCAGCTTGTATTGATATCCTGCTAGCATGGGAACCTCTGGAGCTGAGCCTCAGGTGTTTGGTTAGAGCTGCTCAAAGTGAACAAGCTGGACGAGTCAATGGATGACAGTATCACTAATAGCTCAAGCAGGTCTTTTCTTTCCACTTCTGCACTGCTGGTTTAAACTGGGCTGGTGACAAAGAGAGCTGAGCAGCCACTATCACTGTCTGGCTGCATCCAGCCCTGGGGAGGCACTGAGCTGATTTTCTGAGCTGAGTACCAGGCTGAGGTACAGGGGTGTGCTTTTGGTGCCTTGGAGGATGAAAATAATGTGTGCAAAATGCCAAGTGGAAAGCCATTTCCCAGCCCTTGTGGAAATGCAGTGGGAGGAGCAGACTGCCTCTTCCAGGCTATTGTCAGCCCTTGGCTTTCCAGGCCTCCACCTCAGCTGGCACAGCTGCTGGAGAGGCTGGGGTGAGAAGGGGTGCAGGCAGCAGCCCATCCCACTTTAAGCATCTCAGGTCTTTTCTAACTGCCCCTACATTCAAGGCTGTGCTCCTGTGGGCATTTAGGCTCTCTCTTAATCCATGACAGAAAAAGCTGAGTGTCTCAAAACCCCTTAGCTACAAGCAGGACTGTTCTGGGAAAGGTCTGGAGATGACTCACTAGATTAGTCACTAGTTTTTGGGGTTTTTTTGAGGCACCTAAAATTCCTTTAGTCCCTGAATCTGCCAGCCATCCCCCATTTCAAGCTGCCTACAGTTGCTTTCATCTGAGTGACTTGCCAGGTTATGAAAGTATTTCATGGACCTTGCTCTGTTTCCCTTACACTGGAACCAATATTGTGTTTAAACCAGTTTAAATTATGTTTATCCCAGGTGAGTTTAATTATACATACCAAATTAAGTAAGAGGGTAAAAGTGCAGCTTAACTGTTTGAAGACCAACTACATTAGGGATCTGAAGATAAATAATTTCAGTTATATGTCAGGGAGGTTTTTCTACAAGTAAGGCAGATCCCACACTAAAGTCAATACCAGGAATGTCAACTCCCTGTCCTTGGTATTTACAGAGAAACTGGATTAAGTCGCTCCACCTCATCTAGAATAATAATGTTTAGCATTTAAGTAGCATTTTACAATTTCAGAGCAATAAACACAGAGATACTGTGGTAATGAGAACTGACAAGGCACTAGCATTAACTAATTAAGCCTTGCAACTTCCCTGAGGTATCTAAATATGACTGTTCCCATTTTATAGATGAGAAAAATATGAATTGATTTACTCACAGTCATAGAGCAATTCAGTAAAAGAGCTGGGCTAGAACCATGACTCAATCCTGCTAATGATTGGGTGGCTGCTCAGCCCTCTGTGAGACTATGCCTTATTTCTACACCCGTGCATCAGCACAACCTGGTGTCTCATTCTTAGCAAGATTTACCGATCAATCACTTTCAATTTCTGCTGACTGCTGTGGAAGGAATGGGATTTGAATATCTGTCTAGCCAAATGCAGCAGCAAGGAATGGAGGTATTGGTGATGTTGAAAATGGACGCTTGTGAAGTCACAAGTTAGCACTGGAGAGTTGCACTCCCCACAGAAGCAGCAGAGCAGGAAAAGCAATTGGCAGGTGGGTGTCAAGTGAAGCTTTGGAAAGGCTGTGTTGGCTGAGACCACCAAGGCTTTGCCTTTCCAACCCTGCCACAGCTGTGGGAATTGGTGTGCGCACAGTCAGACCATTTTTAATCTGTAGGGGCTTAGTGGTTTACACCAACACTGCATCTGTCCCAGAAGCAGAGCACAGCACTGGCACCAGCACTGAACAGGAACCATCTTGCTCTGTCCAGTAGGTGCCCAGCACTTCTCACAGTGTGTAAGATCAGCAGCTTTAGACAAGAAATACAGCTTACCCTCACATCACATCTTCAGGTCCAGGCTACAGAACGCTGGTTACAACAAAAACTTCCAGCCACTCTGCCAACTCTGCTCAGATGCCACTAATCCTCATCTAAGGTGGTGTTGAACAGAGAACTGAGTTGTCGTGGCTTGTAAGCAAAATGGTATTTTCATTCCCCTCTAGGAACATGGTCTATCTCTCCTGGAGTGACTGATGAGGACCCCTCTAAGCATGGAGCACTGCCCTGCTGTGCAGCATCCCCTGCATTTTGTCTGGGGCTGTTCCCTCTGCCTGGGAGTGCTTTACTCCCCAGCATGCTGCACCTGAGCCAAACGAGCTCAGTCCGAGGGGTGAATCCCAATGAGCCTTGCACTGGTGTTTGGAGGCAGTCTGCAGGAACCACTCCTGGAGCGCACAGCGCACACATCAGCACCGCTGCTGACTGCTGGTCTGGAAACAATTAAACATCTCTTTGTTTGTGCTGAAATACTGCTGCCTGCCCGTGGAACAGCTGTGGACAACAGGAGCAGAGACAGCAGAGCTGGGATGGCATGGAAGCATAGGGGTTTGTGTCTCCAGTCTGCTTCCTAGCGAGGTTTCCAGGGCAAATCACAGGCTCCCCATCTTGTTTTGTGGCCATCCAAGCCAGCCTGTGTCTGACTCATCTCTCTGCCAGTTGTACCTTGCAGCAGCTGTGAGCGTGGATGACCACAAACAAACCCCCACGCAGCGGGCCCCTCTCTGTTACTCTTTGGGGAAAGACTTGGAAAGATCCTGATTCCCTGGCTTTAAATCCATTGCCACAAATTATCATTCGCCTGTTGATTGCTCTCTAGGGGACAAAACATCAAGTTACAACCTGTGTTTTTCAGCCCCAATGGGTTAGTAGCAGAAAATCTGTTGAGACCTAAGGCTTAGATCTGTTGGTTTGATATGTAGTTCAGTAAAGCACTCAGAAGAGGAGCTGTGATGGAGGGTGCTTTGTCACATCAGTGCTAGACAAATTCCCAGTAGAGAGATGCTTTTTGAGGAAGAGAGTCGAGGCAAGCTAAAGAGGCCCAGTGTTGCTAATTTTCTGCTTAAACCAATGGTGATATGTGCAACTGCTGCTTTGCTTCACGGAAAGTGTGGCTTTCTTCACTAATTACTTCTCCTTTCCAGTGGTTTGTTCAGCTGAAAATAGTGTTGTAGAGTGAATAACTGGGATGTTACAAAGGGCATCCATCAGGTTTTCACATGCTAGGTCAGGTTCTCAGAGTGACTGCTTTTACATTAGCTTTCACAATGGATAAATGGAATGTGTACATCCAGGAGACAAAACAAATACTGCACAGCTCTTTCACAATTGCAGCATCCATGCCATAACAGCTGGGTCAGCACCTGAGGAGGTGGAGAGTTCATTCTGGCCAAGCAACAGGTTCTTCAGCCAGATGAACCTCAAACCCATGCTGCTCAGGATGCAGGCTGCAGGAATCATGGAAAGCTTTCTGTTGGCTCAAAGCTAGAGAGAAGTGTTTGTGTCCCAGATAAACCTGCAGTCCTGTTCATGTTAGCTGAAGTTTAAGTGTAGCTGTACTAATACCACATATCCGACTTTAGCAACAGACCTGTGCAAGCTGGTTCACTGCATCGCAATGCCAGAAAAGTGGGAATGCCAGCTTTTTCTTGTTCTACTTCTGTTTCCAATTCCTGTCTCCTACAGCTTCCAGCACTGTCCCTGTTCTCTCTCGTGCCTCCATCTCGAAGCTGTTGTCTGCACCCACCCATCTCTCTTCTATTCTCTGCCTTGACAACTGGCTCTCTTTTTTATTGACTCCCTCATCTTTTCTCTTGATAACTTTAAACTGTTGAGATTGCACATTTTCTACCTTTCTCATCTCACCTTCTTATGCAGCCCTGCAGCATCCCACTCACTAGCAGACATTGCCTTCACTGTGCATTTCTTGGTTTATTCAGCTTCTCCCTCCCTGACTTTGCCATCTCTCAGACATTCCCCACTCTCTCTTCCTTACAGCATTCCAGCTCCTTCCACTCAGCAAGTGTTTGTGACTACCGACTTTTCCTTACTCCCTGCTAATTAGGAAGATGTATTTACTTCCCCCTCTCAGAGTATTTGCCACTTTCTCTCATCCCCTGCTTCCCTTGTGTCTCTCTCATCTTACACAGTCTCTTGACTGCAATGCTGCCCTCTATTTCAAATCTGTTTTGCTCTCTTTCAACCACTCCTGTTGGCTTTCCTGCATCTTATGTCAGCCCCTTGTGTGCTACTGCTTTATGAAATCATAACTAGTGGCTCAAAAGAAGTAATTACCAAAATTCAACATGGCTTTTTTTTCTCTTGACTCTCCTGGTTTAGTTAAAAGAAGAAAAAATTCTCATCTGCTTCCACACCTCTTCTGCAATCCCTCTGGCTGCCTCCGTGACTCCAGCTCTGCCGTTACCTAGAAAAATATGTGCCTTCATTTTCACTGTATGTGCCACAATTTCCTTGATTTGTTGTCTGGGTAGGAAAAGCAGATACAGGGGTCAAAGCCAGACCTCCCAGTGCTAAATAGTGCAGCCTCTGCTCTGTTCAGGAAGGCTTTTCCACTGTGCTGTGTAAACCACAAAACTTCTTTGCTCAGGAGGCATTGAAAAGGGAACAAGGAACTTGAAGATGGATCAAAATATGAAGAACCCTAGAAGGTAGAAGTAGCTTGGGATGAAAGTAGGTAGCTAAATCACATCTATCTTTGACTTCAAAACTCAGCAAAAAGAAGCAAAGGCAGTGAGATTTGTTGGTGTTAGATTGTTGAGGGAGGCCAACACAAAGAAGGAAGCAGTAAAAATCAGACAGGCTAAAAAAGGGAGATGAAGCTCTTCATAGCCAGAAGTGCAAAAGTTCTGTTTCGAAGAAACAGAAATGTTAGGTTTTATCTATTGTTAAATAATTTCCCCTGAATGAAAACTTCCCAAAGCCAAGTCCTTCTGAGAATGTGCTGCCAGTAAGAACAGAATCTGAGGTTTGGTTTGTCCTTCTGCAAGTGCTTTTGACTCCTTACAAGGGAAGACTGCAGTTCCCCCTGAACCTAGTTTATAAGAACACAGTCCACTGGGCTTTAGCTTAAAGCCAGGTGTTGGAAATGCAAGGAAGTTAAGAGTTCTTTTAAAAGAGATATTTATTAATTATGGTATCACTTCAACTGGTGAGGAACCTACCTGTGCCTGTCAGTAATCTATTATCTTTCAGAGGCAGACTATAAGAGATCTACTTGTCATCAACCTAACATTACATTTAAGCTTTAAATCAGGCACAGATGACAGGTGTTTCTGGAGAAAGTGGAAAACATTCCTCCCTTCTTTTTGTTTCTATATGAAATGATTTGTCATACAGGAATGGGGACATGCAGTCCCTGCAACTACATTTTTTAAAAAAAATTTGGTTTTGGCACTTGAATTTGTTGGGGGTTTTTTTGTTTGTTTTTTTTTTTTCCTCAGGGAAGGTGAGCTCACAAATCCAGAGATGACTTGGGACAACGAAATCAAGAGGCTTTGATTTGGTCCATCAGCCTCAATGTGGCTCTACATTGTACAAGAATTCAACCTTCAGCCAATTTTGGGAAGAAAAGATGAGAAAAAGCACAGAAGACAGGGGAGGAGTGTAATTATGGAAGGTAGTGAGCAGCCAGGATTAGATATTGAGCTAAAAATCAGTGGTAGGGGAAGTCTTACCAACAGCCTGGGGAAAAAATTCATAGGCATAATATAGCATACTTGGAAAGGACACTGGCCAGAGCAGACTTTGGTTTTGTTTGTTCTGGACAGGAAACTCATAACCAAAGGTGGCTTGGAAGAGAAGGAGCACATGGATCAAAGAAGAGGAAATGCCATACTGTATTCACCAAGTCTCTCCCCAGTGTTGAATAGCAGTGGGAGAGCAGAGGGTTTTGTGCTTGAATAAGGAGTTTAAAGAAGTCTTTTAAGAACAGTGTAAGAATCTAGAAAAAGGAAACAACCTTAAGTGATTGTGGGCAGCCCCTAGCATCCTGGAATAAAAAGAACAATATAATAGAAAACACAGTCCAACAGAAATAATGGGGACGATAGAGGGAGCCAAATTAATTCAAAAAAACACTAGGCAAAATTAGTACCGTAGCTCTTCTGACAAAAAGAGAGATTAGGAGTCTTCATTTAAAGTTCACTAAGTTCTTAGCAGGGTAGAGAGTGAGGATACTACAAAGCTGTTTGACCCAGTGTCAAGAACAAGCAAAGATGCAGCAGCAAGATAAGCCACAGCTGGACATTACAGGAATTCAGGGAGGAATGTCAGCACAGAGCAAGACAGAAATGCAACATAAACTCCTCTTACATGGTCAGGGGACC
This sequence comes from Cinclus cinclus, assembly GCF_963662255.1. Lineage (NCBI taxonomy): Eukaryota > Metazoa > Chordata > Aves > Passeriformes > Cinclidae > Cinclus > Cinclus cinclus. The sequence goes on from NC_085049.1 coordinate 29,791,684, forward strand.
AAAAGTTAGCTCTTGGGAAGAATTGGGCATTAGTTAATACTGTAGCATTGTGTAATTGGCCCAAAGGAAATTGTGCCTGAGTATCTGTCACCTCTAGATTTTTCACACAGAACTGTTGGTACTTTATAGTGATCCTGCATGTTGCTCTGAGTTTGCCTGCCCTCTCCTCTCACAGTTACTGCAGGGAGCTAGAGCTGGCTCAATCCAGTGCAGGCAGACACAATACACAAAGATCAGATACTGTCTTGCTCAAGATCAAGTCTTGCAGTCATTGTGCCTTGAAACACAGGCAGGGTTTCAGTATAACATGTTGGTCTCTTTCAAACAATAAACGAACCAAGTCATAAGTTTTTAGGGAAAACAGATGCAAAGGCTGAACTTAGAAAGATAACTAATAAACCACTTAAAAAACAGAGTACATTTTGGCAAAAACCTTGGTGAGGAAGGCATAGGAAATCCATTTTCTTTGTGAAATTTACAGTGAGGGAAAGCAAGGTCTGTGTCTGAAGAAAAATCAAGTGTCTGATGACACTTCTTGTGTCATCTTCTGCCATACCATTTCTCAAGTGACCCTCACAAACCCCCAAAAAGCACAGCAGTTGCCACACCAGATGAGCCTGGTAGCCCTCCTAATCCAGTCTTCCCACTTCAACAGTTGCTACTCGCTGATACTTCAAAGAAAGGTGCAAGAAACCCCATAGTGGACAATTATAGAATAACCCACCCACAAGGAAAGTTTTTCCCTAATCCCTTGCCATCAGTTAGGGGTTATATTGTGCTTGAAGCCTGACAGTTTATATCCCTCCTAAAATTTATTTATATCCTGTCTAACGTGACCATGAATGTTCTTGGTATCCATATAAATGTCTAATCCTTTTCTGAATCCTGCTAATCTCCTGGTCTCAATGAAACCTCGTGGTAACAAATGCCATGTGTTAATTACACATGGTACAAATATTTCCTTGCACCATTTTAAATTCATTTCCTTCCAATTTCACTGGGTATCCCTTGATCCCGCAATTGGAAAAAGGCAATGAAATTAGAGCTTGTTCATTCTGTCTGAGCCACGCTGCTGCTCCTTGATTTGTTTCATCTCTTAACAAGCTGTTCCCATCCTCACCTAGTTTTCCCTGGTCAGGCTGTTAGGCAGTGGGCTGAGACACAGCACAGAGCTTATACCTTCACCTTATTCTCTTTTCATTTTGAAGGGAAAAAGGGAGAGGAAAAGCTGGAGATCTCAAAAGTGCATGCTAGTTGGAGACTCTGAAATCAGACTGCTTTATGTCAGCAGGTGTTAGCAGCAACATGATGGCACTGATTGATGCCACCAGCCTTTCCCTCTCTGATGGTGCCAAGTCAGAGACAGAGCAGGGCATTTTCAATGTGTTTTCCCCTCGGATCTTCAGGCTGCTCCCGAATGGGGATATCCCCCTCCCACTCCAACTCAGGCATTTCACTGCTTCCTCACATCCACGCTAGTTAAGACCAGGCCATGGGATTAGTCCAGTTCTGAAGGAATTGCCCTCAGCCACAGGATAATTCTGCACGTCTCTGCTCTGCCATGACTGCGGTTAAACTCCAGTTTCACAGTGGTTTCACTGGAGGTGGGACCCTAAGCTGAGGCAGCTGGGCACAGTGATCCATTGTAACTGTTTCAGAGCTGGACTGTGGTGGCCACAGAGAGGTTGTCAGGGGATGCAGTGACAGCACGCGAAGTCACAGCTGCTTGGTGTTTCACTGGAACTCTGTCCCATTAAGGCAGTTCCACAAGCAGGTAATTAAGATCTACTTGTCTTCAATCGATGCATGTTTTCCCCTAATACAATTCAAAACGGGGCAGCGTTGCTCTTCGTTTCCGAGCCAGGAGCAATGGAGGGTCTGGGAATGTGGGTGACACACAAATGTATCGCAGGGCACAGCAGCGTATCTGGCTCCTCGTGGCAGCCGTATGCGGAGAACAAGAAGCCCAGCTTGGGCTCCTCACTCGGAGGCACAAAGCAAGAGCAGAAGCCCTGGGGATTCCCAGGGGTTCACTGCACCAGGAGCCATCTCCGGCCCCTTGCCGGCAGCAGCCGGTGGCCAGCCAAGGGAGCGACACCGGGACCGGGAGCGCCGGAGCCGCCGCGTGCGGGAGCCCCGCCCCCACAGAGCCCCGCCCCTGGTGGGCGTGGCCGGGCGGGCGCCGGGGGCCTGTTGTTGTGATGAGCGCCGGCCCCGCCCCCTCCTCGTGCACGGCCGCGCAACGCCCCGCCCACCCCGCCCTCACGCCTTTTGTCACCTCCCGCGCCCCGCCCCGTCGGGCCCGCTCCGCCCCGCCCTCCACCCGATCGCGCCTTCCCATTAGTGCTCCCGCCCCGGGACACGCCCGCCCGCGTGCGGAGCCACGCCCCGAGAGGCCCACCCCCCCCCCCCCCCCCACACACACACGCCCCCCACCCCCCCCGCGCCCATCTGTTCCCGGCGGCGCGGCCGTTCGTGTGCGGGGCGCGGGCGGCGGCGGGGAGGTGGAGGATGAGGGCGGCGAGGGTGATGAGGATGGGCCCGAGCAGCGGCGGCCGGCCGCGGTAGGGGGGGCAGCAGCAGCGGCGGCAGCAGCAGCGCCCCCGCCGGCCCTGAGCCTCCCCGTGCGCGGGCGGCAGCGAGGGGGCAGAGCGGGGCCGCCGGGGGGCGGCCGCTGAGCGGCGTGGCGCCGGGGGGCGGGCGGGGCCGCAGCGCCGAGTGGCGGCGGCGGCGGCACACGCAGCCGCCCGCGGAGTGAGGGAGGCAGCGACCGAGCGGGCGGGCGGACGGCGGCCGCGGGAGATGTGCCCGGAGGAGGACGGCGGCTGCGGCGGCGGCGGCGGCGGCAGCGTAGCCGGTACCGGTGGCCCCGAAGCGGCGGCTGCGGTGGCGCTGGACGAGCTCCGCTCCTGGTGGGAAGTCCCGGCCATCGCACACTTTTGCTCGCTCTTCCGCACCGCCTTCCGTTTGCCCGACTTCGAGATCGAGGTGAGAACCCTGCGGACGCCGCGCCCCGTCCCGCCGGACAGCCCGCGGGCTGTGTCCGCGCCCCCGCTCCCGCTGCTCCCGCGCTGCCCGGGGGATCCCGCACGCCTCTCCCGCTGCCCCGCGATGTGCCGGGGGGCACCTCTCGGCCCCCGGCGAACAGCTAGATTCCGACGTGATGCAGCGCGAGGCGTTCGCTCCGCTTGCGGCGGACCCGGCAACTTCCCCGTCCCTCGCGGGCGCGCTCGCAAACTTTCGGCGCTCCCGTCCCGGGCGGCGGCGGAGCAGCAGCAGGAGCCCCCCGGCTCCGGGGCTGGCGGGGGTGCACGGCGGGGGCGGCCGCGGGTGGAGCGGGGCCGGGCCGCATTGTTCCGCCGGGCCGGTGTCCGCACACAAAGGTGGCGGAGGACGGACGCGGCACGAAGCCCGCGGTGGGTCCCCCGTGCCCAAAATGGTGGCGGCGAGAGGCGGGCCCGGCCCGGTAACCCCCCACCTTTCCCGGGGGTACCAGCGGCTGCTGCTGGGGGGTTTCCCCAGCCCGCTCAGCTGTGCTCGGGTCGGCTCCTTTTGTTGCGGGTGGGGGTCCCCACCTGGCCGGTGCCGCCGCGGGGTGCGGGGCGCGGAGGGTCCTGCCGAGCCTTTCTCCCGCATCCCGGCGAGGCTGGAGGGCTCCTCGGGGCACCGTGGCTCTCATTGTGCGGCTCAGCGGAGCCTCCGCCGGGGAATCGACGGTGCCTTCACCACCGCCCCTGTCCCCCGCGAAGGGAACGCTCTTGGCTTTCGTACCTTCTTGCCTGTTTTCCGATCTAACTTTCTTGTGTGGCATGTTTGTTTGTTTGTTTTTTGTTGTTGTTGTTGTTTTTTTTACTTAATTCTTATTTTTATGTGTGCCGCTAATGTCCCGTAAATATTTTCTGCGCCGGCTACAAATGTTACAAACAAAGTGTGTCGTGGTAGGAAATCTTTTGTGCTTGCTGTGAAAAGCTATTCTTGCCAGCGCGTTGGCAATAAACCGGGTGAATAACGTGGTGGCGTGTGTTTTTTAAAGACAGTAATTGCCCCGTGAATGCGAATTCCAAAGATGTTTAAAAGTTCAGTGGGATGCGCGAAGCCCTAAAGAGCAAAATTCCTCGAGCAGGATGTGAATTTCTGAAGAGGGGGAATCCCTTATGCGGTACGAAATCTTGAAAGGGGATGAGATCTCTCAATGATGCAACTTCTTGCGAAAGAGAACTCCCCTCCCCCTCCTATTGATGCCAAACCATTAAAGGGGGAGGCTCTCCGGGCCCAGCAGCGCAAAGTCTTGAAGGAACCTGAATTTACAATGATAAAAGGGCCAAGGCACTAGCCTTTCACCTTTGGAGGCAATTAGCATCTGGCTTGCTTCACAAATGAAGTAAATGTGGGCTCCCCTTTGGTTCCCGGAGCACGCTTAGGCTGGGGGAGTTAACATCATCACTCGGAACAAATTAACTTGCTTTTTTGGGGGGAATGCCCGGGAGGAGGAGGAGGTGGTGGAGTGCGGGCGCATTGGTGCTGCGGGTGCTGCAGAGCAGAAGCAGCACGCAGAAAAAACATCGCCAAAAAATTCCGTGCACGTGGATGGCCTGCAGCCTTTGGCAGAAATGGGTTTCAAAGCGTGGCGTTTGTCCGTGGGTCGGTGGAAATTACAGTGAAAATCGGGATGCTGTGAGAGGATGGATGCGGCTGTCAGAACTCTGCTCCTTCAGGCACGTGGAGTAGATCTCCTTCCCCGGCAGAGTGTGAGCAGCCGAGCACAAGTAGTTTTAAAAGTTGCTGTTCATTGAAGCTCACCATCTTGTTACCTCTTGCCTGGTGTAGTTGTTCCAGTCTCACCGCTGGTTTCGGGGATATCTGGGAACAGATCTTAGCACAAAGAGCTTGCTCAAATAGTTCACAGTTTGAAACCAATGGCCAGTGATGGGACTTTTTTCTAAGAGTACTGCTCTGTGTGTTTTTGTTTCCTTTTTTTTTAATTATTTTTTTTATTTGTGCTTTATTTAGCTGCCTAAAGATTTCTTCATGATTTTGGACTTAATAATACCAGTGCCCCTTCTGGCTGGTCTCACTGCTACCTCTGAGGCATGCTTGAGTTTCAGGGGTGTCTGAATAAATTGGAGGTGGCTGTTCTAGAGGTTTGTGGAGATGCCAGGATTTAAAGCACATGTTAGGGGGAAATAAAACTATAGCTAGCCATAAAAAAATGAATCTATGCTCATGTATGAATTGTATTTTCTTGCTTTAGCTTTGGATATTGTGGAGAAGTGTGCTTGTGGCTGAATACCAATGGACTGGGGAATGCCCCTTCCCTCAAAAGTTGCTGCCCCTCATGAGTAACCCAGGGGTGATTGCCCCAGTCCATGTGGGCACAGAGTAAAATGGGCGCTTTGAGTGAATCTGGGTATGTAGAAGATAAAATGGAGATCTCAGGTTCAGAGGGTTTCAGCTGGAGGATGTTCATGCTCAAACACCTTGAGCTTCATAGCTAATGTTTGTCTAACTCTGCCCACTATATCTAAGGGACTGGATGCAGCTGTCTCTTCTTGGATATTCTCTTCTTTCTAAGACATGTGAGCACGTCTGAGTTTAAATTCTGGTTGGTGGCACTTTTTTTGGTGTTTATCTGATACCAGTGTATCTCCGGGGGGAGTTTGGTGCTAAACTCTTACAATATCGTTAGGAAAGACAGAAGGTTTAAACAACCTTTAATTCTGCTTGAAACAGATATCCCCTGCTTTGACTCTCCCTCCAATTTCAGCAAGCAGGTTAGGATTTCGCTGCCACCATCCTTGCAGTCTTCAAGCCTGACCAAACCTGATCTTCCAATTTGTGGTGTTCTGTTGGTAATTTTTAAAAAGCTCTAGGTATTTTTTGTTTTTCTTTCCCCACCCTCTTCCTCCCCTGATATTTTTTTTCTTCTGGTGGGTCTGTCCATAGCTAGCTGGAAGGCTCTGTAATGATAGGCCATCTGGACCCATCCCTCCTGTGCTGAGCAGATTTGCTGAGGGTATTTGAGAAGTTGGGAGCCTTTAGTAGTCTAGAGAAACCGAATGGAGTTTTTTGTTTTGTTTTGTTTTCCTTTTCACTTTTTAAATGCAAACCCTTTTCCCTCTACTTATTGGCCCAAAAGAAAGTGAAGCTTCCAGGCTTCGAGATGCAGGACTGCCATCAGCATCTGGATGGCAGAAACCTGGGAAGCAAATGTTTTAATTTTTTTTTTCCTGGACCGGTGCATAGCCAGAGACTGCAGGGGAAGGGGTGTCCAAAAAGAAAGAGGCACATCCATCAGGCTGAACTCTGGGCATTGTTTGGGGAGAGGGTGGGCACAGCTGGCCCTCATGCTGGCTCTGGCAGATGCAGGCGCCTGGGTTCCTCTTTTTAAATCTCTGTTGCAGCATCACCCGCCAATGGACTCAGGAGGGGTTCAGCTACCGCCAGCAGGTCAAAAGTTCAGTGGGACAGAAGCGGGTACTTTGGGACGTGTTCAGCTTCATGCCGTGTTTTTGCATGGATCTGAGGATGGCAGAGAGCACTTCTGCCTTCTGGGGTGGGTTGGCTTTTTTTTTTTTTCCTTCCTCCCGTTTTAAATGGCTGCCTTGTCAGCCATCTGCTGTACAAAACTTTCATGCCTCTTCCAAAGTGGTATTTTGGTTGTGTTGGCTTGGTTGTCATAGCGTATTTCTTGGTGGTTTGTAAAATCACAGAACGGGTAAGGTTGCAATGGATCACACTGGGTCATCTGATCCAACCTCCCTGCATCACACGAATGTGCATCAGTGAGTTTGTCCTTACCTACTCTAACAGCACTGTGGCAGGAGAAGGTGTGGCTGTGTGGGGTGTGTCTTTTTTTTTGGTTGTCATTGCTTTGATGGACAGAAAGGATGTTTTCCACAGTCAAGTTAGTGCAAGTGATGATAGGGAGTGATTTATTTCCCTCTTCAAGACTGGAACACCTCTTGTACTTGTCAAAGTATCTGCTGGCCATGTGCCCTTCCTCTCTGCAACTGAAATATCCTCCTGGCAGCTATAAGGGTTGTTTGTATCAAAAATATTGGGAGAATATTTGACTTTTTCCACCATATTTCAGCACAACTTGAAAACACTGGACAGGAGCCAGTGTGGTGTGGCCACACTCTTTGGCATGTGCTCTCAGGAGCTGTGGACTCAAACATTTAGGAACTTCTGCCTGGGTAGGTCGAGGGGAGGTGACTTTCCAGAATGTGCTTGAAAATAGTAAAAACATTGTTGTTAACTTAGTTTATTTGGAAAAGGGGGAAAAGCCACATTACACAGGGAAAGCATAAATCTTTTCCTGTGGTTTTTAAAAGCACCTTTGGGCAAATTGCCTCTACTGTTAACTTCACTACAGCTTTAGGATGCTTTTCCTTGCCTCTTGCCCCTTCCTAGCACTTCAGGCTCTGGCTCTGCCTTTAGGTACATTCCTTCCCACCCACAGGCAGGGAGGGCACTGCTGCTCTTGCCTTCCTTTTTCTTTCTCTAGTGTGGTATCTCCATGCTGGTTCTTGAACAGGCTCTTTCTGTCAGGAATATTATGTGGCTGTTAGAAACCAGCAGCTGCTACTGCTCCCCCGGGTCCTAAGGAGGAGGAAGAGTGTGGAGAGAGGGAGGAGAGAGCAGAGAACAGGGTTTCTTCTATCTGTGCAAACCAGATACAGCTTTAAAAGAAAAAAAATGTGTGGAACAGTGTGTTAGAATCTTAATACTTTGAAAATAATTTTTCCTAGTGAGAACAGGATGGCCAAATATGCTCTAACCTCCACTGTCCTATCATGTTAAGTCCTTCTGAAAATTCTCTGTGGATCCCCTTCCTCTGCCCTTTGTGTGTGTCTCTTGTGATCCATGACACCAAAATGGCACAACCTTCCAGTTCTGCCAGTGGCTTGTATGGGGTTAATTACATAGACAGTAGGTTTTGGTACCCAGGTACAGCCTTCACCCCTCTATAGCTATTTGGGTCGGTGCTGCATTATTATTGTTATTACAGCAGTATATATGACATCTACTGGTGCCTCATCCTGCTCTATGATGGCCAGGTAGTTTCTGATCAGAAGAATTTAAAATCTAAGTGAAATCAATGCAGCAAGAAGGCACTGCACGCTGATGAAAATGTTGGTGAATTCGTATAGGTCAGCTATGTTCATCGAGGGTAGTTGTGAGTTTAAATGCCTTTTCGGTAGAATAGTTCAGTCATTAGGATGTCCATCCCTCTTGCCATTTGCCTGTTCACAGTAGGCAACATTAAAGTGGAAGGGAGTGGGCAGTGACTGAAGCAACAGCGAGCAATAGATCTGCTGACTAAAACTTCCCCCTCATGTGGAGCACTTTGCTTTAGAGAAACACACATTGTCTGAGGAAAGGTAGAGTGACTGGCAGTGCAGGGACAGGTGCTGTACAGAGAACAGACAGGGTTGGAAAATATTGTGGAATTCAAATATACTGAAAAGACAGTGTTGGTCCTGTTGGGTGGATAGACCCATTTATGGACCACTGTGTGAATTTGGGTGATATACTATGGTCACTCTGTGATGGCTCTGCTTACCCTGGTCAGCATCAGCTTCATCAGAGTAGAGGGTGTGAGCTGGGTGTTGTTTAAAAAACCCAACAAAATCAAGGGCTAATACTGGTTTTATGGTTCCTTCTACCTGTCCCATCTGCTATTTGATTCAGTTGCTGCAGTACCCCATCCCTCTCCCCATATCTGTTCCAGCACCACTTCTTAGGTTGCTTCTCCTCGCTTTTGCTCTTAGTTATTCTGTCCATAATAGAATCATTAGCACTACGTGTCAGTGTTGGGCTCTAGAGTTCATTGAGATTAATGGAGGGGGGAGACAGAGAGATACTTCTCAGAGCTGTTGTTTCAAGTGGTCTGCAAATTGGAAAGCAGTTTCCATTTCAAATGCAAGTCACATCTTTCCCAACTGTAGATCTTAAACTTTTACACAAGTGCTCACATTTTATATAATGATACTCTAGTGTAATTGCATAAAAAATACAAAGGAGCAAAAACCAGCAAAAAAGTAATAGGTAGTTCAGGAGACTGATACATGAGTTAAAACGTTATCTTAAACCTGTGAAAAGAAACAAGTAGTGAACAAGTAGTGACTGCACGAAGCCAAAGGGTGTCTGAACAATGGATAAGGAAGGTTATTTTGACAGCAACATTTTGAATGGATCTGAGTTAGGTGATTGGAGGGGGGGGGGTTGGGGAATGACTAGCAGTCGAAGGCAGAAGGGAAGGAGGAACACGATATGAATTTTAGAGATTTGATGGAGCACATGGAGCCTGATATTACAGATTTTATGTTGTGTTAGTATAGGGAATTCTTCTGCTGGCACAGCTGACACTGAAAATCATGCCTGGTGTTAGCTGAAGTGTTTGTGTACCCACAAGTTTAACAGTTTAAGCTGAGTTTATTTTAAGACCGATTTAAAATAATCAGGTGCAAGTCTTTCTCCACTAGAAAAAAAGAAAATGGTTTGTGTAGGAGCTTAAACATGACTTTGCAGTTTGCTTTGTTTAAGAAGAACCAAGTACTGCAAACAACCTGTGCCAATTCAATCAACCGATTTAAAACTCCTGCATAGGGCATCTAAATCTGGCCTTAAAAGTTTTTCCTTGTGGAGTTTGCTCTAACCAAACCAGCTAAAAGTAACACCTTTAAAGTGTTGCAACTTTATATGTGTAGACCTGCTTAACTGTGTTCTTTCTCTCCCAGAGCATAATGCCGGCAGAGCTGTGCCATTCTGCCCCTGGCATCTGTTAAGTGCCTGCATGAAGGGTGAAGAATTAACTTTTGTAATGGCAATGGATGCTTTCATAGCCTTCTTTCAGGCAAAAATCTCCTCTAGAAAAGGGCTATGGGCAGAAATGACCACAGCCAAGGAGTTAAAATTCCCGAATTAAAAGTTTATCATGTAAACGTTATTGTAGGTATGTATGAAATTTCTAAAAAAAATAATTTCCCCCCCCCCCCTCGTTACCAGAAGCAACAGCATCTGCTGTGGTGGTGGGAACAATGCAGCCTAGTGATTCCTCCTTCCTTACAGTAGAGAATCCTGTTAAACACACAAGGCAGTGCCTCAGAGTGTATCCTTTCAGCAGGCTTGTTCCTTTTAATGGGTGCCCATTCCTGGGGTCTCCATTGTTTCACCAACAATAGCACTAGGGGCAGCTGATTTGGTTGACAGAAAATGCGTTAATTTAACAGATCTATTCCCTTTAGCCGGGCTCCTTCCTATTGTGCCCCAGTTCTCCCCCAGTTCCTGGGGAGGAGGGCCTTGAGAGCAGGGTCTGTTAGGTGGAAGGCTCCTGCAATTAGGAGGGGTTTGCAGCCTTTTGTGTGAGGAACAGAAAACAGCTGATGGGGAAAAGTGGTGAGAATGCAGTTTGCTTACTGCCAGAACACTCATTTTTCTGCTTTTTGGAGGGGCTTTACAGACAGCCTTTACAAGGGATGGGGGAATAACTCGATGCTAAGTGCTGATGGCAGTCAAGGTTTTTGCTTTACTCAGAGGTGGTCTTGCAGACCAGTGTGGCAACTCCTTTCAGCACTGGCTCAACTTCTTGACAAACTCTTTATACGCTATAAATGCTTAGCTGAAACACCAGCTTTCTACTGAAAAAGCAAGGCTGCTGGTATTATCCCAGGTAGGACTGCTGAGAGCTGGCTGGGGAAAGCAGTATGTAAAGTTAATGCCAAATGATTTGATACATGAGGGGTGTAATGGTCCTCAGGGACCCCCTACCCTGGGCTAGGCCACCAGTTCAGTGTAACTTTTGGACTGGTCTGATCTAAACAGTGCAGGCTCTTCACCCTTGGGTGCACTTATACTGGTTCAGCTCTTCCCTGTAGTAACTCACCTTGGTTCAGTAACAGAGGGGGGTGTCTTTGTTGGTTTTTACATCAATGTGGTTAAGCAGACACGTTCAGCCTGGTGGGAAGGAGGGCACGTGCGCTGCTGAGGGGGCAGTGAAACACGAAGCTCTTCTGCTCTTGGGGGATGCCAGCTGCCAGAAAGGTCTTGGCTGCCAGAAAGAAGATCTCACTCCCTCTCAAGCCCTCACTTCAGCCACACTTCTGACTCTGTGGTTTGCCCCTTTCCTGGCACCATCCCAGCTGCTCACTGGATCCTGGCTGGGTTTTCGCAGGGGTTGTAATTCTGTGGTGGGAGCAGCACCTCCTGCTTCTGGTGGTTGCAAGCTGCTGGGTCCATCCACTTGTGGATCTTGAAATTCTAGCTGTAATTTCTTTCTGGTTGCTGGGGCTGGTGATGTAAAAGGAGCTCTGGAGGGTCTTTTTCCTCTTTGGTAAAGCCATTAATTCTCTGGTCTTTCTCTCCAGCTAAGCCTGCTGTAAAGGGGCTGGAGCTTTGTATGGCCAAAGGGTTGGAAGGCAGACCTAGTATTCTCTCTGTTAAGCCCTGTATGCAGAGAATTGCGTGGCAGCAAAGTGTTTATATATCCATAACACAAGGCAAAGAGGGTTGTGGTTGAAGGTTTTTGGTTTTTTTCTTGCTTGTTTTTTTTCTGTTCGTTTGTTTGTTTTAGGAGGCAAAGGGTGAGAGTTCACTCAAAGAGCTTGACTCTTAATAGAGCTTGTCATTGTTGCTAATATAAAACAAATGATAAGCATGGGAGAGGAGTCAAAGGCTCCCTCTTCTGGTGCTCTGGGAAGGTTGAAATACTGAAAAATAAGCAAGGAAAAAGACCCCTTCCCCTACTTTGTGGTATTTTGTGACCTCACTTAGGCCTAACCCTTACTGGCCCACCATGTAAGTGTTTTAATGTCTCCTAAACACCCAAACTTAACATCTCTCTGTGGAAGTGAAATGCATTTTGAAGTGTAAAATATGTTCTACCTGTAAGTAGAAGTGAGTCCTGGTTTCAGAAAGGTTCCCAATTTGAGCATGGAAAATGGCAGCTGTGCATGTCCCTGCATATGATGTTTCTCAGTGCTTCCCTTTGCTTCTCCTCGTTGCTGCACCTTCCTCTTGCAAAGATAATCTTGTGTCCTGTGCATTTCCTGGGCCATATGTGTGCATTGGCGTGTAAACATGTTTGGGATAATTGGAGTGGCCAAGTATGCTGAGCACTCCCTCTAGGAAAGCGTGTCCAAGGCTCCGGCACTCCTGTTGCTTTAGGTTGAGTCAGTCCAGAATTCAAAACTCATTAGTGGTTGATTGATGGAGAAATGTGCACAAGGGTTAGTACTTTGTTGGGAATTTTAGATGATTTTTCTAAAAAGCATTATATAAAGTGTAGTACTTGTGAAATGAATAGTATTTCAGAGCATTAGAGAAGGGACTCCTTTTTTCTTTCATATTTTTGTGCTCTTCAGTGGAGAGCTGGCTATCACATGGCTATTTTTCTCTGTGTTGTTAGTGTGGGCTCATGAGCAGAGTCTGGTGGAACCTGGGAACATCAGTTCTCAAGCTGCCTTCCCACAGCAGCTCCTGCCACTGTCACAGCCGGTAGTAAACCTGCTCGCCCAGATTAAAAACCGCAACACTTTTTTAAAAACACTTTTTTCTTTAAAGTGAGCTGTGCCTCACCAGAAGCAGTTCCCCTGGCCAGCTCCCTCCACAGCCCCACGAAAGTGTTGTACCAGCATGACTGAAGCAGTGGCACAGGAATGGAAACAGGCAGCGGGGAGGAGGGGAAGGGCTTTTTATAGCTGACACTTCTGCTGAAAGAAACGTTTATCGCACTGCAGCCCTGGGTAGCAGGTGGAGTGAGCCTGCACAGGTAACAAGAGGTCATGCAGCAGTGAGGGCACCTGGGGAAGAAACCTTATCAGTAAGACCCTCCCTGAAAGGGTTTTAGGCTATATCAAGCCTTGCTGCATTTCATTTTTTAATTGAACATTCTGGTTGGGAAAGTATTAATTTGGAGTTAGATGGTGAGCCTTTAAATTGCTCATTCTGTAGTCACTCCTGAATATGCAGCTGAAATCAGTTAAACTTTGCGGTAGCTGAGAGTCTTGTGTAAAACAATATTTGAGAGATTCAGGCTTTCTTTGAAAAAATAAAACAAACAAAAAAATCCCAAGAAAAAGGTTTCTCTGTGGCTCTGGTCACCCAACAATGCAGATATCTATCCATCAGGATTTGTTTGCCTATGCTGAAGAGGCTGGAGCAGCTTGCCTTGTCGGACAGGGCAGCCATGTAGAATAAACAGGGAATAGCAGTCTCGATTTCCTTTCTTTCAGCCTGATACAAGGTGCCGAGGCACTGAATACTATTTTGCCCTTAAGATAATTGTGAGTTGGAGAGGATCAAAGGGCTTGAGGGTTTTTTTTTTTGGTTGAAAGGGGATTTTCTCCATGGACAGCTGCAGTAGTGCATTAGTAGTGCAATGGATTATCTTTCCATGATCTGTAGGATCTCAACCAGCTATCGAGGGGCCCCACTGAAGGCTGCTGCTTGGGGGAGGCAGAGTGAAAGTCTCCTCTAGCAGGGAGACCTGTAATGCCTGGGAGCTCGGACCACTTGACTCCCCCTGCCCCAGCAGGGTGGGTGGTGCTGGATATTCTTAGGCGGCAGATAGTGCTGGGAGCATGAAGAAAGGGAGCCCAGCTCTCAGTCATGACTAACTACAGCTGATGCCCTGCATCCACCCTGCTCCCTAGTGGAAGTGCTTACTGAGGAATGTGAGAAGTGGAGCTGATTCCAGCTGCTGTGGCATCCCGTAAAGGGCAATGTGTAATTTGGGAGGGTGTTTCGAGTCCCTTGGTGGAACAAACTGCTCTCTGTAGTAAACATCTGACTTGCCAAATGCCCGGACTTTGTCATTTTGGGACGTTTTGGATGATGGCTGATCTGCAAGTAGCTGTGGCATGGAGAGGATGTCCCTGTACGTGCCTGGACGGGTATCTGTATCCTTCCTCTGCACTTTTCGCTAGGGGGAAGGCAACACATCTGGCCTGACTGTGGCAAGGGTGGCAAGAGGGGATGGAACAGGGTTTGGTGCTATCAGAGGTGGAGATCAGGTCATGCTGTGCCTCCCTGACCCGGTTTCAGGGCCGGGGGGATGAGGGGGCTGGAATGTTCAGGGCGGCAGAACTGTCAAGGAATGCGGGTCCCCAGGTGGCCACTGCAGTGGCTTGTGCTTAAGTCGAGCTGGAATTGCATCTGTGCTGGTTAATGAGTGCTGGAGCAGCCCTGCCCTGCCAGGTCCTCCTATGCACACCTCCTCAGGCAGCCAGTGGAATTCCACCGAGAGAGGGGTAACGATAGTATCTTAGGAGGTGTTAAACGCACCTTCCCAGCACTTTCAAAATTTTCTTTCAACTTTAAATGAGGGAAGCTTTATGGCTTTTTGGTTGGTTGGGTTTTTTTTTTTTTTTTTTTTGTTTGTTTGTTTTTTTGTGAATAGTGAAACGCAAGCTGGGATGAACCCAGTTTTGGATTTCAGGGCTGAGGGGTTTTTTGGGATAGGCAGTTAGAAAGACTTGTCTTTATTTTAAAAGCAGGACTGGTTTCAGAATTTAAGGGCTGCCATATGATGCTGTGTTGTTTTTTCCTTGGAGTAGCAACTACAGTTTATAATCATTGCCTAGTCCTTAGCCAGTTGGCAGGAAGACTGCTGTGAAGGGATTGATTATTAGTGGATGCTTCATTGTGCTGTCCAAGCCTGACTTTCTTGATCTAACCAGTTTCCTTCAGTTGGAATGGCTGTAGTAAGCAGAGAGAAGAGAGGGAGATGTGTCTCTTCCCTCTCAGCAGTGCTGGTTTTTGTTCATGGGATATACTTAAGATAAGAAGGGTCAACAAAAAGTGTCAACACTTGAGCATTCTCATAGAAAGCCAGCTGGCTGGCTGGCTGCTGGGGACTGCTTGCAATTTTTCTGCTTCCTCTTGTGATTCTCTCAGTATTTGTTTTTGGAGTGGCGACTTAAAACTAGTGCTGTTTGGTGTGAGCATCCTGGAGGCTCCATCCTTTCCCTGGGAGGGGCACCGACAGAGTGGAAACATCACCAGGAAGATGATCTGGGGCCCAGAAACGTGAAGACACGCTGGCAGCTGTGGCAATTTTGGAGAGGAATTAGCGTTTAAACTGGCAGTGAGGACACGCACGAGTACAGAGACAGCAGCGCAGGCTGGAGCTTGGGCTACATCATCTGCCAGGCTCTTTGGATAGAAGCTGGGATGGTTTGGTCATGCTGAACCACATCCTGCTGCAACTCCTCTGATAAACCTGGGCTAGCTAAATAAAAGTTAGGATGTGTGCAGCCATGCACAAAGCAGCCATGCTGTAGTGGAGTAGCTGGTGCTGCTGTTTGGGAAAGAGAGTTTGAGCTGGGTCTGAGAGGGTTTGTGAGGAAGGGCCCAAAGGAGGAAGGAGTGTGTGAGGCTTATGCTGGGCTGCACATCCCACCCTACTGTGCTTAGGCTGAACAGTGGCACTTGGAGGAGGACAGCTGAGCTAATACTTAAAAGGTGGAGGGTTGGGAGATTCCATGCCAGGTCTTGGAAGTATGATCCCAACCCTCTTCTTGCCTCCTGCTTTCCTCCCCCACTCCCAAAGCCCCTCTTGGGCGGTGTGGAAGTGTCCCAGTTCTTGCAGCTGTGTTAGTTGTAATAGGTCATTTAGTCCTGAAATCACTGTTTAAAAGGGGCAAGTCCTTGCCTCGTGTGACAGCTGCCGCCTTGCACTTTTCCCCAGGCTGGAAATAACTGCATATGACACAGGAGCAGAGCATGGCATGGGGGAGGGAGGAAGGTTTCTGGCTTCCTCTTAGTGCTCTAACGGTTTTGCTGTGTGCCTCTTCTCCCATGCGGACCATAGTACAGTCATGCCCCACATATTTAGCAGATCTCAGCTGGCAGTGCCCAGGCAATACTCTTAACAGCCTGGCACTGTCCAGGCTCTGTAGGCTGGAGCCTTCTTGTGCATCTGGGAGCAGGAGAGAAGGGGTGTGAGGTGGTGGTGGTGATGCAGGTTGCTTGCCTGGAGCACCAGGGAGCCTCTCTGTTCTGTGCAGAGGCAGAGACAAGGAGAGGGAAGGTGGGAATGTTTCTGCTCCCTGCTCCCCTCTTCAAAATCCAAAGCCTTGAGCCCATGGAAACCTGGCCAGCTTTTCCTTCTAGCTGAAGGGCTGTCTCCTGATTGGAATGACAGCTTTGAACTGGAAGACATTATTTCATTAGCGTGCTAATCAGATACAGAGATTACCTGATTGGCTACTTAATAATTAAATGAAGTTGCCTGTAATTCTTTGAGCACACACAGAACTAATTAAATTAACCCTTCACTGCCCTGCATGCCTGGGATGCACTTGTATGAAATAGAGAGGGCAGCTTCCCCAATGTGGGGACTGGGATCAGAAGGGGGTGGTGGTCATGAAGTAGCCACTGCAGGACTGCCGGAGTGGTCTTATCAGGAGCCTGGAGAGGAGAAGATCATGCACTCTTATACCCTTTCCCTTCAGTTTGGCACACCTGATATGCGATCAGTGTGTCTGGCAATGGGCTACCAATAGATCCTGTCTCCAAATAGCCAAATAAATGCACTGGGTTCATGGAGTTAATGCCAAGGCATGTGCAGCAACCCAGCCCATGGCTTAGGATCACCTGGTAAAAAGCAGAGAAAAGGAAAACCTGAACTTGACAGTTCTTGAGGAGAAACAGTCAAACAGAGACCGGAAGATGTTCTCCTGTAATTTTGAAGCATTATTCTTCCCTGTCCTCACTGGCACGTAGGCACAAGCCAGGTTCTTTCCTTGCCTTTGGCAGGATTCTACCAATTAAACTTCTTGTTGACCACCTATTTCTCTTTACTCCTGCAGTGTCCGCTCCAGGAACTGTACTTTGTGCATGCTCACAAAGGTATATTTCCAACAATTAGAGGAGGACACAAAAGTCATGTCAGTGCCACAACTTTCTTTTATTATAGATTTTTAAAAAATAGTGAAAAGAGTAATAGACAGAAAGTTTCCTTGTGTTTTCCGGCCCCAGTGCTATGCCCAAGATTTCAGCTTCTCTAATGTTTGGAGGTATGGCAGTTTGAAATTTACAGTGAAAGTGATTTTTATAATGTGTGAGAGAATTTCTGCCATGTTGAAGACACTCTGTGTTTGATCATTTTATTGCTAGGGTGAAGAGTTAGCATCTATAATTTTTTTGTATCCATTTTTAGTGCTAAGCGCTGGGTTGAGGCAACAGAAAAGCTACCTTATAATAATCCAACTCTCTTCCCTTGCTGCTGCCACTGTCTCCTTCTAGACTTTGCCCATACATGTTAAAATGAAACTGTCAAATTAAGCACATTTCACTGTCATCCTGAGCTAAACTTGGCAGAGAAGAGCCCTTGGACCTTCTGGCCTAAGTTAACCATGGCTGGCTTCAGCTACCCCAGTAAGGAATTGCTGTGGCATGCAGAACAGCTTTCCCCTTCCCCGTGGTCCATGTTGCTGACTATGTCCACTTTTTCCCTGAAGATTGTTTGTCGCAGCAGTGTCCTTGGAGCCAGCAGAGGGATAAATATCTTGAGCCACTGCTTTGTCTTTAAAATCTGGCTTCCACACGACAGGCAGCCCAAAATGCTTTGGAAAACAGGTCAGCAGACAGAAGAAAACAGGGAGGATGGGAAACAAAAGGGCAGCTTTCAGGGTAATTAGATGGTTTCAGTGCTCCTTCTGGCAGGGAGCATTCGCTGGTGAGACATGACCCCCTGTGCTGACTCTACAGATGTGGGTATGCTGGCAGGGTTTGAAGGAAGAGCAGAGAGAACAGCCAGCGAGCCTTGCAATGTCTTTGTGCCCCTACTGATCTCCGAGATTTAGCATCTCTGCTTCCAAGTCCTTGGATCTTCTCTCCCCAAAAGGCAACTTTTGCTATCCTGCCTGCACTCCCCTCTGCCTTCCTGGGTCAGACCCAGGTCTGGGATTCCCACCTGCGACTCCCAGCTGGGGTGTCTGGGAAGGTGCTTGCCCCCATTTTATGAGCCATGGGCAGATATGCGTCTTAAAAGTGTGGGTTTGGGGGAGACAGGGAAAGTGGGTACAGTGCATGCAAGGTCGAGCTGGAGCCCGGATACAGAAGCCAGTTAGGTTTTAGTGTTGTTAATATTTGATGGTGTCCTGTTGTAAAAGGGCAGTAAGTAAGGCTGGCAGATCTGTGTCTGGCCTGTTGCTGCAGTAGAAAGCTATTTTCAGGGATGTCTGAAACAAAGGATATTCCAGTGTGTGGTAGAAGTGGCCATTTAAATGCATCTGACCATAAAGATGCTCCCTTCCAGCAATTTTGCTATCAGAGCCTGTGGGACTCACTCCTGTGGGTAAAATCCTGTTCCATCAGACAGAGCCTGAATGCTGGAGATTGGGTTTGGAGATGGAGTTGAGGGAGGCTTTTTACCTCTTGTGTCCTCCTCTTTGTTTTTGTTTATGGGTTTACAAAGTCAGATTAACATTTCAATGTTGGAGGCAAAGCCCTTGGGCAGTGGTGGAACCAGCCTGGTCCAGCCGGTTTGGGATTGCTCCCAGCAGCCATCCTTCCTTCCCAGCTCCAGTGAAGAGCAAAGCCCGAGGCTTCTCCCTGTTGGGAATGCACCCAAGCTGCAGCTACCCCTCCAGCCTGTCTGAAGGTAGATGGGCAGTGTCACCGGGAAGGGTAATTAGCCTTCTTTTCGGGGAAGGATAATTGTTTTATTATTTTAAGTGGTAGCACAAGTTCTGGGGGAATAAAAAAATAATAACCCCCTAAGAGCTCTCAATCCAGAAGCTGTTCACTTTTTCTAATAGGTATTGCCTGTCCACAAGCTTGGCTTTGCTTTAATCCTGTCAATCTCAGAATCCACAGTCCTGTTACTTTAGTAAAACAGTGTATTAAATAAAAGAGAAGTTCATGCCCCTTTCTTCTCCCTGCCAGGCATAATGCTGTACTCAGTCACACGGGTGCAAATATAGGGCAAGTCCAGTGGGTTCAAGTCAATGTACTCCAGGCTTACGTTTTCATTGCAGAACGTAGTGTCTCTTCTGAAACCGAAATTTTCTCTTTGGGCTATGTTTGTTCACCAGAACTGGCCACTGCTCCATGAGGTACCCAATCCATATGCTGAGAATTCAGTGCATGGGAACAGGCTTGGGTGCTCCCACAGTGCAAGACTTGCATGTGGTTGAGCTTGCAAACTGACATTCATACAAGAAGCTTAAAGAGGAGGTAGCTTAAGCATAGAACTTATTTGTGTTTATTGCTTCTTTATTCTGAAGAAAATCTGAAGATCTTTTGGAAATGTTCCCCCAGTTTGATTAAATTGTTCATATGGCTTTTCTCCCCATGTGCAGAGATGGCACTGTATTCTTTGTTGGAAGATTTTAAAAAAATCTCAGCTTGTAGCTATTAGCAAAAAGGGATCTGAGTCTGTGTAAAAAAATATTTCTTTAGATTTGTTCCACCTTCTCAGGTGCCTCAAGACAAGTTCCGATTTCTTTTGTTCTAATATACTTTATAATCGCCAGTACTTTGTGCTGCCTCGCTTATGCTAAGACACTGTGCCCACCTTCATTCCTCACTCCCCTGCACATTACTCTTTGTCTGCTGTCTGGGAGAGGAGTCGTTCAGGGTGCCAGTATGTTAAGATGTTGAGAGAATGGGGAGAGATGAGATGAAGGTATTGTTATGCAGGAAGGTGTTAATTGGTGCTATCAGCCACTTGTTTGATTTCTAGACAATTACTGCAGTCCTTGAAGTTGTGTCTGAGCCAAGCAAATGGCAGGGGCTCTGCAAGTCCCCCATATTGTCTTTTTTTTGAGTGCTTATTTCCCCACTGACATTCACAAAAATAAGCAGGGCTTTCTCTACCCACTTTCTCTACCCACAGAGGATGTGTCTGGATGTTGAGGAGCTGGCTGGGTGTACTGCACAGAACTTAGCACATTGCTTGTGAGCCCTGGCCTGGCACAGTGGCTTGGCAGGGGATGGAGAGGAGATGCTGAATGATGTGAGGATATTTCTGGGCTCCTTAGAAGCAGAGCAGCTCATGTATTTACTTGAGTGATGTTCTTTTCTGTGATGTTTCCTGCTTTAGAGGCAGAGGCTTGATATTATTTAGGGCAGCATCCTCCTGTAGGGCCAACACCCAGCTGCCAAATAGAACCTCTTATTTGTAGTCCAGGATTTCTGCCCAGAGAGAGGACAAGTGAGAGTCTCCATTCCTCCCCCTGTAGAAGGGACAAGATCTGCAGCAGAAGAGTGGCTGGCTCCTCTGCAGCCAGAGGAGAAATCCTCTCCACAGCTGCCCTTTCTCCTATGGCTGGGAAGTAAGGAATCATCCTGATTTCCCTGATTTATTTTTCTGCTTTTTTTTTCCTGGGTGCAGTAAGAAGTGGGATGGGGAGTAGCACCTGCAGAAGCTTGGAGACAGGGTACTTTAATTCCTCCCTCTTCTGTCCAAAGGTCCAAGACATGTTGAACATTACTCAACCATAACTTTGTGTGGATCTCTTGGCATACATAGAGACACATGAATCCAGCCACAAGTGCCTGCTCCTGACATTCCTTTGATCATGGGGGGGATGGGGGGGGGTGGTATTTCCACCCTGGTGTCCCTTCCTGGTGTCATGGCTTTGCTTGTTGCTGTTCCTGAATATTCATGCTGTGCACCTGGTTTTATGCTATGCCATACATGGAAAATGGATTGAGAGAAGGCAGCTGAACAAAGAGGTTATGCTAAATGGAGGCTGAGAGCTTGAAGGTGTAAATGTCCAATAAGGACCATTATGAGAGGAAAGTCAGTCATTACTTGATTTCAGAAAAAGCTGATAAGGAAACCCCACTATAGAATTACAAAAATGTACAGTCAGAGTGGATGTCTGGAAGTCTCTTATCCAACCTCTTTGTTGGATTCAGGCTGTCATCAACAGTAGGTCCGGTTAACCATGGTCTGAAGGGTACATAATTTCTCTGTTCTTTTCTCTTTTTCTTTCCCTTTTCCCATTCCCCCAAAAGACTGCAGAATTGTGAAAAGAATTAAGACATTATTTAGCAATGCATGGTCACTAAAACTGCTGAAATTCAGCTTGGGCAAAGGAGGAGCTTATAGTTCTGAAGCAGGGATACACCTTCTGTTAGCATTTTTTTGACACTCCATTTGAACTGTGACTGACAATAAGTCAGGGTTGGAAATTGCTGGTTCTTTTTTTCATTCTGTAGGGAATAGCTTGCCTCTGAGGGATGGTTGCTGCTTGTGCAGAAATACCTTCCTTCAGGAGTCATTATGCAGGCACTCCAAATGGAACCTGTGGGTAAGCACCACACAAAATAGCAGCTGTTGAGAGAAATGCCTTAGGCCAGACAGGAAGATTTTTATTTGTTGAGAACAGATAGCCAAGAGTTCTGGTCTTTGGTCTTTTAATACATTGCTTGTTTTCATCCACTCCTACATGCCTGAAATCTGTGTGATTATCTAGTCTCTAAACCCCTATCAGCACCTTCACAGGTGTTCCAGTGCAACTCTTTCTGGGGCTGCATTGAAAGAGGTCAGGCAGCTGATCTGGACAGTGGATAAAAAAAAAACCTAAAACACCTCAACTCCCATTCCCTCCAGTTATTTTTTGCCTGGATTAGTTTCATGAGCTGGCTTATAGAGTGGCATGGCAAATAGTTGTGCCAGCCATGCCGTGGTATGGAGTTTGGATAAGCAATGGGGATGAGCAAAGGGGCAAGAATAATTTAATGTTCAAAGTGGACTGTCATGTCAGACTGATCATGCAGGCATTTGTCACTGTCAGTGAAAAGAAATTGAACTTTGAGAGATGAGAGGAGTCTGTTTTAGAATGACATTAATCACCCTGAAGGTGTTCCCCTCTTTTCTTCATGGATGATGATGGGGAACTGAGTGCACCAACTCTTGACAAGACATCAAACTTCACTTTTTGACTCTTATATTTTAATAATGAAAGTATTGGCATGCCCGGTTATTGTTCATAATGCTTCACCCTCAGTGCTGTTGTAAATATAGAAAATGTTGCCAGCTGGAAGCAGAATCCCGAACTTCCTAACAGGGCAGTTGTGATCAACAGTGATGCTGTGAAAATCCAGCTGCTAACCATATAAGTAGTTGAAGAGCTAGATATTAGCTCTGCAGAAAAAAAACCCCACTTTTAACCACTGCCCATTTCCTTGCCTTTGGGTAAGGCTGACCAGAAAATGGTGGTGTTCCTGCACACTTTTCAGCATTTCTGTCCTGCAATGCTGCCTTCAAAGACCAATATTGCCTACTAATGTAATTTGTATTTGATCTCAAGTGGTGGTGATGGTAGAGAACGTGCCTGCTTCAAATCACCACTGTGACATGATAGTGAGGGGTTTGTTGTACATTAGTGGGGTTTTTTTTGTGTGTGTTGAAACTGATGCTAAATGATTACTAATTCAGTTACTTGACAGGAAACACTGCAACCTTTAATTCAGTGGCCTTGTACCTGTAGATGATGATGGGTTTTAATTACAGGGTTGTATGCTTTTTCCATGGGCTTGCTCTGTAGGGTAGGTGGTGCTGAGAGTACAAACCAAGGCTGTGCACTGAAGGAGGCTGTTGCTTGTGTGGTTCTCACTTGTTTGCTAAAGAAGCTGGAAAGTGGACAGGATATGAGAGATGGGGGCTGCCACAGGAAAAGAAAGGATATCTGTTGGTTACATGAGGCTGTAGTGTTTTATCTGTCTAGCAAGAGGCAAGGCAGATATGAGGTCCACAGCTTTCCCTTCTTCTGCCCCAAGAGATGACAGCTCCTTTTCATCCACCAGTTCACCTTCGTGAGGCTGTGCTTGTGCAGGGAGGAGAAGGAATGATCTGGGTTTCAGAAGCTAAATTTTGAAGGGATTTAGGTTTGTTTTTCTTTTTCAACTGAAATTACTTTGGTTGTCTGGCTTACAATAAAGCCGTAAAATGAATGGGATAGGAGTAGGAACAGAGGAGTAAGGATGGGTTTTTCCAACTGAAATATACTGATGTTAAGTTGCATTTTCAGTCTCGGCACTTATTTTTTTCAGACTTAGGACTCTGAGTGAGTTGCTTATGCCTCATTTCTAACAAGAAATCTTAAGTTACCTGTCTGGGTAGTGGAGCTCTTCCCCAGAGCAGCTCAGGAGATGTGGCTCTCCTTGGCTGTGGAAACAAAATGCTTCACAAACTTGTGCGATCTGGGAAAGAGCTTTGGTGAAGCCAAGGGAGACTGGCATAAGCTACTGTATCAGCTGAAGCACAGAGTGCAAAGACTCCTTCACCCACCATTTGTGCTCCAGAGCTCCAGCTTGGGCCCTGGCTCCTTCCATGTGTCTCTATTCCCAGCAGCTGGTCATCCAGATGATCCAGACAAGGACATGTTTTTTATTTGCTGAATTAGCCAGCTGAGGAGCAGCCATGGGCATTGGCCGGTACAGGGAAATGTGTTAAAAATGGCAGAGTTGAGTTCATGTCAGTACTGGCATTTCTGGTTCAGCCTGAACCATCTTGACTCTAAAGCTGAAGTTTGGCAGTACAAAGTGTTGCACGTTTGGTGGTGAAGTTGGAATTGGAACAGTGCTGCAGGGAAGAGCCAGCCTCTGTCACAGGTTCTCTGGGTGCCCTTGGTAAGCATCACACTCCTCCTTGCTTCCTCTGCCTCTGGAGTGTATTGCTGCCTACTCACCTTTACCCAGCCCCGGGAAAAATAACAATTAAGTCTCTGTTGTGTTTTAAATGCTTCCATAAAAATGCCAGGGATAGGGCTTGTGGGATTCTTTTTGGGGGTGTGGGGGGGCAATCTCAAATAGAGGTGCGCCTCTTAAATAGAGAGGTGAGTTTTGCTGGTGCTGATCAATTTTTCCCCACCAATTTCTCATTTGTCAAATCAGATTAAAAATCATTAACGTGTAAATAGATTGAGAAGAGTTAATGCTTATTGGATTGGGATGCTGTGTGGAGGCCACCACAGAAAAAGTCCTGTGAAGCGATTAATAGCTTATTCGGTGGCCAGGCTTGGGAGCAATGTAGCAAATTAGGCATAGGAATACATAAAGAATAAGAAGGATAAAAATCAATATTGAACAGCTGAGGGATACATAAAGAATAAGAAGGATAAAAATCAATGTTGAACAGCTGTCTTTACTTCCTAGTCTCACAGTCCCATGTACTGAATGAAGCATAATGAAGATGTGATTAGTCATTTTATTACTATTGTAAAGGGTTTGAATA
Organism: Cinclus cinclus; assembly: GCF_963662255.1. NCBI lineage: Eukaryota > Metazoa > Chordata > Aves > Passeriformes > Cinclidae > Cinclus > Cinclus cinclus. Next base: position 29,815,880 of record NC_085049.1, read on the forward strand.
GTGGGACAGGCCTCAGGTTGGTTTTATAATCCTGAATGTAGTATTCCCCCCTTCACACGCTGTCACCTGAACCATTGCAGAGAGTCAGCAGCTTGCACAGAATAAATTAAAGAAGTAGTAGTAACTGAGGCTGTGCAGCAATGTAAAACCTAAAATACTCCACTTAACAATGAGTGAAGAGTGGAATAAAGCTTTCGTTGTCCTCATCTAGGGGAGGACAGGAGGCAACAGGGGAAAAAATGAGTACAGAGGCTGCTGGAATTGAAGGCTCTGAGAATGGAGGGAATTGCCTGGATCAGCAATACACAGAGTGCCTTACTGTGTGCTTACTGGTTGTTGGTTTGAAGTGTTGTGGTATCAGATGGCTTTCTGACTGTGTGATTACTAGCAGACTCAAAACTGTAGGATATGCAGCCCTGGCTCAGAAGACAGATGATTCTTCTGATATACATCTGTAAGCCCTAACTTTTTCTTTTTAATAACCGAACTATTGTAGTCTCAACAGATCCATGATTGCAAAAATGTAAATTTCTGTATGTCTGATGAGGCTGGCTGTAAGGGGTGGATGTTGTCAACAAGCTGGCTGGTGCTGCTGCTGCTCCTGTCTCTTCAGGGATAATGGAATCTGGGAACAATTAAGAGACAGTGTAATCAGTTCCTGAGGGCAGGAGCATACCCTCTTGCTTTTCAGCATTCCCTTGGCTGACTCATGAACTCTGTTGATTGACTTGGGAAGCAAATGAATCCAGCTCTCTTCCACAAGGAAGAGTTATGGAGGCAAGGTGGTGAGAGGAATACATCAGATCTCAGGCAGCTTCTGCCCTCTGTGCTGTGAAATGTGTGGAATTTACAATGGTTACTTAGCTGCTAAGCAAGTGGAATTTTTTTTTCTTTGTTTTTGTCCTTAAGCCCTGTCCATCCTTTAAACTAAGGACCACAACAAGCTATAGCTGGGAAATGGTCACACATAAGCACAGAGTAGTCTTGGCAGCTTGCTAGAAAACAAACTGTAGTGAACTATAATTATACAAAAATATATGCAGCCATAAGATTGCAAGCACTTTGAATGGGCTTTGGTAAATGAAAGAAACAGTGTGTTTGAATTCCCATCTCCTTGGGCTCCCTCTGTTATTCAGCTGTTCCCAAACCAGCAGCTAAGAACTTTAGGGTGCAGGTAGACATCTCTAATGCACTATGTTTCCACATTTCTTTCCACCCAGGAATCCTAAGAGTGTTTGTGGCTGGTTAATGAGCACAGCCAGGCAGGATCCTGGTCTCACAGGTGTGGCACAGAAGGGTGAGGTGACGTGCCACAAGCCTGCTGCATGACTGTGGGCAGTCTGCAACACAGACCAGATCCTCTGTCTTCCAGCCCTACATGTGTGGAACACAAAAGTGCTTAAAGCATGAAAGTGCTCAAAATGTTTCTTTTTTTCTTTAGTGTTACTTAGTTCTTCTGCCAAAGGTCGCTTCTTTTTCCATTTGATTTTAACTACTCTGTTTTGATGGTGGTGTGCTCTAGGTGGTTACTCATCTCCCAGGCACATGGGGAATAAAAGCTTGCAATACACCAAAGTGTGTGCAAGGCAGGGATGCACTGCATGAGCAGGACTTGCCCCTAAGCAGGTTTGGTTTATGGTATCTTACGTTCTAGGATGAGAAAAAGGCCAGTGGTAAAAAATACTCCCAGAGGCTGAGTGGGCTGGTGACAGGAGAAGCTGCTGAGGGAAGGAGAAGAGACAAGCACATGGAAAATAAGCTTCTGCTCCCTCAAAGACATGCATGCAGAATGATAGTGGGGTGGGTGTGGGGGCATGTAAGCAAGTAACATCCCAGAAGCTGGAAGAATAAAATGAAAAGGCAGCAGGATCAGCCCGCAGATGAAAGGCAGCCCCTTTAACATTTGCTCCCGGACTCCGGCAACTCTCAGCAGTTGGCTGGAGACTAAGCTGGACAGTCCTGTGGAGCTCCAACAAAGGGACGAAACAAACCCCCGTCCCCCGGGGCCCCCCTCCCCGACAACGCGTGAAACAACTTGATAAATGATTGCTCTGTCAGGGGACGAGGGGATGGAGACGTCTGGGAGTGCAAGGGGAATGTATCTAATTCAGGCATGAGGAGAGCTCGGGGTGGGAGAGGGGAGCAGGCCAAGGGGCGGTGGGATGGGAGTGCAAGGGTCCTCTGCTTTGGCAGCAAAATTAATAAATACGGCAGAGTGGGAAGGGGGGTGGCTCTCTGGAGAGGTTTCTGGGGAGCAGGCTGTCGGGGCTTGGGGGGCTCGGGTGAGTCCCCCTGGCTGTGCCCTGCCTCCAGCCCCCATGCTCACATTACCTCATTTACTGGGGATGGCAGGAAATACAAACCTCCCCCCGCCACTCCCAGCCCAGTCCAGCCCGAGCTGCTGATAGCATTGAAAGCTGCAGAAACAGGAGCCCATGCCCTGGCTCTATTTAAGGGAACATTAATTACCCTAAAACAAAAACAAGTGGAGTTCACAGCTGGGGCCCAACACTTCAGATTCCCCCTCCCTCTGTCCCTTCCTCTCTCCTTCCCCGCTGCTCCTCCAGTTTGTCCACACCAGCTATTTATACAGCCTCCTCTCCTAAATGACTGATATTGGGTCTGAGCACCCTTGGTGCCCAAAACTCTGCCGTCAGGGTTTGTAGGGACTGTGTACACATCTTGCAGGCAGAGATGGACCAAGGGCTGGATCCGTGCTGCCAGAGGAGTGGTGTGCCACCACCACCCACCAAAACCAGGCTGTGTATTTTATGGAAAGCTGTGGCAGCTGGAATAATGAGAAGTCCTGCATGGTCCGGATAGCTACCAACAGTAACCAGGTCTTGGGTGGCTTATCCTGGCAAGTATGGGAGGGAGCACTGGGGAAACTTCAGGGAGTCCTGCTGGAAGAAAATAAGGATTTGGTGGTGGTCGTAGTGTATTTTTCTCCCTCCCCCTGTGTGGGAATGGAGCAGAGAACTTAATTTAGAGCCCTCCCGAGCTGCTGGTTAATAGACGCTTGATCCAGGAGGCAGCTGCTGCCACCACTTGCAAGGTGACCCAGAGCCCTGTTCCAGCGTGTCCCAGGCCACTATGTCATGAGCACCAGTTGCCAGGAATAGAGAGTGCAGCAATGTGTATAAATAAATAAAATGGTGTTTGAGTGCACTTCTGTGATCAGCTGATGAAGAGGAAGGGCCTGGCTTCAGGAGAACTGAATGCTGGGCTTTGTTATTGTTTTGGTAGCTGTCACCCATCCAGAGAAGTTGGCCCCAAGCCTCACTCTTGGGGTACATCAGCAATAAATGGTAACAAAAATAGGTAAAACGTGAGGAGGAGAGTTCTGAAACATGTGGAGGGCAGTGCTTGCCAGCTGTCAGCTTCCTGTCCTCTCAGGAGAATTTGATCTCCCCGGGAACTGCCCTTCCCCTTCTCCTCTATACTCCTGCCCTAAGGTCTTTGAAGAACTTAGCAAGTGCCTTGGCACAGGGTAAGGTGATTTGCCTGCTGTGGAAGCCTTGTGTTCCTTTAGGCTGCTGACCCTCTGACTGTACACTAAAGGCTAAACCAGCTGAGTCTTCAAAACCCTCTAAGACCTCCTCTCATGTCTTCAGAAAATGACCAAATACCATCTCCAGTTGTGGTGTGAAAGCTGTGAGAGTAGCACCTGGAAGTGCTGTTGTGAGCAGCCCCTGCCAGAATCCAGCACCTGGAGCGTGTTACTGCAGGGTAGACACTGGCATTCATTTTGGGTTAAGTGAGATGCTGTTCAACTCAGTTAAGCAGACCTATTTATAATGTGGAGTGCCCTGGTTCAGCAGAGATTAGGAGGAGAGGAGATAGGGAATTAGTCAGCCCTGTTAATGCTTTACCTGGCAGTAAGGAGAAATTGTGGATGGCCGTGCCTGCTTTCCTTTTGGCAATGCAAAGGCCAGCAGTCCTTTGGTTTGTTACAGAGCCCTGGTAACCCCCCCAGACTTCACTTTTGCAAAGCTGCACGTACAGTTTGCCAGAGTTGCCCTGTGTCAGAAAAACCCAGTGTGTTGAAAGACTTTGTGCTATTTGGATTGTCAAGAAAGGAGGGAAGAGTAGAAAGAGGCTTCATAAAATATTATCTCTACAGTCCTTTTCTGTACTTGGGTTAATTTCTTGTGGACCTGAAATGGTGAGAATAAATAGCCACTAAACCCACAATAAATAATTATGCAATCAAGGCAAAAAAAAAAAGTGTCCTTTATGATCACTTGCACTGGGTTGCAGCACCTAAAGTGATGCAAGTGTAACACTGGATACTTTTCAGAATACAAGACCCTTTCTCCGAGTCTAGCAGGGAACAAATCCTGTCCTGAAACACTGGATTTTTGCAAGTTTATACAACAGTCAGGAACCTAGGCAGACATTGTTTTTCAACTTGGGGCAAGTTGCCAACTCGTTTAGACCATCCCACCATCATGGTGTAGGACTCTACCTTTTTCCCCAGCACCCTTGTCTATTAATCTGGGCAGTAACCTCTGCAGAAGGCCAGAGGGGAGAGCTAAATGCAGTGGTTTCTTCTAAAGCCCTTACAGAACTACCAGAACTTGGAGTCTTACATAGTGATAGTTGGTTGATGGTTTTGGGGGAAGTCCTTTTGGTGTTTTCTTTTTCTTTAAGGAAGTAATTTCCTTCACAAAAGGGAAGCATTTTTTCATGCAAGACATAATTAAACTGGAATTCATTGCCACAGGATGTTGTGGATGCCAGAAGTTGAGATAGGTTCAAAAAGCAATTAAACAAATTCATGGAAGCTAAGTTCATCGAGGGCAATTAAGCACAAAGATACAATCTCTGGCACAGGAAGTATTAAGCCACAGCTTGCTGGAAGCTGGTAGGGGGGAAGCCTTATGGTATGCTTGCACCATTCTTACGCACCCGCCAAGCATTTGCTGCTAGACCCTGTCTGGGGCAGGATATTGGGCTTCCATGCACCTTGGATATATTCATCTGTTGTGCTTTAGCCAAGACGTGAGGCATCCCAGTTTTGCTAAGGAAATGCTAACAGCATGTAGAGATGTGAGTGATCCTTTGGAGTCCCTTTCCTGTGTCTTTTTTTTGCCAGCAGAGAGCAGAATCAAGACCAGGTCTTATGGTGGTATAGAGACCTGAGCTCACAGGCAAGGGAGGGGGACAGTGGGGAAGGAAATGAAACCAGGCCGCCCCACCACTGTCCTGCTGGCACATGACGTGGTCTGCAGGGCTCTCATGGTGTGGTGTTCGTGGATGAGCTCCAGACACTTCATGTGCTTCCAGAAAATTTGTCTGCATGAGTCCTGTCTTCCAATAAGCTGCCCTTATCAGCCAACTGCTTCCTCTGGTGTGCCCAAAATGCGGGACCTTTGAAAATGGACTTGAAATGAGACCTCATACTTATTAACAGCATGTAAATATATAGAGTAATTCTTCATATGGAAGTTCACTTGACTTTTAGCCTTTTCTTTAATTTTAGGCTTCCTGCTTTTCTTGAGAAATTTAAGCACTGCTAATATGTTGTATTAAGTGGTGTCACTTAACATAGATAACACATGATTATAACTTAGTTATTAGAAAACACCTGATTTATCTCAATTGTGCCTCTTAATTTACGCTGAGAACTGCAAAAGCAATAACCAGACCTCCTCAGGTCCTCTCTCCTGTTGGCAAGCCTGTAACTAACCTGTGCTGTGAAAGGATATGTGCGGGTGCCACAGGGACCAGAAGTAGTTTCTGTCTCCAGTTCACTGACAATTCAGAGAAAGAAGTAGGCAGTGTATTAATTCATTGATGTAAAAAAATGCTGAAGGAGTATTACTCAAAAGTAGAAGAGCCTAGGGAGGGATTAAAAGTATGGAAAAAGAAATTAAATCTGGGACTTTATGCTATCATATGTGGACATAAATAATATAAACCAGAGCTAGTTGTTGGGAACATTCTGGGCATAAGAACAAGTGTGCTATGTCTTGTGATTTTTAGCCAAAACCAGTATTTCATATTTTCTTGAACCTTCCATTCTTGAAGGTGCTTAGAGAACATGATCCAAGTCTATTCCCAGTTCAGAGAACCAAATTGCACCCAGTATTTATTATAATTTTAAAAACATTGTGAATTCAATGGGTCATGTTTATGTTGTTTTACAGAGTAAAGCAGATCACTGGGCTGATCAAGAGAGGTTGCAAGCAAGTTTGATGTTTTTATTCTTAAATGTAGCCCCTGCCCTTTTGTATAACTTTGTTTCTGGATATCTTGGTACAAAAAAGATTTATAAAATTGCAGGGAAGTCACAGAGTATCAACCAGAATAACAGCATGAGAATGATCCTATTGGAAAGACACACTGAAAAGCCTGAATATACTGGATACTTACCTGCATCTATAGGACAGAGACACCAAGAGAGACAAGGCAATTGGATGATTGAAATAATAGGGGGAAAGGAGAACAAATATTATTCTAAACATGAATAAGCTTTTCTAAGCAGGAATAGGAAGTTCTGCTCTTGAAACACTTAAATTAGATAAATACATTGTGTCTGTCAAAGAGTAGCTTCCAAGTAGTCCTGGATCAGAAATAGAATTTTGTGTGCCTTTTAGTGTCTCTGAATTTTATCCCCAACAAAGTGGATTGGAAAGCAGGAGATGGTTAGTATCATGAGTTCATCTCAGTAGCCAATACTAGGGTTATTTGAAAAAGTAGAATAGGTACACTGGATATGTGTATTCTTTTGGCAGATTCGGGCTAGGTACTGGACAAAGTACCTTGGGATTTATTGGAAAGTCTAAGAAGGAATTAGATAGCACAAGTACAGTGGTTCTGCTGTGCACATCAGTGCTCTGGAAGCCAGCCAGCTGTGCTCAGAGGCTGGATTTTGATGGAGGTGTTTTCCCTCAACAACAGGGAGAAAAGGTTGGCATCTCATTAAATACTGTTTTTTTACACCGATGGTGGACGGGTGTCAGGTTGGTAATCTCATGCCCATCTTTCTCTTTGCCTGAAGTGGGCCATGGTACATGACCTCCAGAGCAGAAGTTCAGCCCTCCTCCTCTTTAACATCACAACAATGTCCACTCCAGGTTTGGTCTGTGCACACTGTACTTCAGCAACAGCTTTTCTGCTTTTCAGTCCTCACTCTAATCCAAATGGATAAGAGGGTGTTGGGAAGACATGCAAAACAAGTCTCCCCTTTGGTTTGGATGGAAGCATTGGTGATAGTAACTGCAGAGTTGATATTGGCTCCTACCGCTTTTCATAGAAGACTGAAAGTTTTAAAGATGAAAAGCTCTGTTTCTCAGCATATTTTTCTTGCTGTTCTTGTGGTGACTTAAAGCATCTTTTCCTTGAATGTAACTCACACAATGAAGTCAAAATTGTGTCTTCCTGGTTTCCTTCCTCTTTCATTTTGAGCTACTTTCATGTACAAACCGTCCACCTCCTCAGAGGGAACCCTCTGAGCAGGTTCTGGATGAGGCCACTGCCTCAGCTTGTTCTCATTTCTAGTCCTGAGTCATGCCTAATATTAGATAGCTTGGAAGAAAGAGTAAAATCCTGCAAGTGGGAAAACTATGGAATTCTGGACTCCAATTGCTGACACTGTTGATGTTTTGTGGGTTTTAATCTTATTAGTATTATTGCTTCAGTAAATACCTTGCAGAGAAGAGTTCTGTGGTTTACTTTTGTAAGTGTGGGTGCAGCAATATTTTCTTTCATCACTTTTAAATCTATTGTCTTTTATTTAGTTGAACGACTCCTTGCTCCTGTCCTATTGGGAGAAAAAGAGGGTGGGAATGGAGAATAAGTGCATCCAGATGGCTTTCTCTGCCTGTTTTATGTTATCATATGCTGGGATTGTTTCACCTCTTACTTACCTCCCCTTGAACGTAGCCCAGAAATTTGAAAATCATTAGCATTCCTATTCAGTAGACTTTTTAATGGACTATAGGCCATCCAAAGTCATGCTAACAAGGGATCAGTGAGTCTTGAGTTTTGTAATGTGTGTGTTTTGTAACTATGTTCTTAGATGAGCATCTTTCTGGGGCTGTAAATTCGTGTCAGTTCCTTCTGGACTTATAAGTTTCTGAGGTTTTGTTTTGTTGCAAAGGCAAACGGGTTGAACATGATGTCCGAGAGAAAAACTATGTTTTCCATATTATTCTTTATCTTGCTCTAATACAAAACTCCACATCTGGTTTGTGGTTTTGACGACTGGAAACTAAGCAGATGTTTTCCCTGTGCTATCCACAAGACCACTTAGATCTTTCTCCAAATGGTTATAATTAATGTGAAACCCATCCATGTCTACTATTAGTTCAAACTCTCTTTGCCAATTTGCATAACCTTGCACTTGTGTGCAGTAACATTTATTTGATGTAACTTGGGTGGATGCTTCAGATTCATACTATTTGTTCTTGCTGGTTTTATTTAATTTATACAGCAGTATCATCAACAATTTTTTCCCCCTATTGTGCATTGTATATGCCCCTTTCCAGATCATTCAATATATTAAATGTTGATCATAGTATCTACCCCTGGGACTTCCCCCATTAACCTTCTTGAAAACTGGCTATTTATTCATGCTGTTCATTTTTCCCAAATTAGCTTTAATCTATTGACGGATGTTTACCTCTCACCCCATGACTAGTTTCCCTAATAGACTGTGGTGATTAATATTACCAAAGGCTGTTTGAAAATTCAGATTAATTATATCTACTGATTTTTCTTTAACCACTGTCTTGGCACTCTTTATAGAAAATACGGATGTGTCCATTTTCCTTATGGAAATACCATGCTAATCTGGGCTTGCTGCATGGTATTAATCTAACTTTCATAACTACCCAGTTGAGCCATTTTACCAGGTACTAAACTAAGGTTTACAAGTGTCTGTAATTCCCAAGTTCACTGTTGCTTTTTATACACAAATCCACGGTATCACCTGCCCTGCAGCTTTGCCACTTCCTACTTAATTTTAATGATCAAGCTGCCAGCAAAATGCATAATGTGCCGCTTAGCTCTTAACATCGTTTGAAACTCGGGCGAGCGCTACCTGGGCCAGTTTGTTTCCAATTTAAATTAATTTTATGTGACTCCAGGCATCAGTGGCAGGCTGCCCTGAGTTTTTACAGCGCCTGCTCTTGAACTGCTCGTTACCGGCGCCCGCCAAGGGCCCCTGCAGGGCTGTGCTCTTGATGCCTTCTATACCCTTCCTATACCTCTTCATTACCAACCTGTTTGGTGCAGCCAGCCCAGCCTCTTGCTCTGGAGATGTTCTTTGAAAAGCTCTTCCAAGTATCTTGACAACCCCTTACCCTCAGACTTCTGGGAAGCTTAACCAGCTCCATTAAAACTGGAGGTTTTAACTTTTTAATTCAAACAAGCAAGCACTAGAGCATCATTTGAGTATGATTTTAGTGATTTTTGCCTTTTATATTAAAGTTGGATTATTTCTGGATTGTGCTGCGATCTGGAGGTTTACAGCCAAATTAAGTCTTTACATTCAAGTCAGTATTTTCTTCTGTACATGTCTGAGCAATTTATGGCTTTAATGAACATATGCTTGAATTTGTTTTAACGTTTTAAATTACAAAATCATAATTGTTTCTTCCTGTTTGCAGAATGAACTGTTTCTTTTGACCTGTATTAAAATGCTTTTGGTTAAAAAATTGACTTAAAAAATGCACTGCAACTTTTAAAAAATTGGTCTGAAGATGAAGTTTAGTATTCCATTGTCTTAAATGAGATGCTTTGCACCTAAACCTGATTGACTGCAGTTAGCCAGCTGTTCTGGTTTGTTTCCAATCTTTAGGTTCTTGTGGCCCATCTCAGCACCTCCTACTCCCCTGAGCACTCAGATCTGTGATCAGGCTGTGGGCAGGTGCTTGGCAGCAGCCAGGGACACTGTGAGATGGGCAGAGAAAGGCTGCAATGAAAGACTGCAAAATAGCACAGCAAAGAAAATTCAGCCGGATAATCAAGTTTAGGACTAAAAACCCTAAAACCTCCCTGTAACCTGGCCATGGGTGGTGCCCAGGACTGTGAGTAAGCACAGGGGTTGGTCATTCAGGTAGAGAAGCTGGGCAGAATTGCTGTAAAGTTACCCTTGAAATTTCATCCAGAGTGAAGGGAATAAACAGAAATGAAGCGTGTACTCCTCGTCGCTCACAGATGGGCTCCACACATGTCAAGGCTCAATTTATCCTATCAGTAAGGTCTATTCTGGGCTCTTCTGTGTTTTCTGCCAGTTCAGTCTGGGAGTTGTTTTACACCTCTTGGCAAATATTTGGTTTGGGAGATTCTAAGTATAATTTAAGTGATTGATTAAAAGTCAGGGAAAGCTTCAGCTCTTAGTAGTTAGAGTAATTTTAAATTTACCATTAGACAAGTTTTAAAGGTATTAGTATATCTTAAGCATTTAAGAGTAAAGCAGAGGATCCAAAAAGCTGTACTGCTGTTCTTGTAGAGCTAAGTATTGTTTCTTTATTTCTGAGTACTCGAGTGCATCTTGGATGTAGATGGATACTGCAGTACTTGGTACATTATACCAAATTACCCTGTTTATCTCCCCTTCTGTTAGTGTCAGGCTGATTCCTTCCTACAGTTTGCAGCATTGTCCTTCAGAGGCATTGCAAATTTGCCAGCTTCTTAAGCATACTTCCTGCATCTTATATTTTGACTGGCTTAGAAACCAGCTCCCTTCACACCTTCTTGGGTTTAATTTCTCTGAGCTGATTTCCTGTGATGGAATCCTTTCCCCTGTCTCTGTGTTTTTATCTCACTCTGGGAGTGCTGGGCATTTGCTGTCCTAACTGTGCTTCTTCAGGCCCCACAGAGCCTGAAGAATTCAGGCTCATGGCTTTCCTGTGCATTAAGAAAATATTTTCTCGGTTTTGTGGAGCCATGAAGTGAAATGCCCACCATCATGAAGGAAGTCTGTGGCACAGCTGGGGGATGAACTCTGATCTCCATGTGTCTGTCCAGTACCTTGGTTATGTGATCATCTCCACTGCCTAATCTCAGATGGATCTGTTGAAGTTGAACCAGCGGGTCAAACTGCATTTTTCATCTCTTTTCTCTCAACTCTCCTTATAGCTTGAGGCATGGGAGGAGAGTGGAGTTTTTACATGTTGGGAGTCTTCTACAATACCGTTCTTTTATTCCCTCTTTTTTGCCTCCCTTCTTGCATCTCAAATCATGTGAAATCAAGTCTCTGTTCCCTTCTACATCTGAAATGCAGCTTTCTGTATTCATGCACATACTTGCCATCAAAAGTTTAATCTGTCCTCCGTTTTAATGCTGTAACAAGAATTTATTATTTTTTTTAGGACCCTCACATTTTGCTTCCTCTATGACATTCAACTCTAGGCAACCAGTATTTTCTGTATTTAACATCTGAGTCACGTTCTTTCCTGATTTTAGTATACCAAACCTAATTCAGCATGGAATAGAAACCCTTTTCTGCCTTATACACAAAAATGGATGTACAGGGTTAGATCAAAGGTCCCCCTAGCCCAGCATCCTGTCTCTTGTTATACAGCAGATGCCCAGGGAAGAGTGTCAGTTCAGGGCAATCAAGCAATGATACTTCCCTAGACTGTGCTACCAGTCTCTGGCTCATTTACAGCTCAAAAACTTCATTTTCTACTTAACAGCTGTTGATAGATTTCCCCCCCGCCCTTCTGTTAACTTGCCTTTCTTCTGTGAACCCATGTACTCTTATAGCATCCATAATATTCCATGGCAAAGAGATAGAAGAGTTATTGCTTGTGCAAGGAAGTGTCTCCTTTTTCTTGTTTCTGTCCTGATAATTTAATTTGCTCTGTCCATTCATTTTTCAGAAGGGACTACAAGCACTCATTCATTCTCCATGCTGTTTCTGGCTTTTTATTGTTTTGCATAGTTGATTTTCCCTCAGAAGCTGTTTTATGCATTTAATCACTGTTGTTGTCCTCCTCCAGCTTTTTGGTTCTGTGTCTTCTTTTTCCCCAAATCTGTGGTCCAGAACTCTGTGCAGTGCTTGTGGTGTAGATTCACTCTGCATTCATATAGAGATGTATTGATATTTTATGTTCCTTTCCTCAGCATTATATGCCTACTACTATTATTTAATTTTTGACAGCTTCCACTATATTGCTTCTACTTTCAGGGTTCTGCAGACTGCTGCCCAAGCTGCATGTCTGCTTCTTGCTTCTTGTTTGGACCCTGAAAGTTACACTTTCTTCACCTGAATTTTCCTTTTCCTATCTTTTCTGCCTTTTTATGCTCCCATGGTATCTGAAAGGGCTTTTTTCCTCCAGTGCTCCTACCCACCTTGATCTCTAAATTTCTCTCAAAGACTCATACTACAAAGCCCTTCAAACGCATCTGCTTTTTTTCCCCCTTATCTAGTCTACCAGCACTGTCAGGCAACTTTCTATTATGCTGACAAAATGGAGACAAAAAAATGTCTCCAAGATGTGTGCTAAGCTCACTGAATGTAAATCCACATATGTATATCCAATCCATTCTTCTTTTTTCTTTTTTTCTCTTCACCATCAGTCTTCTAATCTGGTTTCTGTGGACATTAAGGTATAATTTTACACCAGTCCAGTTAATTCCAAGTTTAGTTCTAGTTTCTACTATTCAAAAGTGTTTCATGCTAACAGAGCTTAATCTGCACGCATTGTGCACAGCATCTTAAGGAAAGCAGCAAAGTCTGGGGCCTCCTCTATTCCTGTCTGGGAACTTTTGGATAGAAATCACTCACATGATCTCTGTAACTTCTGCCTAATGAGCCTGATGCTCCTTTTCTGTGTTGGACCCACTGCAGCACTGATGTGCAGATGTGCAGCCTGTTTGTCTCCCAGACATGTTGGGATGCACACAGACGGACTCTGTGATCAGGGAACACGCATGTGTGAGGTTGGAGACTCACCAAGAGCATCATGTTTGCTGCTTATGCTGGACACTGGGTCAGCACATAAGCATTTGTCCACAGTTGTCTTGGATGAGTGGTGCTGGCTAGACCTATAGGAGAGGAATCTGCCATCAGGTGCAAGTCCTAATGTGGCTGTGAGCTTTAACCGTGACCAAGGTATTGCAGGGGAATTATCTTTTTTGTTGTTGTTGTTTTTTTGTTTATTTTGTTTTTTGTTTTTGTTGTTTTTTTACAGCACTATAACCCACAGTTGCTCTACCAACATTGTAGATGATTTAATTACACTGATTCCCTCTCGCTGCCCCAAGAATGTAGATCTTCCAGTTGTGATTGGCTCTGAGCATTTGAAAAGTTGGGTGTTGTGTTCAGTTGCTTCCATAAGGATCTTCGGACCATGGTCTGTGGCAGAGATATACACCACCCTGTGGATGAAGTGATCAAAGAACAGTATCCTCCTCCTCTCCTCCACAGCCACAGCATTTAGCTGAAGTGTGGTTTTGAAGGCCAGCAGCATTTCGAATCGTGCAGCTGTGGAGATGCTGAGGATAACTCCGTACTTTAGGCTGCATCATTACATTTACACGTAAAGATGTGATTCACAGAAAAGCCTAGATCTCTAATGTAGAGCTGCACATGTAATAGTGGGTAGGCAGAAATCTGTTAGTTGAGCATCAAGTTAAATTAAACTAAATTAGAAACTGATTAATGCTGCAGTGGCCAGAAATTTAGCCCAAGAGTTGCTGTGCTCAGTTTTAATGCTCTGCATTTGGCTTCCTGTGTGATCTTGGGCAAATCACTTAGCTTGTCTGTGAGAAGCCCACATGGGTGGGTTGTGAGGTTAAATGCCATAAGGATGCATGAAATCTTCTTATGTGTATATTACTGGGCTCATACAGACTTTGGAGATAAAGTTAGCAAAACCAGTCCTTCCTTGTCAGCTCTTTCTGTGTCCCAAATGGTTTCTAGGTTTAGAAAAAACCCCACACTTAAAAGTTGCCATATAACCAAATTTGACAAATACACTTGCATATATGCCTGAACAAATGATGTCACACTTCAGTGGTTGCTGTTGAATCTGATGTTGATGGCGATATTGGCAGTGTGATCTGCTTCTGCAGTGAGTGTGGCTCGGAGCCATTCTGATGTTAAAAAAGGGACAGAAACAATCAGTAACCCCTGCTGCCAGGCAAAGGAAGGATGAGGGCTGGAGCAGACAAAAGCTTAATCTTTCTCTTTCTCTGTTTTTCTAACAGTTGGAGCTAATCGCTGATAACCAACACTAAAACATCTGAATCATAAATCTGTTCAGCTGCTGTGTGACTCACAACAAACAGAGTATGAACTGTTTGTGCCTTAGCTATTCTCTTCCCTGCTGAGCTCTGCCATGAGTTATCTCACATATAACCCCTTCTCGAAGTCTTTGCAGGTTTAAAGCAAAATTCCTGTAATGCTTTTTACATTTTAAGTCACTGGGGCACTATTTCCATGCTAGCTCTCTTTTAAGGTAACTTTAAGCAGAAGATGCAATCACAGCAAGAAAGTCCAAAGACCAGGGATGCAGCCTGCACACTCATCTTTCTTCCTTCTCCCCCACTCACCCCCCCAGGAGCCAGGACTCCTGCTTCCCACTATTGTGAGAATTAATCCTTTAGTGCTCCTTGCTGCTCTACCTTCCATAAAGCCAATAAGCACAGAGTGACTGAAAGATTGGATCTGTGTCCAAAGGAATGAATAGCAATGGATCACACTGCTCTAGCTCTTTTGCAAGTGCTGTTAGGAAAATATAATTTGGTTTTGTTTGAAAAATAATTAAGATATATCAGTTGATACAAAAGTGAGTCTGAACATTTTTGGATTTTTTTTTTCTTTCTCTCTTGGATCAATGGACAGCTGGGGAAGAGGGGGGAAGGAAATTCCTAACTTTGGACACCAGCTGGAAATCAATACCAAGATAGTCCTGAGTGCTATTCCTTGACTGCTGGCTTTGGATGTGCTCCTGTGTTGACTAAGGCTGCTCACAGCAAATGAATAAGTGGACTTTTTCAACACTAAAATTTTACTTTGGAGGAAAAGGAAGTGATGTTACTTTGTTGTGGTTGCTTCTGTGCAAGAAACTCTGGAATGAGTAAATTTTGTAGGCTGCAAAGTAGGATGTGATTTTTTTGTTTTGTTTGCCTTTTCTTGTTCTATTTTGACTGTATGGAAATGGTGTGGAGGTTATTGGGTTCAAATGACTTCCTGAGATTTCTGCATGCTAGAAGGGAATGACTTGGGAAACAGTCTTTGGAGTTCCTCTTACTGGAGCTTTATTATATTTGCAAGGCTGAGTCAGAGGAAATGTTGCCAGACATCAACACAGTGGGACTGAGTTCCCTGGGAGTGACCAGGTCAGAGTCACCTGAACTCATGGGCAAGCAGATTTTTCAAAGAGGAGCAGCATGTGAGTGCATTGATCTAAGAGCAGGGATGTGCAGAAAAGAGCTGTGCTCAGTCTTGGAAGACATAAGTCTGAAATGTTGCAGTGCAGAACACAAGTAAGGCTCTCCATGCTCTCTTTTAAGGAGCTTTGGAAATCATAGCATTGCTTCATGCTCAAATGTTTTGTACACATTTTATTTAAAAGTTTGAAGTGGACTACTATAGGGACACTAAAATATGAGGAGTATGTAGCTATGTCAGTTTTGGAGGGATGGCAGGCATCTTCTGAAAAGAGATTCTAAGCCAATATTGGTTTTCACAGTGGAGATGCCTAGGAAGAATTCGTTAGTAAGTAAAGTAGTGATCCTTGCTCTCAGCACTGAATGTTCTGTTTCATCTCACACTTACGGTATTTATTTTTTTGTTTTGTACTTTTGAAATGTTTTGTTGTTCTTTTAATTGAATTTATTTTGTTGTCTTTTGAAGTTGTTTTTAACATTCTTTCAGTGAAATCAGATCCTGCAGAGGAGAGCTGTTTGTTGGGCTGTCCAGGCAGCAGCATGGCTTTTCCTAAATTTGAATTTTTCCTAATTTCTCAGTTTTGCTCTTTTTGAGCACCCACTTGGGACGGTAATGCTGGTAAGGATGAGACATTTCCTTCACTGCTGAAAAAAGAAATTTAGTTGGTAACACTGTGACTCAGTTTTCTTGCCCGTATGAGGTGCCCAGTGCAGGTGTCCTTTTCTGGTATCTGTGGGACCTTCTGTTTGGAGAAGTTTGAGCAGCCCTGCTTGTATGGAATGGCTGAACATCATTTTCTTGGAGGGGTCTGTGAAGAGTTAAGCTGGTTCTCCTTTTCTTACAAATATTTGGCCTCATGGGAGATTTAGGTATTTGCCTCTGCTGTGCACATTGAGAAAGTGCCATGCACATTAAGAATAGTCAAGTGGGTTGCCTGAAGTCATCCAGCCTGGCAGAGCTGGGAATAGGTTTCCTGGCTCACGGTACTGTACTTTAAACCACTTTTTTGAAAAGGATAATCTGTATGTTCAAAGAAGGCTTTATAAAGCTCCCATTAACCCCAGTGCCATACCTAGCGAGGAATCTAATTTATGTTCTGGCAAATGAAAGCAGTTTCAGAGACCTTAGTGCTGCAGGTCACTCTCAGACCTTCAAGGTTCGTTGCCACCAGTTTAATTTTTCTCCTGGTTGGATTTGACTCTGTTGTTCCTGAGAAAGGAGGAGCAAATTTTACTCCTGAAGAAAGATTTCCAGAGACATGCAGCTGTGGATTACTGAGAACAAGGTACATGCAAAGGTTTTTGCTCTGTTATACATTTTAATGTATAGAAAGTCTAATGTTCCCATTCCTTCCTTGGAAAAAAAGACCTGGCAAAGCTGTCCTTTTTTTAACTGCATTTTATCACTTCACTCAGGATCTGAATTCCAGTAGCCAATGACTGGAAATGTCCTTTCAAACTAAAATGTTGAACTTTGGAGTTTACCCCTGAGTCCTCAAGCTACCGTATCTGAAACGCAGAGGAATTTTTTTTTCCAGTTTTCTCTTCCATTATCAAGGTGGAACATAGCATCTGAATGTTAGAAAAGTAGCAGTACATTAACCTCAGCCTTGCTTTTACTCAAAGATTGCAAGCATTTTACAGGGTTGGCTAAAAATTATCTAACATTTGGGTGAGGGAGGAGGGAGACATGGATAGAGATTTAGCTCTCATCACTGTGAATGCATGAAGTGAGAAAAAAAGCCAGGCCTTTCCTGATCCCATGCCCTACTAATAACACTTTTACGAGCTGGTTATATAATTATCTGTTATCATGAGCTTCCCTCCCCTCCCTCCTCCCCCCCCCCCCCCCCCCCCCCCCCCAGTTCAGGCAGATCAGCTATATCACCTGACCAAAGCATTTTGTGCAGATCTTTTGGGTAATCCAGTGTCATCAGGTCTGCACTGAATTGCAGAAACAAAACTGGCTATTACAGTTTATGAGATGTAACAGACTTTTGGGTCAGATTTTTGTTTGTTTTTAAGTATAATGAAACAAGTCTGGGTTGGTTTTTTTCTTTTTTTCATTTTCTGGATGTCAGGAAAACTTAGATGAGAGAGGTACTCCAACTAATGTATGTAGAATAAGTATTATAGCAATAGAGCTGTTTTCCTCTCTGTCTGGGCAATAGTTTACTGCACTTCTCTCAAATTATGATGCTTTTTATAATATGGGTTTTTAAGAGTGAAGTTAACATTAACATTTATGAACATCATCATAATAGTTATTTGCCGTTTCTGGCAGATATAACTATTATTGTGTAAATAGCCAAGCGTTTGTGGCAATCTGCAAATTTATTGGCTATAAAGACAGCTTTAAATTAAGCTGGAGAAGAATTCCTACATGGCGTGTGCTGAAGAAGATTTTTATCCCATGCTCTGGAAGGAGAGCCACAAGCACTCCATCACCTTTTTTATGGAGCAGCCTTGCCAGATGTGGAGTGAAACTCAGAGCATGTCTCCTAAGCACGCAAAGGGCTCTGTGTTGTTTCCCTTGGCAAAAACATGTGTGAGCCAAGCTTCTTCCAGATGGGAGTGGGAGTTGATGGTGGTTCATGGCCACTTCGGGCCATGGGGAGAATGTTGAGTTGCTTGCAGTGTGTTGCAAGAAGCAGCTCCTGAGTTTTTGCCCTTTACTCCAACTCAAAACCCTGGGAACTGCCAGCTTTCTGCCTTGTTTTTTTGAGCACCTCCTTCTCCCCTCTGCCTTTCCCCAGCTCTTGGGAAGGGAAAGGGAATTCCCAGAGTCTCCTGGCTGCTCCTAGCCCCTAGAGCAGTTGCCTGGTTCACCAGACAGCTCTGTTGGGTCCTTTTTGGACTTTCATCAGGGCAGCACTGCATGTTCCACAGGACATTGGAAAAAGCGCCAGATGGGGAAGGTGTAATAGGTAGCAGTCACTGGGGTAAAGGCTCTGAACCCAAGCCAGTCTTTAAAAGCTTGGCAGGGTGGTCTTTCCCACATATCCAGTGAAATACAGATATTTTTGGACAGGGCTGAAGATAGAGTGTGAATTGGGAGAGATAACTACTTCTATTTATTTTGACGCGGGATCCTGCAGTGATGTGCCTTAGGAAGCCAGCTATATGTGAATTGCTTTACAATACTCATCTGGCTTGAAACACCATTTCCTATTTCAAGCCTATCCCTTAGCACATATACATCTCATTAAGGTGGTAGCATCTGTGTTTGTTGTAATAATTTTTTTTAAAATTGTATAAAAGCCGTTAATTTTTGCCTTGAAGTATGTCTGGACTGCATAAGCTTGGAATAAGCTCATAAAGTCTGATAGATAAGCAAGATGATGCTTTTGGAATCCAGAAGAGAACAGACACTGATCTAAGAGTATGGAAAAGACCTATTAGCTCTAGTTCTAGCAACTGTTAGGCCACAGAATAGACATGTATTTGTAAAACTTATTCTTAGGCTTGAGACTAAGCCTGTTGCAAAGAGGCAACTCACATTCAAGTAGCTGCCTGGCTGATCCATTAGGGTTGATAGCAGTAGGAAGCTATCTCATACTTTTTCACATCCTTCTTTGCTAAATTAGTAGAGGTAAAAAAAGGTGCTGGAACTTGGATTTCACTGTTGCACTGTGGTGGAACTTGCCCACCTTTCATTTCGCCAGTGGCAAAACATGTGGGGTACCTGTGTGTGGCTGCTGGCTCCCTCTCCCTTGGTGGCTTTCCTTTTGTCCCACCCAGAGCAAGAAGGAGTTTTCAGTGCTGGCAGCACTTCCAGGCCATTCTCCCCACTGAGCCCCAGGCAGGGTTTATTTGTGGCATGTGTGCTGTGGGCTGCACTCTGCACAGCATCCAAGGACAGGCAGAAGAATGGCTGGCTGTGGAGATCAGATTAAAGGGGAAAAGCAAGGCTTTACAGCCTGTTTCCAGCTGAATGTATTTTATTGTTTCACTCTGCTTTTTCAGGCAGTGGTGAGCAAGCACCTGTCTTCCTCCATTCAAAAGCCAGGTCGTTGTTTTGGTTTGAGGGGCAGAAGGGATGCAAGGAAATCACCTGACTCCTCAAGGGATGATCTGGACTTTCTATCTCCAGGCTCGTGGAGATAAGTTGTTTCATGGCTTGCATGTCACCTGGCAGCTAATAACATCCTGGAGAGGGCAGCCAGCAGTGGTTACTGTTGCAGGAGAAGTTTTGTGGGGAGGGTGCAAACCAGCTGCATGGCTTGAATGCCCTGGTGCCTCAGGAGTGTCTGATGGCCGTGAGTAAATCCCCCAAGAGTTTTGGCCAGTGCATGAACTATAAAAATGGGTGTTGCTTAGATAGACCAGTCCAACAGTATCAAAAACAGTGAAAATTCCCTTTCAAAAATTATTTTCCCAGTAAGTTTTGAAATCCTTGCAGAAACTTTAGCCAAGCAATCCATTCCGGATTTTGGCACTCATCCTTCCCAGTGCTCATGCTGAGCAGATGAGTGCAATGGCCAGACCTAAAATGAGGACCATCTACAGTCTGATCTCATCCTCCCTTGCTGCCTTTGGCTGGAGAGGAGGAGGAGCTTTGAAATCGGATTATTACTTCGAGCCTCTTGGCTTTGGAGCTACAGACTGTTCCCCACGTTTCCAATGGGCTTAAAAGCTTAGCAGAACTCCCACTAGGTACCCAGGAAGCCTCTTACCACAGGAGATGGTGACACGGCAGGATCAGCTGTTCTTTATTTATCGTGCAGCTGAATTGTCTGGGGAGGGACCATCCCTAACCCGCTGGTGTTGTTTCCAGAAACAATGTCAAAACAGGTAGAGCTGATGCTGTTTCCCACCAGTAGGACTGTGTTCACCCAAAGTGCTGTGTAAAACACTTGATAAAATTTTTAGTCTTTAGCTGCTGGTAGTAATTAGCCCCTAAATGGGAATGCTAAATCCAGCATATGTGGAGAGAAATAGTTTGGGGTTGTTTTGGTTGGGTTTTACCAGCAAGGTACTGCTGGCATGGGACTGAAAGAGCTTAGTGATATATAATCTATACCATATTTTGGGTTAGTTTCAAAATTGTGCCAATCCCTAGGTGTCTGCTTGCCACTTTTCTCACCCTGTCTTCCCAGAAAAAAAAAATCCTAAACCAGTGCAGTCTGCGAGTAGTTTAATGGTCTGAATACTTCTGATGCTCCATACAAGCACCGCTACTGGGAGAGAGCCTTTCTTGGAGATAATAAATTATTTCTTTTCTGTCTGGGGGTGAGGCAAACAGGATGCAATTCAAACAGACTGTGTTTCCTCTCACACTGTTGTGTTTGGAGGCTATTTTCAGCTGGAGGAGCCGAACTTGTGGCTTGGGCAGTAGTAGTCAGCCACTTTGGGGTGGGGAGGGAGGAGGGCAGAGTTTTGGTTTGTTTTTTTTTTTAAAGACCACAGTGCCAATACTTTTCCCATAATGGCATAGACCCCTGCTTAGAAATTTAAGCAGACTGGCGATAGGCTTGCTTTTCTTATTTGCCCTTCACAGGCCTCTTGGAAGTCTTCCATAGGGTCTGCAAGAGGTCTGCAAACCAAAGGCTGGAGGTTCTGCTGAGCCTAAAATTTCTTGTAAAGCCAGCTCAGTGCCCAGTACGATGCTTGCCCCTCAGCCAGTGTAACTGGTTTATGGGAAATGGCGTAGATTATCTGCACTGAAGGAATAGGGGATTATTCTGAAAGGGAGAAATTATCCTTCAGAGGGAAATAGCATGATCTCCAAAAGCTTTGGCTGCTCAGAAATCTGTGGAAAAAGAAAGATGATTGCAGTGGCATCAAGTGTCAGCCCCACCACTGTGTAAAGCATACCCATGGTGTGGGTGCTGGGGCTTGTGTCAGCTGGGCTGTCTGTAAAATTGCTCTGCATGTGGGTGTGTGCCCTCCCAGGTGCTACAAGACTTTGCTGAATATTCTTAAAATGCTTTGATGCTCTAGGATGGCAACTGCTTTAGAGGCATAAAGTACTAGTACCTAGCTACAAAACAGAAACTAATTAGTTGTTACTTCAGAGCTTCAGATGTACCCTGTCCATCTGAAAGGGTTCTTTGCCAGGGGCAAGAAATGAAAGAGTAGCAGTTTTAAAGTGATGACAAAGCATGCATTCATAACAAATGTAGTTCTCAAATTGCTTGCACTGCAGGCAAGATGAGCTAGGAGGAGAAGAAAGCATTATGAGCACAGGTACATGGCTATGGGGCATGAGGGAGACTGAATTGATCAGTCTGAAATCTCTTTTCTGTACAGTTTAGCCACCCAGCATGAGATGCTCATTCATGTTTGTATTACACAGCAATGAGAAATTCCACTTGGAGGGCAAGGAGTGTCATGCTGTGCAAATAGGGGAGGGTCCTTGTCCCAAGGGAGAGATCAGGCAGCAGGTTAATGTGGATGGAGAACTCCAGCTGTTCTGGTAAGTGGGATAGGTGGTACGTAGGAGCATGGTGGTCTCAGAGTTTTAAGCATCCTGATAGAGAGGGTGAAGGAAGACAAAATGTAAGTTTGCCTATAAACCAAGTCTGGAAAATTCTAGCCTGACCAAAATGTCCACTGGCATGGCAAACACTTTACATTTGCAAACCTACTTAGGCTGAGCTGAGCAGAATTCAGTGTCTGTTGCATCCCTTTTCATAGCTGGAAGGAGCTGCTGGAGGAGAGGATGGCTGACATTACCTCTTGTGCTGGTGGCACTAGTGGGGAGCGTGGGGGATTTGTTCTTTGCAAACACCCATAATGTGGAGGCAATATGACAAATTCTCCCTGGCTTTCTGTTTATAGCCAATCTCCCTCATACAAAGCTGTCATCTCATACCTCTACCTAGCCCTGGAGTACCATTATGCTCTCATTTTACAACATGTTCCAAATAGCCTTCAAAGTCTGCTTTCAGAAAGTCAAGGAAGGTAGACATTTCAGAAGGCACTGACACACATTAAGGGGGAACATGAAGAAACAGGAAAAGGGAATACCTTTTCTGGTCTTTTTCTGTCCTCCTCAAATGATAGTTCCCTTCTGACAGGATAGCTTTTTTCCTCCCTTAGGTATTTGCTCTTCATCCCTTGACCTCGTTCCCACCAGAAGGGAGGCTCAGAGAGGAGCTGGGACCACTGTAGTGATGAGTGTCATTAACCTCTTCACCTCATGCCCCAAACCTACTGTAGAAGGCCAGCTTGGCTCCCTGTGAGCTTGTGGTCCTGAGGGTGAGAAGATGATGATGCTTCTGTGAGGCAGCTGCTGACTTCATCCCCACTGCCAGGAGCACAGGGAGGGCATTTAGCACCCATTTTCCTTGCTGTGGAAAGGCAGAGTGAAGAGAGTGGGGATCCTTTTGGCTTAGGAAACCTTAAAGCTGTGGATAGTCATGGAGAGAGAGGTCAGTGTGCAGGCTTTTGTAGGACTGTGGGAGAGGTGCATCCAGCTGCAGACTTGCATAACACATAGTGTTTCCAACAACCACTTAAAATTAAGATGGCATGTCTGGGAGATTCCATCAGGACCAGGAGCTATAACTTCTTTCTGAATTTTTGGCAGCCAGCTAAATCCAGTGCTGTTTGCCCTTGTAGTGTACCATGCCTGTAGGAACACCCCTAATGCCCTGCAGTGCACTCCTGGCTTGCTGTGCAGAACACTCTCAGTAGGCTTCATATTTTGGAAACTACTTCTATATGATGGCAGGAGTCCCAAGCAGGGAGAACATGGCACTGGGTTGCAGGCAGTGTGCTGAGTGGGGGCTTGGTTCTCTTAGGCATTCTGAGAAGGTGCTAGGGGCTGAGCACACCTTCAGACACTGATTTCACACCGGCAGGGATAAATGGTGCTTCTTGGAAGTGTTTCAGGCCTGCAGTTGACTTTCCATCTTCCTGCTCAATCCCAGTACCCTTTGGCATGAGTTTGCCAAACTTTTGCCCAGTTGCCTGTTGTCATTGATTTTCTGTGAGGGGAAAAGAGTGTCCTGACTTGACTCAGCGACAGAATTGAAATTTCAGAACATGGGTTGGAGCTGGCTCAGCATGTCCCGTTGGTAGCTTTTGGTGATCTCCTAAAGCCTCTGCAAAAGCCTGTTGAGTCACTATGGAGCATTGCAGTGGAAAGCTGATAACAGCAGCAGTATGGAAATAGAGCTGAAGGGATTGAGGTTTTTAAACTGATGGCTAACTTGGACAAGGCTTAGCTGTGCTTAAACTCGTTATGTCCATCACATTTAGTTATAGATGATTCAGCTCCAGCACAGAAGAAACCTCTAAACTGTAGTCTTGCACCTCAGCACCCAGCCTGCTCACACTGGGCTCTTGCAGGTTTGGAGGAGTCTGTCTTTTGAAATTAAGGTTTGTGAGGCTGCCCTCTGCACAGTCAGGTCCCTGGAGCAGGAGCTGGAGGCTGGCTGGCTGGCTGCTTTCCACAGCTCAAAAAGCAGCACGTGCAGCAGCCCCGTGGTCACCCCATGCTGGCTTGGTGACAGTGTTGTGACAGTCCACTGTTGTGGGCTCATTTGTTTACTTTCATCGGGAAGGTTGACTGTCCTCCCTTTCAAAAATCAGTGCAGATATCAAAAAGGCATCCAAAGCACCGTTTGTTTCAGGCCCCCAGCCGGTAGGGTTAACCATCCCTGCCCGAGTGCTGGGTGTGGGGAAGGCAGCAGGCATGGGGTACCAGCCCTTCTGTCCCAGCCCTCCCTCCCAGGGTGTGGGGAGGGATGGGTTGGTGCCTCTCGCCCGCCCCACTAACCCTGCTTTGGGCCATCGCTCCTCCTGGGAGATGTGGCCACCCTTGCTCTGTCGATTGCCTCTTCCCAACAGTCCTTGCCTGACTCAGGGGGGATTTAGTACCGGGCTGGGGGGAGGGAAAGACGTTAAACAGGCTTTTCCCTAATGAGGTGTGACGCCAGCTGGAGAGGGGGAGAATCCTGCTTTTCTCCTGTCGCTCTCTCCAGCTAGAGGAGGAGGAGATATGTGTCCCCCCCTTTTCCTCTGCTGATTTGCTGCCTCTTCTGTTTCCTTTCTGTGCTGTCCCCAAAGCGTTTTGGCAAGGTTCAGATTTCTGTGCTCACAGCTCAGTGCTCAAAGAGAAAGGGGAAAAACAAAAGGATCGGAGGCGTGGGGAGGATGGTGGCGGGGAGGAAGCTGAGCCACTCATCCTGGCCAAGCTGGAGGAGTGCGGGGATGGGTGACTAGGGCAGGATATGCCCTTAGGACCGGGGGTGGGGGTTTAGTGGCTTCTTTCTCCTGAGCGTCCCTGGCATCACTTCATCTGCCTCTGTTTAGATGTGCTGCTTGAGCAGTGTGCTGCTTTGCTGTCCCTTGTTGGAGGAGAGGGCTGGAAAAATCCTCCTGCAAAATGTGGGCTGAAGCATTAGGTGAAAACCTGAAGGGATCCTAACTCTTTGTTCACGTCCCTGAGATGTTAAGATTTGCATCAGATTCTCCTAATGTGTCTTGTCATTCCCATAGCTCTCTGAGTGTGTGGGAAGAGTTTAGAATTTAGGTGTTTTGGGACAGGAAGCTGGACAATCCAGTGGGGTAGGAAACTGTGATATCCAGATAAACAGGGCCAATGGACTCAACCCTGGGTTCATTGTTCAAACTTCGTGTTCATTCATCAGGTTCCTTTCACTGCTCTTACCCTTCTGTCACAAGCAGCAAGAGTTAAAACATAAGACAATGTCAGTATCTTTTTTCCAAGACAAATCATCACAGCAATTCTTGGACTGTGTCTTTACCGTAACATTCTGACACTGAGTGTTACTGTTGGCAGGGAGCAGAGGACCAGGATGGGCTCATGGAAGCACTCATGGCATTGGGGAGCACAGTGGAATTGTCTTTCTACAGAAGCACCGACAGCCTCGCATCTGCCAGGGATGGACCTTCACTGGCCCCACGCTGCGTGTGTGCTGATTAATCTTGGCTTGTTCCAGAGCTCCTTAACCCAGCAGTGGGACTCTGCACGCAGCCCCACACTGGTCTGCATGCCCCAAGCCCCCTTTATCCAGTGGCTGTGAGATCCGTCTGGGTCGACTCCCCAAAATTGCTGCCACACCTGCCATGGAGACAGGGACAAGGAGAACCCTTCTGGAAGAGGGAAAGCAGCAGGAGAGGGGCAGGGGGGATAGCCCATCCAGGTGTTTTAGTCCTTGCCCAGTGCCCCAGGAATATCCCCCTGCTCCTGGGGGGACCCAAAATGCCAAAAATGTAAAGACCTGGATAACAATGGCTGCAGATAGGGGCTGTCTGAGACAGTGGTGGCAACTGCTCAAGAAATGTTAGTCAAACAGCAGGCTGAAAAGGCTCACGGGAAGCAGTTTAAATATTCCTTCATACAAAAGGCTGTCACATCCTAGCAGGGGCAGACTGCTGACTGACAGCTTTAATGAACAGTGTATGAGGATAGGGGAGAGGCTGAATGCAGGGAGGCATCCTGGAGACTTACTTTCCCCCGGCCCATCATTCTGGGTTCTAGCATGTCATTTTTCACAAGCTGCAAGTTTATTGTGGTAATGTGGTAACACACCTGGGATGGTTTAGTGTATCACATGCTTTAGGTCTTCCCTGCTCCCCTCTCCCCCAGGCATCTTTATAGAAGGCATATGTCCACTAAAATATTTTACAAATGAAGTAAGTCAACACCTCTAAAATACTAGCCACTTATCAAGTGGTAAGTAGGGCCAGGGGCAGGAGCTGGACTCAGTCCTTGTGAGTCCCTTCCAACTCAGGACATTCCATGATTCTAAGTGAATTCACTCAGTAATTACTATTTATATAGTGTGATTACTATTTGTACAGCAATAATACTACTCTGTCCAAGGGATGACAAGCAGCAGCTGCAGTTTTTGTATTAAGTTGTCATTAACAGGGTGCTCATCTAGAGGCAGAGAGCAGAGATTCCTGGTACTTTCCCTATCTCTGTGACACCATGCCTACTCCTTACCTCCAGTTTCCACATATAATAGATGTGTTTAGTACATTCTTCACAGGGCAGGTGTCAGGCTTCTGCTCCTGAAGCACTCTGCATGTTGCACAAGAGGTAAATAAGAACAATGTTGGTAATGAAAATATGCCATTAATACATTTCCAATAAAAAAACTACAGGCAGCATTTAAACTGCAATCTGTTATCAATAATTTTATTACTGCAGTTACTGTGGTCTAATAAAAAAAACACCTTCTCCTCTTTATTGGGTAAGTGCCAAAACATTTATCCTTTATTCTCTGGCCATTAACCTTTATTCTGTAGCCATTAGCTTAGCTATTTGTGTAACAGTCTGTTGAGTAACATTCAAGTAGGAATTTGTATTCAATCCATTATTTACTCTGAAACCCAAAAAGAATAGCTTCTTATGCCTATATTGTTTATCCATATTAAATCTTGTTAAATGCTGTATGCTAGTGATGATAAGTCTTATAGAAAGTGGATTTTTCTTACTGTAAATAATTTACTGGCATACAAATAAAACTGTAATTAATCAAATAATATTTTGAAAACAAAGCTTGAAACTGCTAGCTAAAAAAAAAGATATTTCTCACAATACGTGCAAAATTTGTAGCAACTAAGTTTCAGGAGTTTATTCTTTTTGTGGATCAGTTTCTGCCTCACATCATTGTGAACTCCACTGTGCTAGAATAAGTTGTGATATTCTCTACTGAGGGTTGAGATTTTGGGTCATAAGGTCTGACATCCCTCCATTCTTTCTCTTTTACTGGAATTGTAAAGAAAAGGAACCCAATGGGAAATAAGTTAAATAATCAAAATGTCTGCTTTTCTTTGAGGCATTTGCTTGCTAGCTTTCAGCCATTTCTGGCAATCCATCTGAAACTGCTGTTTCTGGGTTGTAAGTGGCTTTTAGGGCCCTGATTTCTGAGCACATCTTTTAAATTGAGCTCACCAACCTTAGTGAGTGGAGGTAAAGCAGGAGAATGAAACTGTTGATTCCTGTCCATCAGGTGAACATGGGAGAAATCATGCCTTTCTTATTAGTCTGTAGTGTATCTCAACCTCACTGAACCCTATTTTTCTGCGTCCAGACAAAAGCATTAGTCTTCTGGCTGGAGAGTGACATTCAGTAAAAGCCTTTCAAGGTCTTCCCATAAACTCTTGCAATGAAGAGGTAGTAGAAGCAGTCTTTTTAATGATGAGGAAGGTCAGTTTACCCACGTGTGCTCTGCTGCTGTACATATATGTGAGGCTGTTTGGGTCTTTTTGGTCCTGATGAGCTAGCAGGAAATTGTAAGGAATTAGTTTAATGGTTGCATTTTTTTCCCCCTTTCCTTTCTGCTCATTAGGAACTGGAAGCTGCTCTTCACGGGGATGATGTGGAGTTTATCAGCGACCTGATCGCTTGCCTTCTTCAAGGATGTTATCAGCGCAGAGACATCACGTGAGTAACCTCTCTCCATGGCTTAAGCACTTTGCAAGGGGAGCTAATTAACACGGTGGCGGGGATGTTTCACGGCTTTAGAGTGATGACATGGCTGTGATCAGCAGCCACCAGCAATCAGGCCAGATGCTTCACCGAGTGGAAGGGAATTCCAGTTCTCTTGGGTTGACTTGTAGGCTTTTAATTGTACAGACCCGTTAAGCAAACTCCTTTGTTCTGCAAAACCGTGTTTGATGCAATGCTGTGGCACTCGTGCACGCAGTGAACATTCACATCTGTTGTTATGCTCTGCACTCTCTTTGGTCAAATTAGCGATAGTAAGTCATCACATGTGTTTTCCACATTTGTATGTATTGCGTAGCATAAAACTTGCTCCTCTGCACTCACCTCACTTGCATGAAAGATCCCATTGCTTTACACAGGGACAACTATGATTATTTTCTTAAAAATAAAAGGAGTATTGTAATCACTTCAGCTGCAGGATGTTGGAAAGTGATTTGACATGTTCTCTTGAAGTTTTGACATCCAGAGACACTTTGTTAGTGTCCACTAAAGCAACCTCCAAAGTGGAGACATCTGCAGAACATCATTCTTTAGAGGATTGCCACTTGCACAGCAAAATGTGCTTCCAGTGATAGCCAAGGCTTGTTGCAGTGTGTTTTATTTGTTCTTTTGTGAATCATGTTAATAGCAAAGCATAATTGTGGGGACAAAGACAGCTTGGCAACACATGCAGTTGCTTGGAAGCAATCCTGCTCCCTAAGATCCCCCTGTTGTGGTGAGGCTTAGGCCTGTGCCTAGGCATAACCACAGGTGCTTGCATTGAAAGCTCTATGTCTAATTAACTGATTATGTTCAACAAAAATTATATAGTTTATTTATATATACATATGCCACTTAATTACGTTCTCTTTCATTGCTGCATAGACATTCAGCATCAGTAGGTATCAGGACCTGAACCAGGGAGCTGCACTGCATTTACTATCTCCAGATGAAACTGTGATGAGAAGATTGTTTGTAAAGGGTTGCAGTCATGTATCTTCTTCATCAAATTAGCCACAGAGCAATATATACCTGCCTGTAAACATGCAGCAAGTTTATTTCTTCATACCAAATCCATCAGAAAGTAGTGGTTTAAGTGTTTTGCCCACCTGAGCCAGCTTACCCTTGTAGCAGCAGCAGATTTGTCTTTGATAAAATTCATAAATTCCACATTGTGAGGTTCTCCAAAACTGTCCAGATCTAAGAGTGTCCACATAGTGATTGCACTGTGTAATTCCCTCCCCATTTGCAACTCTTTTGACTAAGAAAATTTAGGGATGAATCATGGGTGGATCCTTGGACCACTAGCAAGTTGTCTGTCTGTCTGTCTGTTACCCAGACACACAACCAAACACCCAAACACCTCACCCAGATAGTTGTGCTGGGGAAAGGCTGAGGTGCTTGAAGGAGAAAGCAGCTGCACCACTTCTGCAGCCTCCTATAGAAGGGGATTACCTCGTGGGCATGGGGATAATGAGGAAAGAAATTTCTGCAGAGGAGATGGGGAAGAGGGCACAACAGGAGCAGTGTGGTGGGAATGGCTCACGGGCTATATCAGGAAAACTGGCTGAAACTGCTGGGATGTTAGAGAGGTGAGCTCTGAAGAACTGCAGAGGAAGCAATGGGTTAGGCTACCTGGAAACAAGAGGGAAAGATGCTATATGCCGAGGGATGTCATGAAGGAAGAAGCATTAGGATGTAATCTAAATAAGAAAATCTGTAGATAAATAAAAGAGATGGCTTGGATACACTTCTCAGAAACAAACTTGCCACACTGTTTCACACTTAAAACCAACTGTGGAATCCAAAGGCCTAAAATTCTCCAGGTTTGTTGCATGTTTCCTTGCAACATCTTTTTTCAACTCTAACCACAGTTCAAGAGGCAAAGGTCCTGGCTGATGCCCAGCTTCCCTTCTGTACCTTGTTTTTCCACAGCTAGTGGTAGGAAGCTTAGCCTCTAATTGATTTTTTAAGTGCTCAGCAGACAAAGCCATGCAAATGTAAGAGGCAGGATTTGTGTGGAGTTTAGACTTGCTTTTCACAGTGGCCCAGGACTCCGTACTTCTCTGCTGCACACAGATAAAAGGTATATGTCTTGGGTGGGAAAAATCAGCAGTGTCACAGATCATCCTGGTGGTGTTACTGCAGCATCTCTCCAGTCATTTATGCCCTGCATCCTCGTGCTGAGGCTGTGAGCTGTTAATATCAAGGCTGTAAACTTTTGCTCCCTGTTGTACCTCAGAGAGAAAGGCAGGAGCTTGTTCTGCTGCTTGTTCTTGGGGTGGGACACTGCAGCTCAAGCACAGGATGCTTCATAAAGCATCAGTTTGCCTACCTCTGAGGGGTTTTGTGGTTTAATTAGTTTTGTATCAGGTCTTACATCTTTGATGGCCAAAACGTTATCTGCCAATGCTTTCTCACAGTCTGTCTGGGAGCAGCTTGCTGTTCTTGTCACATCTGTTTTGATGGTGCACAGGACTTGGGCTGCCTGGCTTTAATCATGCATCATAGAGGGGTATAAAACTGTCACATACCTTTGCTAATTATGATGTGCTCTGAAGTAATTTTGGAAGTGGCTGAGAGCCCTTCTAGTGCTCAATTTAACATGCTCTAGTTTGATTTGCTTCCCATTCTTTGAAAAAAAGATGAGATTAATACTTTTGTTGGCTTCTATGAGCCTTGGTTTTGAAATAGAGCAACTTTACATTGATACTATTTGTGACAGAGTATTTCTAAGACAAAGAGACATATATATAAGAGAGACTGCTTTTTACCCTGCTTGATGGCTAAGTAGTGTTGTCTGGTAATGTAAGACTTTCTTTGAGTTATGGATATCTGTGTTTAACTACAGAGACTACTTAATGGGATGCTAAGTGATCTTCTCCAAAGTCTTATTCATCATATTCTATCATAGTTGTTAGGAACAATCCATTGACCTGGTTCTTGCTGTGTTAAGTGCTGTAGAAGTACTGGAACAAAAACCAGTTGCCTGCATTTCTGCATCTTTAGTAATGACCATGTAGCTGTCCTTGCCTGGCACCAGGTAGTTTGAGCACTTGGCCAGGACAGTTTCCCTATTGTTCTCCTCTTTTTACTCTGGGCCAAAATACTTGTGTGTCATGATCTGCAGCTTTTGTTGTTTTATAAATACCCCTCACGTATCCATATACCATCTGTGTGTAACTACTATGGGTGCAATAGGTACCTAAGGCATACTTTGGTTTGAAGCCAGTGAGATTGCCCACAGGTTTTTCCTGCTCCCAGTTTGTTTTTGGTTTTTTTTTTGCACAGGTCTTAAAGTGTCTGTTTTCTTTTAATTGCTTCAAAAGGTAAATGACCAGAAAAACTCTTATTAGAATGTGGGGGTTGCAAAAAAGTAAGTAAAAACTAAGCAGTTTGGAAAATCATGGTGCTTGCTTCAGATTCTCTGTGGTATAAAGCGGGTAGCTGCATAGTCCCTAGGGGTTGCCACTTTAATTCCAGCAGGAAATGTGACTTGATGACTTGTATGAAGACAGGAAGATCAGAGCTTCAGCTAACGGCAGTGGCCACAGCAGGAGCCTTCTGCAGCTGTTTTTAAGTAAGAGGTGATGGTGTGACATGGATGTGTACACTCAATGAAAATATTTCAGAAAAGCTCCCACTGTTCAGCTTTTCTTTGGGTGAAACTGATTTTTCAGTGTTCTGTTACTGCACTTTTGCTGATTTTTTTAATGTGATGGCATAAAAAGTTTCAGTAACTTTATTGTATTTCTTATTGGGAGCCATTTTGTATGATGCTACTTTGTCTCAAAAGAACATATTTGCTGATTTTTCGTATGTTTTGTTTTTTTTTAACATGCACAAAGGCCAGAATGTGATGAGGAAGAAAAACAATATCTCTCTTTTTTTCCTATGCTCCATGAGAATATTTTCTTTTTTTACACCTCAGGGGATTGGTCTGTCAGTAAAGCTGAAAACTGTCTTACTGACTTCTGTGCCACCAGAGGGGATTTGTTTCCTCAGGAACCTCAATTGTTTTGTTCTTGTTATTTCTTCTCTAATGCACTGGAATTTTTTTCTTCCCAAGGGGATCATTGGTTTTGCACCCACCTCAAGTTCTTTTGGGATCCCTAAATTATCCTTGGAGTCTTTGGCTTGTAGTTTGCACCTACAAAGGTGCAAGCTACAGGTTTATTCTAATAGGGATAATAGGATATTCCTTAACTCATCTTCCCTTCCCTACAGTTGTTTAAATTATTTCTTTCCTATCCTTAGTGGTGGCATTGAGAAACACACCCAGACTGGCA
Source organism: Cinclus cinclus (assembly GCF_963662255.1). NCBI lineage: Eukaryota > Metazoa > Chordata > Aves > Passeriformes > Cinclidae > Cinclus > Cinclus cinclus. The sequence goes on from NC_085049.1 coordinate 29,847,935, forward strand.
TCTGAAGAGCAGTATTTCCTACTTGCCGAGTTGCCAGTCAAGAACACTGTGTCTAGTCTGTGTATTTTCTAGCACTTGCTCTGTAATCTCTTATTTGAACTTTCATAAGAAGGAGAGAGATCATCTGAAATCTTTTAACCTACTGAGGAGCAATGCCTACTGAGGAGTAATGCCTTTTTCCGAAGGCTGTGTTTAATAGCTCTGGATATCTTGCTTCTTCCTTCTGCTTTATCATTTTGTTCCAACCTTGTCCTTTATTCTGTGTGGACTGTGTGTTTACAGGTACTTTAGGGGTTACCCCAGGTCTTATATTTTGGTAAAAGAGACCTCAGTAAAATGCTTAACCTCTTGAAATCACCCTTGTGCACATGCCTACATGAGCTGTGTCCTTCCAGAGCTGCTGTTTGTCAGTCTGGTCTAGAGGATAAAGTGGCAGGTCCACAGGAATAGCTGCCAAACCAATGCTGTGATTTTAGTCTCATGAATACTGTGTGAACTAGGCTGTGGGAAGAGCTAAGCCAAGGTACTCAGACTGAGCTTATTTAATTCAATTTAATTAATTCACCACTTCAGTCCATGCCATAACCTCTGGGGCATCCAGCCTAAGCTCAGTCCCAGCAGACCTGGTGTCCGCCACCTTTGGGAAGAGTTTTAACAGCCAGCTCTTGCAGTTGTGCTGGTGACCTTGGTTACAAGTGCTTCCATGGCCTGGCCACAAAGCACCTCACTAACTCAAAATCATATTCATGAATGCCAAGTGAATATCAACACGATCAGCATTATTTACAGTCTGACTTTTAACAAGTGCTGCCTTGCATACATCATGGATATTGGTGCATGGCCTCCGGAATCAACCTGGTATCATCAGCACAGGACATACCATGAGGGGGCAAGGGAGATGAAGTGGCTACATTGCTCATCTTGAATCTAATTTTAATATTTATTATAGTAATAGCCAAGCCATGCAAGGTGAGCCTTTTAAAGGGTAAAACGTGAAAATGAAGCAGCTGGCAGGTGTTGGCAAAGGAAGGATGAGATTACAGCAGTAAAATAACACGGTCATTCAGAGATTAATGAGAAGCACAGTGGAATAAAATTACAGAGTTGAAATATAACTAAAGCTAAGTAAATGTCTTTGATTCTCAGATGGATAAAATGAATCTTTAAAGAAGAATTTGAAGAAAAGTTGGTAGCATGTTCTGCAAGTGATATTACATAGATGTGGTGGAGAATAAGGACTGAAAATGGTAGAAGAAAAAGGAAAACGCTGTGCTGTTATTGTCAGGGCAGATGGATAAGAGACAAACAGATTGGATTGCTAGGGAGAGGGAGTTATGCAAAACATTGACGGGGAGGAATAGGTGGCTAAACTTCAAAGGAGGAATAGAGAACAGTCAGCAAAGGGTCTTGGAGACTGCAGTGATGTCATCGTGCCTGTGTCAGAGCATGAAATATGAAAGGGACAGCTGTATTTATAACCTCTTGATGTTGCAAACCAAGTACTCTGGAGAGGAGGAAGAAAAAAGCAATGATAAAAAGAGAAACTGAGAAGGCAAGTGAAAATATCTTCTCCTTTCAAGGAAGAAGGCAAAGAACTGTGAAGAGAGACAGATGGGGTGTGGAAGTTCACCCAGTGTGAAACCTTTGCCCTCACTTTTGAGGCTTGCAGTGATGCTCCAAAGCCCTGGTGCAGGATTTTTGCTCCAGCACAGTTGGTTTCCCAGGCCCCTTCCCAGCAGCACATCAAGTTTAGAAACCAATGTTTAGTCCAAGGGTGAATATTAGTGAAGATCTGAAATAATTTTTGGAGACTTTTAGCCTCAGTGGGCTTGATGAACAACTGGAATAGCTGCTGGCCAGCTGATAGGCCACTGTGATAATGTGGTGTCTCATGTCAGTCTCCGTTCTAAGTCACCTGTGCTTTTACTTTTCGTCCCGTTTTATTTTTGATCCTTCCTTAGTTTCTTTCTGGCTCTACCAATATAGTGGTTTAAATGTAATAGTAAAAAAGATCAAAGACCTGTTTTGAAACAACTCCCAAAAGGGACTTCTTTAGGACCTATTTATCTGTAAAACTTGGGTTTATCCATGGTCTCCAGAAACTTACAATGTGTGGGGCTGATTCTAAGAAATTAATTTGCTGACCTCTGAGCTTATTTGTTTCAAGGCAACCCCAAGCTAGGTACTTTGTGCCTCACTGGGGACTCTTTTCTGTGACATTAAATGCATTTTTCTATGAGTAGCAAGGCTCGTAAGGGCTTGTTTCATATGCATTCGTGCTGTAATACTGTAATGCTGTAATGCTGAATGTGTCCTATTTCCCCATCATCTTCAAGACAATAACTCCAGCTTCTTCCCCACAGTGTTCATCATCACTGTAATACCCTAAGGTCGTCTCTGCAGCCCCCAAACAATCAGAAGTGCTTATGGCACAGCAATACTGTTGTCTTTCCTTGTGGCAATGAATTGGGAGCATGCTTTCTGTTGATGGGCACTAGGAATGAACAATGCAGCATTAAGCTGGCTTCACTTGTTCTTCAAGGATCCAGGAATGAATAGTAAGTAATGATCCTCTTCCAGTCTGAATGTGGAGCCCTAAGCCCCATTCCTATTTGCTCCTTCAGAATATAGATGTATTTGGGTCTTTTGTAAGTTAATCAGCTCCAGCTCCCAAGGAGTTTCTCCTCAAAAAAGAATCAAATAACAGCAGTAGAAAGAAAGAAGCATGTGGATTAAAATTGGCAAGTACGTATTGAAACCTGGCTAGATGCAGGTGATGGTCATTGATGGGAGAAGCAAATTATTGTCGCAGAAAAACCAAAGCCCTTACTGTTCAATCACAAGGTGAAATTTGGGCTGTAGTACATTCATTTATTCTGGACCATCCGGAAGACTGTGTTCATCCCTCCTGAGACAGACTACTATGGCTTCATCTTTATTTCATCATGTCCAGAGTGCTTCTTGTTGGGGCATACCTTGGTGGTTGGTTGTCGAGGTCACACAGAACAGGACACTAAACAAGGAAATAAAAATCCACTTTAAAACAAGTCAAAAGTGTGACATGAAGCAGCTTATGACAACAGGAGGAAGTGCAGCAGCCGTTCTCACACTGCATTTGTCTGTGTGGCCAGATCAGAGCAGTATGTGCTGGCTGTGCAGGAACTGAAGTGTCCCTCAGCAGAACCCCTCAAAGCCAGCAGCCTGCATCTTGCCAGGCCTCTCACTCCCCACCAGTGCTACCCAAATCCCCCCCAGTCATCTTCCCCAAAGGAACTTGTTCATTCCTTTTTGAGCACTCAGAGATCTCTCTCTCTTTTCCTTTTATCCTGTCAAACAACCTGTAACTTGTTCTTGGGTTAGTTAATGATTCTAACACTGGTTCTTTTTGTTTTCTATTTTGATCCCTTAAGGGATTGCCCTTTGTTATTCAAAGCCGAAGGTACTTGACAGGGAAGGTACAGCAGTCCTGGCTGTGTGATCGTTATGCCCATGAGTGATCCCCATCCTCAGTGTCTGATAAGCCTTGGGGAAGAAATGGGAAGAGAAAAGAATGCAGCACTCTGAATTCCTGAGGGGTGTTGGGAGGCATCCATCTATGTGGGGACTGGAGAACAGTTCACTTGCTGACCACAGCCTTTCAGATTCAGCATTTCACTGCCAGGGACCCTCCTGCCTCTGACTTTCTTTACAAGGCTGACAAAAATCTGGCTTCCAATCTATCTGTTTGGAAGAAAGGTATCTTGCTTTGCTAAGTTGTTTGCAGAAATGTCTGGGTCGGATGGTTTTGTGTTTAGGCCCAGGAATTGCTTTTTGACCTCTAAAACTGGCCCTAGAACTGCTGTCTTGGATTTACTGTACTGCTCTGTGGAGAGCCCAGTTCTTTGTTTTTGTATTGCATCCAAAAAGTGGCATAATTTACTGATACCATTAAGTCTGTTGGTATCATCCAGCCTGCTGATGTGCCTGTAAAATCTCCACTTTGGCATCAGCATGGCTTAATCTTCTCTTAGTGATATTAAGCTTCACCAGGGCACCAGCTGTGCTCCACAGATCAGAGCATTGTTCCTTCAGTCTTACTCTGCACCTCTGTCTTGTGCTCCCGGACCATCGACATCAGAACCCATCATGAAAACATGTCTTTGCCATTGTCTTCCCATCCTTCAGTACCAGTGTTTGTCCTGTGCCTTTAGCACACAGCCTGATGTTGGCTTTGAAACTCAGGACTTCTCTTCTGCCTCCTGACATTCTGCCTTACCCACTGGTCACTGTTACTCACTGTCTGATTTTGAGCATGACAGAGTTCTCTGTATCTCAGGGTCTTGGGAGATTCTTGTCTCTTGTTCTGAACATGCTCTTGAGGGGAAAATTCATATTCCCAGTCTAGCTGTGGTGGTAAATCTTGTTGGATAAGGAAGTGTTGGGCTCCAGTTCTCTTCAGCTCACAAGCCCATCCACTAGCATGCCAGGGAATTAATTGCTTAATGAAAGCCATTTTCCCTGACCTTCCCCAGCTAAGATCAATGCCATCACATGGCAGGAGATGGCCCACACTTAGACATCTTCCTTGTGTGTTCTTGTAGAATCACATCTTGACAGCAAAGCTTCTTAGGTGTAATAGGTATTTTCAGTTCTATTGTTAATTTATCATAGGTGATGGTGTGAGATAATTTCTTGGCTTGGTCCTTTGTACCTCAGATGTAAAATGTGATGACATCAGAGCTGGAACCACCCTGCTCTAGTACCTGCTGTGCTTTCCTTGCTGGGGAAAGCTTTCATAACTGATACTGCCTCTTTTTTGGGCTCCCTTGGCTCAACAGATTTCTAAAAGCTGGAAAAGAGTAGCTGACCCTTCTGGAGACATTCAATTTGTCTCCTCTTTGGTTGCTGAACTGCTCAGTGCAACCCCCACCAATGAAGCAGAAACCTCTTACTTCTTGACATAGGAGCTTTCTTCCCATTCAGAAAGGCAGGATGTCTGACCAACCTTCTCACCAGGAGTTTTCTGGAAGTTCCTATATATTTCCATATGCACAGTATTTTACTGTTTCAGCCGTATCTCAAGGATCTGAGGTCTCTATTTTGAAGCCTTCCTCCATGCTGGAGCTGTAGTACAAGTTTCAACATGATGGTTGAAAATGCATGTCAGTGACTGATTACAGAAGTGTTTTCCTCTTGGAGCTTAAAGCTACCCTTGCTGCTTTCATGGGCTGTATATGACATTGAATGCAACTGATTTGTATCTGCAGCCTTTGACTAATGGTTTCAGGGTAGTACCCTAAAGGTAAAATTGAATAAACTGTGAAGCACAGAGTATCTGTGGGGTGTCAGCAAAGCTGGGCAGGTGTGCTTAAACACACATTTGGTGTGAACATGGTCACCCTGAGTCAAAAACAACAATGCCTATGGAAAATAGCATCATCGCACTTTATTTATTGTATCTATGCAGATGTAATTAAGGGACAAGACAGTTTTTAAAACGGCCTCAAAATGTCTCTTCTTTCTATGCATTCAAAGTAAATAATGCTTTCTGTTCATCTAATGTACATTAATTCATGTTTTCACAAATGTATATAGTAATAAGTTTTGCTTAACATAGTGATGTTTCAGGATCTCTGAGCAGAATTCTTTTCCCGCTGTTTTAATCCAGTTATCCAACTCATTGATTTGTCATTATCGGTTTTCACTCAAATTGCAGCATCAGTAGTGGGGGGTGGGGTTCCTGCTTCTCTGTCCAAAACCCTGCATGTAGTGAGAGCACAAGTCATCCCTTGATGGAAATTGTGCAGAGACTCACTGAGTTTGAAGGAGGGGTTGAGCTGGCATTGAAAGACAAATTTTATTTTAGTCCCATTAATATTCCCTGAATCTGTCTGGGCAGTGTATGTATCCTCCTGTTTATTCCCTTTGCCCCCAGGATTTTCTCTTCCCGTGGTATCACATACCTTCAAGTATTGTTTGGGATGTTTCTGGCTGCTCCGGTTTCATTGTTACTCATATTCCTATTTCTTCCTTTCCCTAATCAAGCAACAAAAACAGAGAAACAACCCTTGCTCCTACCTAAAAAAAACATATGCAAGCGCCTCTGCCCAGCATGCATCTTGTTAACAATATGTGTCTTCCTCATCTCCAAGAACTCCATAATCCATGAGGTTTGGCAAATCCAACCCCTTTTTCTCCATTGTTTCACATCTCCACACCAATCGCTTTCTTTTCCCTGCCTCACTTGGCCATGTAGGCTGCTGGTCTCTTGGGATGGGAGAAGGATGCTGGGCATCTGCTCCTTCCTTCCTCGCGTTGTGGTGGGGAGGGTGAGGGAGAAAACAGCAAGGCAGATAAGGGCAGTGAGGAACAGCTGGGCATAGGTGAAAGAAGGGCCATCACTGCCTTCAGGTTATGTTTCCTGCACCTAAAATTACTTTCACCTTCTCACACGGAAGGAGAAACAATATGTGTCTTTGTTGCCTCCCTGTACTTTGAGGTGTTAGAGGCAGAGCCACAGCACGAAACACTTGTGGCCCCTCCTGCTGATCCTGGGGATGGTGGTGAAAATAGAGCAGCCCTGGCTCACAGAAGGGTGCTTGGAGCTCCGGCAAGCAGGGAGACAGAATATGACAGGACAGTTCAAAGTAACAGGTATGTGTGATTTCTCCTGCCAATGCTGCCTTCCTCTCACACACCCCAATTAACTGGGGTCACAGAGCAGATTAGCTGCCTTGGAGTTTTGTGAACATAAAGCAGTGAAAAATCCAGGGTGAATGGGGAAAAAAAGATCAAATAGACACTTATCTCAGCACTCCTGCCTGTCCCTGGCATTTGCCAGCCTAAGGAAAGAGCCTTTCCAGAAGAGGCCAATGCAGGACAGTGCTGTATCTGTGTTGATATGTCTCCTGCTTTTCTGTCTTTTCTCAGCAAAATAACAAACAGGGCACCCCCAGCAGCTGTGTTGTTTGTAGGGTTGTTGCTAGATAAGAGCTAAAATCGCTGGAGAAGCATGGGTCACAGGCAGCTAGGGGAGATCAGAGTGTGCCCTTTTGCCACACTGGTGTGTGAGATGGCTTCAGTTCCTCCTCAGAAGGGAGTGGACTTAGTGCCTCCTTTCTTGGTGTAAGGGAAAAGGGGTAGGAGGCAGCACATACCAGCTGAAGAGAGGTAAAAGGGCATCTCCATCTAGTTTAGGACTTGCTGAGCATGGTCTAATAATACTTGGGAGCCCAAACCAGAAACTGCCATGATGGTTCAGGTTGTGTCTGGGGTGAGAAATCTAGACAAGCAGACCTGGAATGTTCCTGAAGGTTGAGCAGCTGTGGTGACCTCATGCCTTCCCCTGTCCTTCTTCATACCCCCCTTTTTTGGGGGGCAGCAAAGCAATGCTCCCACTTCAGCTGTCATACTCAGGTTAAGTGGCTGCACTTGCTTCTGTCAAGCCAGCACATGCTCCTGTGGTGTGATCCCTTATTAGAGCAGACAGCCCACATCAGCTCTCCATTCTCCCTGCCTCCCCAGAGACACTGCCTCGCTCCAGAGCTGTTCCTATTCTGCTTCTCTGTGGGATGCAGCATGTCTGCCAGCTCCCCTTCCAGCTTCCCCAGGTTTGATTGCATGGAAGGTGGCTCAGGGGGAGATGTAAGAAGACAAGGATCAGGAGTGTTCTTGTAGCTGCTGACAGCCATGGGTTTTCACAAATGATTTTTTCCCTTCTCCTGAAGATGAGCACTTTCGGAGTTCAGATGGGAAGTCCACCATGTAAACTCAACCATGTAAATTAGTTCTAACCATGTAAATGAGATTTCTTTAGCAGGATTGTACGACACTCCTGCTGGTGAACCTCCTGTCCTAGCTTAGTATTACTGTGTTGAGGGAAAGGTCCAGAACCCTGATGTCTTCTCTAAGCATTGCTTCAGCATATTCAGAGGTGGTCTCTGGTCTCTGTCACATTTGAGTTCAGGAAGTGAGTTATGGGATGGACAAGGGAGGAGCAGGGAACAGGAATTGCTTGGGTGCTGAAATTACTTTGGTGTCCTTTCCTTTTGTGGAAGACATGGGTGTATCTTTCATGGATGTGGGAGCCTCCAATTGCTCATGTTTCAGACTGCCAAATCCAGGAGATAGGCTGGACTGTTTTAGGGAGAGCTGCTGCTACTTAACATTTGCTAACTAGCTAATATTTTATCCTTCTGTTTTGAAATAAAACAATGGTTCTAATGTAGAAAGATTGTACTCCCGTGTTCAGCAAGGGTGAAGACAAATGTCCTTGTGTGTAGAACCCAGTGCCATCCACCTGCTTAACTCTTCAGATGTCTTTCTTTTCCCTTACCTGATGGCCACACAGGTAAGTCACAAAATTACTGAGGTTTGGGCAATGTCTGCATCCAAAAAACTAGTTCTAACTTGCCAGAGAGGACAAAAGGCAGACCTGTACATGCCTTGTGATGGTCTTGTGCTCCAGAAGTCTGCTGCTTTCTTTACAGCTCTGGGAAGAGAAACATCACTCTGGAGGTCTGATCAATGTAATCTGAAATTTCGCCCCCCTACTTTGTGATCTCATTCAGGGTCCATTAATGTCAACTGTACTCCTCTTGTTCACAGCCATGAGTAGGACAGCAGGTTTTCTGCAGGCATGATTCAAAATAGGCACTGAAAAGCAGGACATGTCTGAGTGCTGGTTTTCTTCATCACAAGACCTCTTCAAGAGTTGGACCTTGCTGAGGTCTGTCACAAGTGTGGTGTGGAGTTACTACTCCCTCTAGACTGTCCTTGGCTGGAATTTTTGAAGTCTGTCCCCATCAGTGGTGCAGCTAGTGGCACTGCTATATGTGGTGGTTAAAGGCTAAGGCCATGATTCCTGGATCTCCAGCTTCTTAGTCATTTTGCTCTGCTGCAGGGAAGTGTTCTGTGGAGAGACCCTTCAGGGTGCTTGGGTCCCTTGGGCCTCAGGCAGTTTGGCCACCCTGGTGACAAGTTGGCCCATGGTCTGAGCAATATGTGCTCCCTGTTGGCTTGCACACCTTCTGAGCAAGCTGCATACACAGGGCTTGGAGGGATTCCTCTCCAACCCTCTTCTCCCCCTGAAGGATGGGGCAGCATCTCTTTCCCCCTGCATCATACTTGACTTAGTTTCTCAGTAGGGTAAATTGAAGGTGAAGTACAAGCTGGTCCATAAAGCTTCCTCCCCCACCTCAGATAAGAAAGCTCATTAATACAGTAAAAAAAGGTCTCCATTGTTACATGAGAGCTCAAGGTCAGGCTGGTAGTAGTAACTCATATTGCTTCTAAGGTCAGCCTAAGCTTTCTCTTTCTGACAAGCCACGATAGATTGATCATGGGGGCCCTTACATTATTTTTTTTCTTCTGAAATAGGCTTTGCTTCTCCTGACCCTGTTAATGATGTTTGACTGAGGTCATCCCAGCAAACCCTGAATCCTTCCCATTACCTTCCAGAGGGCTTGCCTTTGTGCCAAAGCATTGTATGCTTGTTAAGAATTAAGCTTTCCTGATCTCTGCTGTAGCAAAGAAGCTGTCTTCACTGGAGAGGCGAGAAATATCTTGAATGCCATCTGTCAATTAATGCTCTCATTAACACCTGAGTGACTCCCAACACCAAGCTGGTGCCTTTTTGCCAATTCAGAACTTAAAAGGTGCCAGCCCATAAGGTGAAATATCTTCAGTACATAAAATTAATTCCATTATAAAGCGTCTGTTCTGATAAGGCCTAGATTTTTGTTGTTGTTTCTTTTAACTAGAGAGATCACAGAGGCAAAGCTAGTTCTCTTGTGTGCTGTGAATCAGGTGCCCAAGAATTCTTCTTTTAATTTAGTACTGAGAACGTCCTGAAAGCAACACTTGTGCTGGGTGACTGAATGTATCCAAGTTCTCTTTCAGCTTTTAAAGCCTTTACCGGACAGAAGTATCACCTCTATTATTTCACTTACTGGCTTACTCTGTAATAGGAACTTCAGGAGTAATTACATTTATCTTTAAACGGTCTTTGGTAGAAAGGCTGAGCTCTCCCAGTCTTGTTTTCCATGTTCCTCCCACATACAACTCTTGGACAGGAGTTGGAAGAGGTCTGTTGTTGTTCCCGCTCTCTGTCATCCTCTGGGTTTGTCAGGGTTCTTGGTGTAAATCTCAAGAACAATATACTGTCCGGGATTAGATGTAGGTCAGACTTGCCTTCTTCCCAGCAGTTTTAGCTCAAGAGCATGCCAGTATTTACTCTTCCATTGCATTTTGTAAAGTAAATGAAACAAGAGACTTGAAACACTGTCAGCATGATAGATATTTTAGCCAGTGGGTCCAGGCAATTATTTGGCATCTAAACTTTCAGAAGGCTTATTTGTGTGTGCCAGCAGTGTCCAAACATTGTTGGTAAATTTTTGTCTCCGATATTTCAATTCCTTACCCTAATGTTTCCTTTGATCCAATATTTGCTCCCATAGGACAAGAGATTTTGTGAGGGGTGGGTTTTAGTTTTTTCTTTTTTTGGTTTTTTTTTTTTTTTTTTTTTTTTTTTTGAAAGTGTGGCAGGGGGAGGGCTTGTAAAAAAATTGGCAGCAGTAGACCAGATAGGGCAGTGTGCTGTGACAGTAATTCCATGCTTGGGCCATGGCATGCTGCCTGCAGGAAGCGCAGATTGACACGGGGACTCTCTTACTGAATCAGTGTTTGGTTTAGTTTTGTTTGTTTGGCTTGATTTTGTTTACAGTTTTCCAGCCAAGATCTGATTTACTTTGGAGTCTTTAAAACTAAAAACACAAGTGACTCCGCTTCCTTTGGGCATGAGGAAAAAAAAATAAGAATGTGTACCTGTAGGCATAATTCCAGCCCCAATTTGCTCAGAAGAAATTTCACGCTGAGTTTCCTCCTACAGGGTCCCTGTGGACTAGGGGTCTCTAGGTGCAGCTGTTCCCTGCCAAGCATGCACACCAGAAGCTCCAACCAAATTTTTCCATATATCCTGTCGGCTCTGTGAAATTCTCACCCTCTCTTCCTGAGGTCTCCAAAGAAGCCCCTCTAGGAAGCTGGGCATGGTGACGAACGCAGTGGCCAAGTTTCTTTTTTTCTGACAGCAGAGCATGTTAAAAGCTGGGGTGATGGGAAGGGTGCCTCTCCTTTGAGCAGGGGAAAACACTGGTATAGCCAGGCAGGGGGAGGAGTCCTCAGCTCCCCTCTGATGGAGCACAGAGAAACCTTCCCTGTTTGGGAGGCAGCCGGGCAGCAGATGGCCAGGCTGCAGCGCTGAGCTGTCAGGGCTGGATCATTTCTCTGGCTGTTCTGGGCGCTGATACCCATGGTGGAGAGGAGCCCCTCCCTCAACTTGCTCCATCTTCTTTATGCCCTGATTTTTTTGCAGCTGCTACTAAAGATCACAGGCAACTTGAGCTGCAGCCGCAGTGGTACTCTTGTGGATTGTCTGAGGCTGTTCCTCCCCTTTGACACAGATGTGCTAGGTCGTGTCCTTCCCTGTGCCCCAGATTTCCCTTTGTATATGTAAGATATGATTAAAACTTTCAACCACAGTTGCAATTCAGCTTTGACTTCCTTTCTAATCTTTGTAAAAAAATATAGGGACCTCTGACAGCAACCCTGTGGTTTCAGAGTGTAGCCAGGGATAAGGCTAAGAATTGGACTGGGATCTTGAAAAATCATCTGCATCCATGCGGCATGTGCCACATAGATATGCATGTACCATTCTACCACTGCCCCACTACAGCTATCCGAATTGCTTTGCACATTGGTGGGCAACTGCAAAGCAAGGGATGTTTTGACAAATGAGGAAAAGTTTCTCTCAGTTTTATGAATTATTAATGGTGCTAGTCAAGTTGGCATGGGAGAAGTTTTAGAGTTGCAGAGTTCTTCAAGGTATCTTTTCTGATGTTATAGCTGATTTCTGTAGTGCTTTTCCTTGGTTAGTGAGCTGTGTGGAAGCTGCCTGTGCTATACATCCGGAAGTGGTTGAGATGTGGTGAGAATTGTGGCCCGTGGTCTCACACTTTTCTTGTAAATTGTTTCTAAGACTCCCAATTTACTTTTGGAAGAGGGATGGTTTTCCTTTGAAAACATGCCCTGAGAAAGAATGTGCCCATGTACCAGTTTAACTTCCTTGGGAGTGCTCCAGTTTGTAGAGAAAAGGACATGACTGACCTAGCACTGCCTCCACTTGCTGAATGTTTTTACACATCTCAGTGATGCCGAGAACCTCTGGAGAAGAGATACATCTGTCTCCTCAGCTCAGAGATTTCCTTCCTGCCTTCTTCCCGCTTACAAAAGAGCTTTTGGTGGTGCTCAGCTGCAGCAGAGACTCTGTAGGACTTTCAAAGTGTATTGCTATCCTACTACTGAGTTTGAAAGAAGGGTATTTAACAGACTGTATCTAGGTAATTCTATTCCTGGATCCAGTCTCTCTGATCCTTGGGTTTGAATTTTACAGGTAATTCTAAACAGCTATTCCTGGGCATTTCTGCTTTGTGCAGAACCCCAAGGTCAGGGTTCTCATAGATTGCTGTCCTCCCTGCAGATTTTCTTCTCCAAACCAAGAGAGCTGTTCCAGAAACATTTTCAAAGGGAAATATAAGAGATGGGATAAGTGAAACTAACTGTAGGTGTGGCAGACAGGATGAAGATGAGCACCCTACGTTTGTCTGGAGAAAAGAGGTTGGTTTCCCATTAAGAGGGAAAATATAAATTGGGTAAGATTGAGAGTGATTAGGAATGCCTTGAGACATCTGTTTCCCATCTTTGGTTCTCATTTCTATCCTTATTCAAAGCGACAAATGCACAGTAGCTGTCTTTGAAAATTGATGGGGGTAGGAGCTCAAAAGTACTCTTAAAAACAGAGCTTCTAATGCACAGAACACCGGGTGGATGGCGGAAATTTCTAGTGTTAGCCACTTATGTGAAAGTCAAACTAAAACCAAATTGGTTAAATCAACAGAGCCAATCCCTAGGGGGAAGGAGAATTACATAGGCAAAGATTTCAAATGATCTTCTGGAATTAAATGGCTTCCTGGATCAGTTTTCTTTGAGAGCAGCCAAAATGATAGAGCAAGATAAGTGAACTCATGCAACTGGTAAAAGTATCTGTCTGATCCATGCTTTCCCACTTTTTTTCTAGGTATGGAAAAAACAGGAGTAGATAAAACCCTTTTACTTTTGTGGTTTCTTCCTGGCAATCCTTTTCATTCACTACTTATTCAGGATCCTAGGTAAACTGCTTTTTCAGTCCATTTTATTGGAAATAGCCAGATCCTCTCCATCAGATTTGATTAAATAATTTTCTGTCTTGAGCTCTGGCTGAGTTGAAGAACTGAACTTGTGGGGCTGAAACTTGAATGTTCTCTGAGAGCTTACAATCATTTGCCTTATCCTTCTGGACTAAGTATCTAAATGCAAGTGTTGCTTTCAGAAAAGATGTTCTCATCATTATTTCTGTTGTGGAAGACAATCAAAGCTGCCTTTCTTTCTTTCTTTCTTTCTTTCTTTCTTTCTTTCTTTCTTTCTCTCTCTCTCTCTCTCTCTCTCTTTTTTTTTTTTTTCTTTTTTGTTTTAATCTAATGACTTATGTAAATATCTGACATTTAAGGTATGTGATCAAATATCACTCTTAAAAAATCTGCAAAGGGAATCGATTATCGCCCCCTTTCTGAGATTGAAGTCCTTGCTGGAAATTAAGTCTTGGAGTATTTGTGAAAGATAATGCAGGAATGCACAGCTACTTTAGCTAGGTGTACTGTGTACTCAATACCTCGCTTTAAAAAAGGATGATTGCTGTAGTTTTCACCCTAAAATTACTACTTGAGGCAGTCCTGAGGCATTTCATAAAATGTCTTCCCTTTCTGACTGAGCTTTGTCAGCACAGGGGGCTGTTTCAAGTTACATTTGTCTGATTGTTGATATTAATGAAACAGTGATACTTGGGAACACTGATGCTCTGCTTATGTCATGCAGATGGAGCAAACACCAGGTTGCAGAGGGCACTAAGTCCAGGTACAGTCGAGTATCTGTTGTTAAGTACAACCTGAGGGCTGGTAACAGTCATGGGGTGAGAGGAGGTATACTGGGGAGGTCAGCTTGCATTTGACGTCAGAAAGAAGCAGGCTGGTGAGGAGTGATCTGCAGGGTGATCTGCACTTCTCTCTACTCAAGGAGGAAGGGAAATGCTGCCAGGTGGACATCGCTTGAGGCATCTGTTCCTTTATTCTCGCAGTCACTGTCCAGTCATGGTCCTTGCTAAGAAGTCTGGTCTTAACCAAATGTGTGAAGACCCCTGTCTAATAGCTAACTTCTTGTTGACTTTTAATGATCCTTCTTCAGCTGGATCACACTCCTCCACCTCTTTGTTAAAATATAATAGCTTTTGTAGAAGTTAGCAATTTCTCAGGGAAATGCAATTCTGTAGTGCTGGCACCCTTCCATTAATCATATAGAGTAATCTGCTTGTGCCAAAAACCTATCAAGTGGAGCTGCCTTTTTGAGAGCTGGTGGGAATGTGTACCCAGTGGTGTTCTTGCTGGCATATGGACTTCCCGTGTGTGCAAGAATGGCTGGGCGTGGGGGGGGTCCCCTTTTGCTGTGCTCAGGGTACACAACTCGAGCAGACTGAGCGAGCCTGGAATCTCTTAGGACTCAAAGTCATATGGGCAGATCTTCAGGAAGTTTTGTATTTAGGGACATGGCCCCTTTTCATTCATTCTCCTGAAATTTTAAGCATTCAGAATAAAGGCTTAAGTCTCATTGAAATATAGACAGGAATTCTTTTAGCCTAAAGCTCCATCAGTGGTCTTATACATGTCAGATGGGGACATACACTCTCAGTGCTAGATGAGGATAAGAAATATCTGCTTCCTTCAGTTTTATGATAAAATGCTGGCAGTGAAAGTAGGACTTAATGTAACCCAGCTACAAAATGAGAAAGATCATTTTAGTAGTAATGTTTATGAAGAGCTTAAGTGTTCAGCTTGATTATCTGGGAGAGTACAGAGGGGGGAGTCCTCTGTACTGACTCCTTTTTGGGAGGTGCACTCCTGTTGGGGATGAGTGGCATCCCTTATTGTGTGGTAGCATCCAAGCCACATGAATGAGGTGGGCTATGCTGATGTCCTGCCAGAGCCACCAATGGAGGAACAGGCAGAAAGTGGCAGCACCTCTGGGGATGGAGAGAGAGGAGGCCAGGGACCGTGACAGGAATATGGGAAGCATACAGCAGCAAAGTGGGAAGGGGAGGAAGTGATCAGCTATGCAAAGTCTCAAGCCACTGAACCAGGGCATGGAAAACTTCTTTAGAAGTAGAGAAGTGCAGGGCTTGGCAATGACAGATGTGAGGGGCAAAGGGAAATCTGAAGAAAATCGTCTCCACATCAAAACGGGAAGAGTTGGAAGGGGAGCAGATGCATAAATTTTGTTGCATCCCATTTTAGTGAAGGGTGGCTATTGGTGCTAGCACAAGGGTTAAAAATGGATGAGTGGCTACCATGTTCAGCTCATTCTGCTTAAAAAGAAAACAGTCTGTGTATAAAAAGCTGTCTGGGTATAACATGACATCCCATAGTGCTGCAATGAGATTGCTTTGTTTTGGGAATGTCAGCGCTGGAGCTGCACCCAACCATAGCTGACAGTTTTCCTTCAGGTGTGCTCTGTCTCTGCGTTGTGTTTGTCATAGTTGCTTGGTACACCAGGTGTTTCTGGACGCTGCAAACTACAGTGTGTGTGACTTTTCTACTTTGGTTAGATCCCAGACATTTCACAGCTACCTGGAGGACATCATCAACTACCGCTGGGAGTTGGAGGAAGGGAAGCCCAACCCTTTGCGGGAGTGCACTTTCCAGGAGTTGCCCCTGCGCACGCGAGTGGAGATCCTGCACCGCCTCTGTGATTACCGCCTCGATGCAGATGATGTCTTCGACCTCCTCAAGGTGCTTTGGGCAGCAGGGATGAGGGAAACACTGTGGCCACAGCAGCTGGGCCAGATCAGAATCTTCCTGGCATAAGAAGGGGTCACAGTGGGTCAGCAGCTCCCTTTGCCCTCCTCTGCTTTACACTGGCTTGTCCAGGACTTGGGCCCTTGTCCTGTGTGGATGTATTCATAACACGCGAGTCGCTAAGGAAATTGGCTTCATTGGCTACTCTTTCTGCAAAGAGTGAGTTTGAAGGTGCTTTAATGGCAGTGGCAGGGCTGTGAGAGCTGAGACTGCTGCCTTGCTGAGGGATGCTGTGAGATGAAAGGATGGGTTGAGGTACTGGGGGAGCTGGGGGAGGGCAGAGGAGGGAAGGGGGGAGGGAGCTTCTCAGGGCTGTGCGTGACTGCCGCCAGCACTAATTAGACCTTCCCTGTCAGGAGCACCAGAGATGAAATGTTAAAACGAGAGAGGCCATTCAAATTAGAGATGCCAATCTAAATCCCTCCCTGGACAGAGAGTGAACGTCGCCTTCCCTCTGGAGTAACATTTTCCCAGCTCGGCCGGGAGGAGCAGCTGTACTGCTGCTGTGGCATGGTGGAAGGGAAGGAGGGAGGGAGGTGTTTACGAAGGGGTGTCATCATGTTTTGTGTGACAATGTGGCCACTCTTCAACTTGTCACCGTCTGGCGGGGGGCTCCCGGTGGGCACAGGGCTTGGACGCCGACAGCCTCCGCGTGGAGCCGCTGGGCGAGGACAGCAGCGGTGCCCTGTACTGGTACTTCTACGGCACGCGGATGTACAAGGAGGACCCGGTGCAGGGCAAAACCAACGGAGAGCTGGCTCCAGACAGGTAACAGCCCACACTCACACCCCCTCCCATGTCTGGGGGCATGGCCCAGCCAGCCCGGCTGGAGGGGGCTCCGCCTGACTGCTGTTGTGCAGGGGGGAGCGGGGCCTGGAGAGGGGCAGTGCGGGTGGGAGCGGAGTTGCCAGGCAGGCTGGGAGCTGCCCCGCGCCATGCATTGTGTCGCAGGCAGCCTGCAGCCTTTGTGGCACCGGCAGAGCCTGCTGTGGGAGCGATGCTGCCTGCCCCACCACATTCCTGCCTGTCTGCCCCTCACCATGCTGTGCCGGCGGCTCCCAGATCAGGCTCCCAGCCAGTGGGAATCCCTCCTCTCCCTTCCCCGTCCTGTTGCTGCTCTGATTTAATCCCTCCTTTGGTTGGGTTCCTAGCAGCTGTTCCAATTTCCGTGCTCTCCTCCCATCCTGCCAGCCTCGGTTCCCTTGCTCAGTGGATATTTTGTGATGGTTTTGCCTTTTTTCAGGGGATGTGGTGGGCAGACAAACACCCCAAATGTTGCTGGGAAAACAGGCAAGAGACGAGGGCGACCTCCAAAGCGGAAAAAGCTACTGGAGGAAAATTTACTGAGGTATGGAAGGGTTGATTCTTCCTGTAACAGACGTAAAATACATACATTCCCAGAGGGAAGTGTAATGTATTTCTGGGGTTCCCCCAATAACTATGTATATACCATGCAGTCATAATTTCAATGCAACTCAGAAGTGAAGCAAGCTCAGACTTGGTCGATGCTTTGATCACTCTCCAAAGCAAATTCTGACTGAGCTGGAAGTTTGGTGAAACAGTGGGCATCACTCTTCCAACCACCTCACTTCAAATGCATTTCCACCATGCAGTGCTAGGGAATTTGCTCCTGATAAAGAATGCCTTCATTCTGTGGCTTGAAGCTGAAATCCTGGCTATTTGAGTCCTTATAGATTTTGGGATGCTTCCTGTAAGAGCTGAGATACTGTACTTGCCAAACTTCTTCCTGCACCTTCACTTATAAAAATTTTACAAACCTATGATAAATATATGTATTTGAAAATATATATCAAATGTGTGTTCTGCAGTGTTCTTTTCATGGTTTTGCTCTGCACTTAATAATTGTGGTGTTCCCTATTCTTCTCCTCCTCAGAAAAAGCTGCATTTCGGTGATGTGAAGTTATGTACTTATTGTATTGCTCCTTCTCTTTCTTTTTTGGTAGGGAGAAGGCAGAAGAAAACTTGCTTATCCACGAGACTCAGATAAGAAATGGTAAAGAGATTTTGCAGTATCAGGGTTGATACCACCAGCTAATAAGGCTCTTCAGTTATCAAAACCCAGAGAGAAGCCTGAGAGACAGCCCAGCCTTCCTCAGGAGAGTCTTTCTGCTGGTCTTTGGGGCCAAGTTTGGAAGGAGGGGTTTGTGCTACAGACTGCCTGGCAGCTGGGAGCCTGGGTACCTTCAGTCTTCCTATTTTATCGTGGCTGAGCTCGGGATGAAGAAACCTAACCTATTGGGATACACTAGTGTTCAAGGGCTCACCTAAAAAAGCTGGCTGTGAATGGTCCTCATTCCAGGTGTGAGGTAAAAACACACCCCTTGTTAGCAGGTGTGTTTTTTCAGATGGGGAAGAGAGTGGAGTCAGTGATGCTAAGATAGGGAAGGAAGAACCTTTTGATCCTCTCACATTTCCTTCCTCATGGCCATTGGGTGGCTGAGAGTGGTAAACCCTGTCTTGGGGATACCCAGCTAAGGGTTAACAAGGTAAAAAGTGATTTAGCGACATGATGTGAAAGTGAGTTCAAGGGAGCTGGGACTCATTTGTCATACATGTGTATCCACTGGCTTCCACAAAACCCAGGGACTCAGCCTGCCTTTTGCTTCACAATAAAAGGCAAGGGTGGCATTGTCTTTCCCATGCCTCCTTCCCTATGCCCTTTGTCTTCAGATTTCCTGGCAGCTACTTCGGCTGCTTTGGAGCAATGTACGATGTGCGTGAGGCTGCATGATGTGCGTGAGGTGCTGAGGGTTTTATCAGATCATTGTCTTCCAGCAAATTATGTCACTTCAGCTGCAGAGTAATCTTGTGCTGGCACAAAGCAGTGCCTTAGTCCTGTTTGCTATTGAAATGATCTGTCAGTGGGCAGCTGGCAATGGAATGAGAAGCAAGGATGCAGGCTTTGGGGGCAGGATGCAGGTAAACTTCCTACTGCAGGTGGGCAAGGGATGGCTTTGCGTAGTCAGAGCAGCAGAACCAGCATGTGGCTGGACCTTTGCTGTCTCAGTTACCAGTCCCCAGTGCATTCACAGCTGAAACTCTGTGCCAGTGCCACAGCACCCAGGCACCTGACAGAGGGCAGGTGCTGGAGGGAGCCTGCAGATTTCCAGTCTTCGTAGGACAACCTGACAGCTTGCGCATCAGAGCCACTCGCAGCTCAGATCCAGCAAAGGCACAGAGTCAGGTTCAGGATTTTTACTTCTTTATATTTTTCATTGTTAGTCTGCTTGAAAATGTGGTCAGAAGGTGCATGACATCTGCCAGTGGTGCTGATGACTGTTGCTTTCTTTCTGGGAGCCAGTGGCTAGCCCTAGAAAAGTCCAGAGGGAGCTGAGAACCCCTCAGCCTGAAGGTGTTTGATCCAAGACTTTCCCTACTTGAAAAAAAAAAAAAGGCCACAACCTTTTTCTGCTTAGCGAGCATCCTGGGGCAAAAGCATACAAGTTGCAACCTTGCTCTGTGTAAACATTTGTGGAGCAGGAACCACATTCCCCATCTCCAGGTGGGTGTTCCAACCACAATGCAAGAGAGCCCTTCCTTCACAATTAATATTAAAATGTTTCACACAAGGTGGAACAGCTCTCAGAGTGTCTTGGTGGTTGGGACATGCTTCAGAGCAGTGGGTGATCTGCTTCAATCCCACTCTGGATTGAGCAGGGATGGGATGTGAACTTTTGGAACTTCCCCCTCATCTGGCAGCCTGATGAACCCTGTCCTTCGCTTCCTCTTCTACTCTTTCAAGTGCCTGCAAACAAAATGTTTCATTTGCAGGGAGCAGGAGGATTTTTTTCATTGCAGAAATGGTTTGCAGTGCTTTAAAAAAAAAAAGGCTTATTTCAAATTACATTGTTTTTTGATGGCTTTATTCTGCTGCCAGACTAAATCAGGCATTTGCAGTTCCCTGTGTCCTGCTCTGGCTGACAGCCACCATTACAAGAAGCAAATTAAATTCTTTTCTTCAGTCTGCAATAACTGGAACGTGGGCTTGCTACAGGGATGTCACACCACCCATGTTTTGCCATTATTTCTTCACCTGTGTACTTCCTCTCTATCTTGGCATCACCTCAGAGGTAGCAGTGCTTCTGGTGCACAAAGAGAGCTTTGGGTCTATAGTAAATGGAATATTTTCTGTAACAATGGCCATTGCCAGTGTCTTTTGCTCTTCCTGAGCCTTAAGGAGAGAAGAGAAGGGATCCAGAGAAGCTGTTAGTCATAACTGCTGTGGAGATAACATCCTTTCATGTTTTTGAAGGGTCCCAAGGGCCTGGCCGTGGGACATGGTGGTTGCTGTGCCAGACGGAAGAGGAGTGGAGGCAGGTCACAGAGAGCTTCAGAGAGAGGACTTCCCTTAGAGAGAGGCAGCTCTACAAACTCTTGAGTGAAGACTTCCTGCCGGAGATCTGCAACATGATTGCTCAGAAGGTGAGGAGACATGACATCCTGTTTACCTCTCTTTGACCGCTTCCAAGAGCATGGATGCTTGCTGAGTGAAGGAGAGCTAAATTCAAGCAGCCTGTCAGCCCATTCTGCTCCCTGCACCTACAACCTGCAAGTGTCATGGATGCAGGGGCTGTTGAGCTTGTGGATAGGGGGAAGACTCTCCCCCATGCTGTGGCAGTGCTGAAGTCGGTGCTCGAGGTTCTGGTTCGTGGTTGCACGGCAGCACAGACAGGATGGCTGAAGGGGTTACTGTCTTCAGCCATGTTCTGTGGCCCTTTCTTGCTAGCAGGGGATTTCTGTGCTTTTGAACTGCTGTGGTTTACAGCCTGGCTTTTCTATGCAAACTGCCTGTGATTCCACTTTTACTGCCGTTTCTCTGCTGGCTCTGCTGAAGGGGCACTGGCTGCTGAGCTGTCCTAGTGAAGTCTGCTTTGAACCGGTATGTCAGAGACCCAAAACCCAAGGGTATTGTCCATCAGCTGAATGTTTTCAGGTGAGACAGATCTGGAAAGGGATCCTTCGGCTAGATGGCTTTGTAAAACAGGATCTGCAGTCAGCGTGATGTTCTTGGATTGAGTTCAGTTTGCTTGTTTGCTACCCTTGTAAAGCTAATAGGGATTTCATGGTCACTTCTAGCCCTCAGTTTCTCCTGCCAGTGTCACTGATGTGCCCTAATTTCCTCCACTCTCTTTTTCCTTCCCTCAATTCTCAACCCTGTTTCAGGAGAAGCGTCTGCAGCGGACAGAGTTTTCTCCCAGGTGGATGTCTGACCATCAGCCCATCAAACCAATCAAGCAGGAGGTGAGGGGGGGTGCGAGGGGGAGGACGAAGGAGGGAGGCGAGAGCAGATGCCTCCTGGGGGAAAAAATAAACCGCAGCATCGCTATTCAGTGGGAAGGAGTCGCTTGAAAGTGGCTGTGCTGAAAGAGAGATGGGTGGTAATGCCTGTCAAAGGCAGGCTGACACCCGGGGTTTCTATGGCGAGCAGGGAGGTGCTGCCCTCTGGATCGCAGAGGTAACCGGCCTCACCACAGACCCCGCTGCAGCTGCATATGGAAATCTGCACTCAGTCTGGGGAATTCCACTTCAATGAAAGTGCTGGCACATTCGAGGCAGTTCAAAGAAAAGTTGAAGAAGGATGAGAGGGCTAGAAGAACTGGCTTACAAAGGGAAATGACAGAAATTCAGCCAAGGGGAAAACGTGAGGCTGCAAACACATGAGGGTGTAGATAGCGCCGAGGGAGAAAATGACTGATGCAGTATGGAGCTGAGCTAAGAGGGGGTCAGCTGGAAATGGAAGTCAAAATTTAGGCTGCTTAAATAAATGCTTATCAAACTGCAGCCTTGTGGGCTCAAACAGCACTTTCCATGCCTCCTCACCCTCATCTCCTCTCCACCCCATCAGTGCAACAGTACTGCTGCTGCTTGAGGGTCTGTGCAGTGAACCAGACCCAGGAAGATGACTGGAGTTAAATATAACCTTTTTCTTTGGTCGGGGTTATTTTTAACATAGATCAGTTTTCCGATCCACTTCACCACACAGCCCCTAACAGGCACGTGGGCACAGGCAGGACACAGGGCAGTGAAGATGGGGGCTCTTTGAATTAGCAACTGCTACCCTGAGCAATTGGTCAGACAACACAGGATTAGCTCCAGAGGAAAAATTGTCTCAATTCTACCACGTTGGGCCATAATCTCTCACTGTAGGTATAATGGAAACGTAGTTACCTGGTGTTTTGTCATACCCTGGGAAATCAGGCTGCAGGGAATATGGCATGTGAGCCAGAGTCAGGGATTCCCCCAAAACAAAGGAGAAAGTACGGTTCCCTCTGCAATAAGTGTAATTACTTAGAACGGATAGATAAAAGGACAGAAGAACCTCTCATCATGCTGCAGATAAAAGCCTGCCAAGAGGAAAATAAGACCCCAGAGATGGTCAGTTTGGGGCCAGAACCACTCTCTTCAAAGCCCACCATGCAGGAAGCACAGGGACACGTGTTTGTTCACAGGCAGCAGAAATCCCAGAGGAGGAGAGGAGTGGGAAACACATGGAGCCTGAATGATGCTAATCAGTACCGCAGGTGCTCCAGGTCTGCGGCGGCAGAGGGCTGTTAATTGCTGCCTGTGGGCCAGCGAAACGTTTCCAGAGAGCAGGGGGCCCTCCTGGCACCCGCTGTGCTGGGACACAGCGAACCAGCCAACGCCAGAGCAGTGATGCTCGCGCTGCTCCCCAGCAGGGTGTGGCAGCCGTCCCTGCCATGGGGCAGCCAGGGAAGGTGCCAGCGTGTCTGCTGGCTTGTTCCTCAAGCCAGGGTGGGCAGCCGGTGAGTCTGGAGGAGGAAACCTCAGCCTGGTGCAGGTGACCCCTTTCTCCTGGCTGCTGCTTGAGTTGGAGATGCAACAGCTCCATGCTCCATAGGCTCCTGATCCTGCGGGGGGGGGGGGGGGGGGGGGCGGGGGGGGCGCAGAATTTCTCAACAGGTGGTTCAGATTAGCTCCTCATTAAGAGCTGCCTGAGCAGCACCCTCATTAGAAGAGTGCTGTGGAAAGCTGAGCCGGGAAGGTTTGTCAGATGAGGGGCCAGGGCACTTAGGGCACCCGTGCCTTCTGCCCCTGAAGTCTGATACCCACAGTCTGGAGAACGAAGCTAAAGGCAGAAGTTTGGCCCTTTCAGAGTCCCAGGGCCAGGGGACAGCAGTGATGTTGTGTCCTGGAGTGCTCTCTGCCGGAGGGAAGGAGGCAGTGATGCCTTGGTTGCTGTGGTTTTTATCCTCTGAGTGGGAAGGAAGCTGGAGAAGTGTCCTTTTGCCACCTCCATGGTCAGGAAGGAAGTTTAACTTGTGTTTGGTTCTTGCTTTTGTCGTTCCAATAAGTGTCTGCTTCCACCCATCCAGTGGGAGTTTACTGGTTTGTGTTTATGTATTTTTTTTAACCCTGAGTTCAGCACACTTGTCCCCAATGGACTTAGGTGGGACGCCAGGCAGAGGGTACCTCTGAAAAGTAGATTGTTTCTGTGACTGAAGTGTCTCAAATAGCCCATGCACCACTGTTGCTGCCCTGCAAGTGCTGCAGGGAGTAAGTACAACTGTGGGTGTCTACTGCAGTCCTTGGGGCTCACTACACTGTGTTTGTGGTTTCTGCTTTTCTCTTTTCTTTGCTGTCTAGATCTGGTAGGAATGACACCCTCTCCTTTGTTTAAAAGTGCTTTGTTGATGTCATATTTGTGGTGGGTTGATCTGGAGCGTGATGTGGATCCTGTGTCATGCCATTAAAGCACAGGGTGCTGAGTATGCCCTGCAGCCTTGGAGAGGTCCTGGTTTGAGCACTGCAGCTTGGATGTTGTGTTCCTGTTTCCGTAGGACATGAATGGTGGAAATTCTATTAACTAAGGGAAGGTCTCATCTGTGTACCAACAATCAAAACGATTGTAATGCCAGGCTGGCTTACATCTACTGGTTTGAGAACGCAAAGGCTGATGGTCACATCCTCATTAAAATATCTTGGCATATCAAGTTTGGTGGTTGGTTCCTGCTCACCTCTTTCTCTTACTGCAGAATCTGACTCTTTTGGTTCCTATGGCAATTTGAAGATTTATCAAGAAACTCAGAGAGAAACTGTGTGACAGTGATCAGGAACAGGTCTGAAATGAAGTTGTTTGCAGCTCATGAGTAGCAAATCACATGGCAGAGCCTTTAAGAAAGGGCTATAAAAATAAATCAGAAGTGGAAATATAGAGATCAATTCTCTAGGTACTTGACCTTGTCATAGTACAATTCTGAGCATCCT
This sequence comes from Cinclus cinclus, assembly GCF_963662255.1. Lineage (NCBI taxonomy): Eukaryota > Metazoa > Chordata > Aves > Passeriformes > Cinclidae > Cinclus > Cinclus cinclus. Next base: position 29,872,156 of record NC_085049.1, read on the forward strand.
GGTGTTTGGATATTGATCAGGGAGGAAAGGTCTGAGAGAACTGGAATAATCATTCCAGGGAACTGAAATGATTGCTTTATAAGAAAATATTTAATCTACCTGTAGAAATGTGGGAGCATTTTATGAGTGTCTGAGGAAGTCCATAAGGTAAAAGACTGGAATGTGACTGAAGAAAAGGAGAATTTATGCTCACCCAGAAGAGCATAACTATGAATATGTGGTTGGAATGAGGGGTTGAGAAACAAAATTTAAACTGATTATCAGGAGAAGCTGGCTAATCTCAAGGCACCTGAACTCACAGAATGATTTCCCTAGGAAAGAGATAGACAAAGTAAAGTAATGACATTTTGAAAAAGATATAAAATGGAAAGGAAGAGAATGGTTCCATCATGGTGAGATGTAGCTCTGGGTTTCCCCTTAAAGGATCAGCACAGAATAGGTTGTTCTTATTGACCAATTTGTCCCTAAATGCAGGGTATGGTCCTAACTTTTACAAGAGTCCCATGACCCTCTCTTGGACACTTCTCTTTGACTGTTGGTGGTTGAAGCATAATTCTCTTAATATGTTGTTTCTGCTGGAGATGATGCATGGTGCTCATCTACAGAGAGCTGGAGTGGGAGTTTGTAGGGCAGCCCAGGGCTTTGTAGGGGAAGGGGAGAGAGAGGGAGAATGAATGTACAGTGAAGCCAGACAACATTTCTAGGCGTTCATCGAAACACCCCCCCAGGTTCAATTCCTGGGCAATGAAACAAGGACAAAATAGTAATTGTGGTGCCGGCATATTTAGGGTTTTTTTCCTGGGGATTAATAATGGGTCTGGAGAAGTTGATGGTTTGAGCAGCAGCCAGCGGACCCTGGCTGATTGCTAATCCTCAGGAAATGCCTTCTGCCTAAGTGGTGGCTGCTGGTTATTCCCTGAAAAATGAAGTTGGAGCAAACTGTGTGTACATTGTTCTTCCCTGGTTGATATTCCCTGCTGATAAGGCACACATATCTTGGTCACAGGGCTAGGAGTGGTTGGTGGATGACTGATACATTTGTCTTATAATTAAATTAAGGTTATGCAGATAATTCTACACTTCATATACATACCTCATACTTTATTGGAGAAATAGGAGCAGGCGGTCCCTGGTCTGGGAAGCCTGCAGTCTTAAGTAGGATCAAACACAGGCTTGCAGCCTGCTGGCAGTGGGGAGGTGAGAAAGTGGGGCAATAAAGAGCCAGGTGTCCTTGAATGAGAGAACTGGTTTTGGGACCCAGCAGGAAAACGTCCAAACAACCCAACGACGGCCAGATCAGGGGAGATTGGCACACAGAAATTTTGAACAGGAAAGAAAAACATTCCTAATGATACCTTGATGCAAGGCTGTACCAGACGCTTTTCCTGTTGAAGTATTCTGTGTTTTGCAGCAGAGACAGGTTTGGCAAAGTAGTTCTTTTTTTCTCACACTTGCAGTCAGAGCTCTGCTAGCTGGAAGAGGTAGAAGTGTTGTGTAAGGGTGTCAACAGCCTGAATCCTTTGCCCAGAAGGGAATAGAAATGGGCATGGTGCATCCCTGACAGAATGGAAACTTGTCTAACCCACTGCTTCTCCTTCCATTGTCCTTGTATAAATAGGATTGCGTTGCTTGACGAATAACTTCCCTTTTCATGTTGCTTTTCATCTAGGAAACCATACATACAAATCCATTTTTTCCCCCTTTTTTTTTTTACTCACAGTCATTCATTGTAGGTGTGCTTTAATACTTCCTCAAAGTAAACCTGCCTCTGCTGGGCTTCGGTAAGCCAGTGCATTACAGTTTTTGGTACATCATTCTGTTACAGGTAACCCCAAATGTGCTGAGCTCAATGGAGAAGCAGAGGCGCAGAGAGGAAGAAGAGGAACGCCAGATCCTTATAGCAGTGCAGAAGAGGGAGCAGGAGCAGCTGCTAAAGGAGGAGAGGAAGAGGGAGATGGAGGAGAAGGTCAAAGCAGTGGAAGGTAATGTGTGGCCAGTGTGAAGCAGAAGTGGAGGCTTTCAAAGTCAAGACTGAGGTCTTGAATTAAAGTCTGCCATTTGCATTCCTCCCCTGCCAGACTTGCTAATGAGAATATTTTCTTGCACCTACCTCTGATAAATTGGTCTGACTGTAGGTTTTTTTCCTTTGTCCTCTCAGTGTTGGTGGCTCTTCTCTAGGGTACCTTTAGAGTGTGTTGTCTTCTTCAAATAGTGCTAATTTTCTTCCTTACCCCAGCTGTACATTTTTTTCTCTTTTGCTATTCATGTTGTTTCTTGGTTCTGTCTCCCCACTTGCCTCATCATGATTTCTGTGTGCAAGATTAGCTGACTTTGCTCTCACTGGACAGCATTTCATTCTTTTGGCCCAATGAATGATGAAATAATTTCCTTTGAGGAGAAAGGAAATGGGATAACATGGGATTACAAGGGTAGTATTTTTATATTGCTAGTGGCCTTATCAATTGGAGAGCTAAAGATGAAGGCACCAGGCTACACAGAGCACCAGAAGTGGCAATTTCAAGTGTTGGTCTAAAATGTTTGTGGTTATGAATTAAATGGTTTTTTTAAGCTGTTCTGGAACAAAACAGTTGTGTTTAATACATCAGATCAAGGCACAGACAGCAGGCAGTCAGCCAGTACATGTAGGTGTGGATGTCAGAGCAAGCTCATTTCTGACCACCTTCTCTCTGTTGGCCTCCCTTATGGGGGATTCCTTTAGCTGCTGCTTTAGCCACAGTGACTGGCTGGGCTGTTGTAGATGTTCAGAAAGGCTGAACATCCTCAGAAAACTCTGGCAATATGGGGCAATATCAGTATCATGAGTCCCAAAGTGGATAAAGAATCAGAAAAGGAAAAAAAATACTCATTTCATACAAACATTGTAAACTTTCCAAAATGAAACAGTTTGCTCCCAGATGTTTGGTAGGAGGCCAGATGTTATCTAAGAATAGCTTCTTTTACCTGCTTGCCTTTCTGACCTTTAGAAAAACCAATTACTTCTTTGGCCTTCGTGTATTCCTGGTTGCTAGTCCTAGCTAATCAGGTGCTTTAAACTGAGACTCATCCAGCTTCCATATCTGCCACAGATATCTGTTTCCTTTGGCAAATTGCATATTCTCTGTGGTTTAATGCTTAATCTCTATAGAAAAAATTAGTCTTGAAGTTCCACAAGAGCGTCAAAGATAAATGTTCTTGTAAAATAGTTTTGTTTTGGTATAAACCACTTCCTTTTCTGGGTAAATGCAGTCATTACATCATCAGATTCAAAGGCACCAGAGTCATGCAAAGAAACTGGCATGAGGCTGAGAAGTAACCTCTTTTAAGCCAAGGTAGTGTACATTCATGCTTTTACTGGCAGAGGTTCTTTAATTTTGTTTCGTGCAGTTTCTTTCAGTTAGTTTAAACTCCTCCCTAGTCCATTTAGGCTTAGTTAGAAGAAGTCTCCTTTTAAGCTGATGCAAAAGCTGTTTGCAAAGGTTATGCTGACTAGTTCAGTTGAATCACTATGATATTTTTTATCCCTAGAACCAGCAGCTATTCAGGTAAAATTGCCTTCTTAATGATTTTTTCCTTAGTGCCAAGCACACCACCACTAGCATTTGCTGTCGTGACAGCTCTTATGATGGAGAGGAAGTGATTTGAAAATTATGTCATTTGTTTTACTTGGTTCAGACTTGTTAAAACTGGACATCCGACAACAGAAATTTTAGAGTAACAAAGCTTTTCTTCTAATTGTCAGTCCATTTGGAATATAATATTAATTTTATATGGCCTTCTGTAGAGGAGAGATGTGAATTATCTTCTCTGTGATGAATTGTACCTTCTTCTCAGTTTTGGATGCTATTCCTGTTTTTGCATCACAGTCCTGTTTCCAGCCCGAGATTGCACTTCCCCCAACTCCAACAGGTAGCAAGTTTCCTGCTGGGCCCATCTGTACTCTCCCGAATTTCTAAGTTAAGGCAACTTTCTAGATTTCTACCACAACAGCAGGTTAGAGTTTCTCAGTTCTCTTTCCAGATGCTGCTTCAACATAATCTCTCACATATATGACTTTCTAGCTGGTCGAGGTACTTTTTAGGGAATTATTTAGATTTTGGAAGTTGCTGGGTAGTACTTGACCCAGGCCAACAGTATGAGAATGAGCTCTGACAATGATCCTGAACACCCTGTGCTAATCGCTAGCTGTGGTAGAGGCTCCTGCTATTAATCCTGACTGAGACCTGATCCCAGAGTAGTACTCCTTGATCCTGTCAGTTTACCAGGTCAGATCCTTGGCAGACGTTGGTGGATTTCTAAAATCTACCCGATCTTTACCTCTTGGCTGCTGTTGTCATGAGATTTTCCGTTTGCTGCCCAAATCAAATAATCACTTCATGTTCTCCTCAGCTTTATCACTTAGGCATCCATTCCAATGCTGTCTAAGGATTGCTAATTTCATGAAACAAGCATGAATTCTGATCAGTGCTTGGACAGACTCGGATATTCTCTGTTACCTGAAATTGGGTGTTGGACTTTTGGTCATGCAGTTCTCTTAGATTCTGTAGGACACTTTAGATGCAAGTCCTCTAATCCTGACTTTTCTGACAGGAAAATTGCTCTTTCTTTTACCAGTCTTTGACATATCTGCTATTGTATGTCTCTACAAACACTCACCTTGTAGCTATTCCTACTTTTCTTGTACTCTCAACCCCCATCTGAAATTTGTTTTCAACTGACTTTCAACTTTCCACCAGAGCTGGTACCTCTTGAGTAGTTGGCATTTTCCAATTAGAGGGTGTTAGCCAAGTCTCCCTCATCTTTCTTTCACTCTGGGTGTTCCCTGATGTGGCCTGTTCCTGTGACATCTCTCCCTTAATATTAACAGAATTCTGCTCCTACAAAATGTTGGTCCAACCACAGGTGTTTCGCAAGTGAAATGAATTCAGATTTCCTATAAGAAAAAGGAAATGAGGTTTATAAAAGCCCATAAACTTTCTATTATGAAGCAGTCTGTTAGCCAGCTGTCTGGTTGCAAACCACAAGTTATATTACCAGCATTGCTTCTTCCCATGTCTCACTTCTTTAAACGAAAACTGTCCCAGTGGCCCTCGTGTGTGGCAACTTGCTCGCTCTGGCTGCTGGCCATGAAGACCTACCTGAGCAATCTTCCCAAAGCCAGCCATGGAGGATAATAATGACTCCAGTTACTCATTGCCACTCAGCTGGTAGAACTTCCCTTGGCACTGCTCTTCATCCCATTCAGTGCAAAGGCAGCTGCCTCAAGTTCACCTACCTGAGGTGAAGCCCCTAAAGGAATAAACAGATAAAGAGAACAATAAGCCAGCTCTTTCCACCGTGCTGAGCTGTGCCTAGGGCTGGGTGTTGAACTTTCCTCTTTGTGCCACACCACTTCTGGAAGTCGCCTAAGGCGGCATCTGTGTCAGAGTGGTGCTTCAAAATTGGTGATTGTAACCAAGTGGGGATGATGAGGAGTGTTGATGGTTCACTGTATTCTCACCTCACCTGTTCCTGGGCTTGCTTTTGCTGAAAGAGCAAGACCATCTCCCTGGAGTACTTGAGAGGAATACTGCAGAAGTACCTTCTGTTTCTCTGCAAGATGTAGGCAAGGAGTACTAAGTGGTTTTTAATCTCTTCCCACTGCAGAACGGGCCAGGAGGAGGAAACTTCGCGAAGAGCGGGCCTGGCTGCTGGCGCAGGGAAAGGAGCTCCCCCCTGAGCTTTCCCACTTGGATCCCAGTTCCCCTGCCAGGGAAGAGCGAAGGACCAAGGATATGTAAGTGCACAATGGGGCATTGCAGCACACACAAGTGTACTGAAGCAGTAATTATGGTGAGGAGAGGAGTGTGATCATCCACAGGAATGCAGAGGGAAAAGTGAGGTTGGAAAACAGTGAGAGGAGTAAGCTGAGAAACATCTGGGATTGGTCTATATGAGAGGAGTGTTTGTGATGAAGCCTGTTTGCCAGCATTATGGCACTGCATGGGTGGAAGGGAAGTTGAAGTACAGAGCATGTACCTCAGTCTGCGTATTCACTGTGGTGCTTCTTATTACAGCTTTGAACTGGATGATGAGTTCACAGCCATGTACAAAGGTTAGTCCCACCTCAGCTTTCTCAAAGTGAAATACTTCTATGTGTGTGTGAGTGTAACCATTCACCTTTCTCTTGCTACTGCCAGTTCTAGATGTGGTGAAGGCTCACAAAGACTCTTGGCCCTTCTTGGAGCCCGTTGATGAATCGTATGCTCCCAACTACTACCAGATCATTAAGGTATGGAAAGTGGCCCAGCCATCTTGACTGATGCACTGTGTTGACTGGGATGCAGTTTTCTGGAGGTGTTTTGAAGTTATATGGGCTGTATTACTCTTACAGTCAATTTCCATGATTCTGGCAGTCCCTTCTTAAGAGTCAGGAAAACCAAAGATGGATGGCTGCCTCTCTGGAGAGCATCCTCTGCTGCCCATGCCCTCTCTGACCTCTAACTTTGTAAGCCCCACTAAGTTTTCTGTAGCTGAAGGGAAGTTTGATTGTGTTCCAGGCCCCCATGGATATCTCTAGCATGGAGAAGAAGTTGAATGGAGGTCAATACTGCACCAAGGATGAGTTTGTGGGTGATATGAAGACCATGTTCAGGAACTGTCTTAAGTACAATGGTGAAGGCAGCGGTAAGAGCAGTAAGATGCTATATTTGTCTATTTGCATTGCCAAAGCAAGCAGTGCCCTCTTCCTCCTAACCAGTGTTTGATTTGTGCTTCTTCTCTTTCAGGATATTTTTGGGAAACCAGATGAAAGAGCAATAGTTACTGAGACCTGCATTGGGTTTTAGTGAGGCTTTTAGCACAGTTTGGTCATGCTGAATTGGGGCATGCATGGCATACTAAGGACTGCCATGTTGGTAGATGGTGAAGGCAGAACACACAAAGAGAAGAGAGTGTTTCTTTCTGAGCTCATTCCTTCATGTGCTTATGTGTGCCAGTGTGCCCCTTTTTCTCATAGTAACTAATATAGGCTTTGAAAAGCATTGGGAGTCTGGTTAACTCCCCGTGTTTCTTGAGTACCACAGGAAAGTGAGGAGTGAAGAATGCCTGTCCTTTCCATAGAAAATGTAGCTTTTAAGTTCCTTGGCTATTGAAAGAACAACATGGGTGTGCAAATGGGAAGTCCTGGGTTTAATTGCCATGCCACTGTGTTGACTTAATTAAGAAAGATAAGAAATTAGTTTCTTAAGAAATCAGTTCCCATATGGTGGGTCATCACTGCAGACTGTCTTACCAGCAATACCTGGTGAGAAAGGGAGAGCAACATTAAGAACAGATCAGCTTGTTGCTGTTGGCTGCAAGTGAAAGCATACCTGCACTTCCACTGGGAGAGCTCTGTTCCTCAAGGAATTTCAGGGTTAGTTTAGGGGAAACAACTGGAAAGTCACTTACTTTAAGGTCTTGTCACCAACACCTCTCACATGTCTTTTCTTTCCTATCCACTCAAAAAGTAAAGGCTCATCTCAGCAGAACTGTCCCGTGGAAATGATGCAGTGGGGACACGGGTGTTGGCAATAGCTTTTGTGTCAGGATCAGCAAGTGCTTTGGAAACTACACGGATAAATGTTTGCTGATTTTCCTGTCTTGTGGCCCACAACAGAGATCTGAACGAGTCCAAGAAAAGCCTCTGAAAGCAATCAAATAGCATTGCTGGAAGTTCACATTTGTTCTCTCAGCACTCTTGCTGGCTAAATGCAAGTCACACATCTCTGTGAGCAGAGGTGGTGCTCCTCCTAATGTAATTTTTGGCACTAGGCTGGAACACTGAGTTAATGCTGACTCTGCAGGCCCTGCTGCCCATGGTACTTTGTCATGCCTGTGTGCCTGTCCTCTGGTGGGGTTACTGAACAGAACTGATGCTGTGTTGCTTATGGGGTTTAGAAACCAAAGCCAACTAGTTAGGAACAAAAGTCCTCCTTGGAGAAATGTGGCAGAGGGGAGATGATTTATCTGATGCTGCATAATTGCTTAATTGTTTCTCTCTATGAGGCACTGACATTCTTGGGGGTTTTTGACTGCAGAATACACAAAGATGGCTTACAACTTGGAGAGGTGTTTCCATCGGGCAATGATGAAGCACTTCCCTGGGGAAGATGGAGACACGGATGAGGAGTTTTGGATCAGAGAGGACGGGAGACGAGAGAAGAGGAGCCGGCGGACTGGCCGCTCTGGCACAGGCAGTGTCTGGACTCGATCACGAGACCCAGATGGGCCTGGCAAGAGACAGCAACGCCTGGAAAATGGAGGAAAACCTCCGCCGTATCGAGCTACTACCAGGGCTCCTGCTTCCTCCTCCTCTTCCTCTTCCTCCTCCTTCTCTTCATCCTCTGTAGATGACCCAAGTGGCAACCCAACGCAGACTGCTCGAGAAGTGGGCCCTTCCAATGGTCGAGGCTTCCCACGCTCCCTGCAGTATGGCGGCATGCCCAGCCCTGTGCCACATCCTGGGCAGATGGTAAGGAGCAGTGCCTGCTGTCCTTTGTCTATTGGGGGGAGGGAGGGAGGTAAGGGGGAAGAAAACTTCCCGCTGTGGAATCCTTAGTGTGTGTCAGGAACTTTTTCCCAGACATAAAGGGTCAGAGCTATGGTTCCTCCAAGTGAAGCTTTTCAGCCCTTAGATTTAAACTGGTGTAATTTAAGTCTTTGCCACATTAGTTGGGGGCAGTCTCCTAATGTTTCCCATTGCTGGCATGTCCCAGTGTAGGCTTGAACAAACTGATTCTCCCATTTCTCTTCTCTTCTTGGAGAGTAACCCCAGTGTGCATGGAAAGCTGTAACATTGCTTCCCTTACCCCCCAGTTTATGAAGCTGAACAAGCTGGTCTTCTTTTGTCTCAATTGTTTACAGATGCCTGGTAACTTTGTGCCATCTGTGTACTACTGCATTTCGTGCCTTGAGTATTTATAAAAGCAGTAAACTAAATCAAACAAAGGCCACCCTGGACTGCAGCAGTGACCTATCTTTAGCCCAACGTTTCTTCTCTGAATGCCACCTGTTCTGCCTCCCTTCTAGGCTGCTCCTCACCCATCTTTCACTGCCTTTTCCATTTTAACCAGTGGTAGCTTGTGGTGTGATGCATCTGCTGTTCCCCTGAGATCCAGGCTATCCCTTGCCCTTTTAGCTAGAGATCAAACAGAATTTTTAGTGATTCTTGTGCTTCAGATAGTGGGAGGCAGTAGGAGAGCTGAAGGCATTTAATATTTTGAAGGAAATCCAGCACATTCCCTGTTGTCTTCCTGAATCCATATTCTTGTGGTCCATTCCTCTTCTTGAAGCAAACCACTGCCTCCTGAAGTCTTCTTGCTTGCTCCCTAGTATTCAGGTGGCGAGTGTATTGCAGCCTTAAGTTCAGGGATGAGTGGCTGAGGTGTGACAGAGTAGCTTTTATAAGGATATGTCACCTCCTGGAAGAGAGTGTACAGGTTTTCCATGGTACCTCCAAAACAGTCTGGCTGCTTATTCGTGTGGTTACTCCAGCCTTGGCTTTTCCCCTCCCCTGTAGTATTTCTGCTGCTTTTATGCACTTCACAAATTGTTTTATTTCTCTCCCTACACCCCTCCCCATCCTTCAGAGACCAGCGGTGCCAGGAACATTTGGTCCTTTGTGTGGCTCTGATCCCACAAAACTGTACGGCTCTCCGCGAGTGCCTGAGCCCCATCCCGGAGACCCGGTCCAGCAGCACCAGCACTTTGCCATGCAGGTAAGCCCCTCCCGCCGAGGGGTGCAGCACCCCCAGCCCCGCAGCGCGACAGCTCTCACTGAAACCCCCCTGTCTCTCCGCAGCCGGCCGTGGGACTGAGCGAGCACCGCGGGCACCGGCTGGGCACTCCAGAGAAGCAGGCGTGCGCGGCACCAGCCCACGTGGCCGGGCTGGGGCCCCGGCTGGGCTCCCTGCAGCTGGGGCGTGTGGGCGGCCCCCCGCCCGACGCCGTCTACCCACCGGCCCAGTTCCAGCAGGGCTTCCTCCCGCCACGGCACAACGGGCCCCCGGTGAAGCCGCCGGAGGGCTCGGAGGTTCCCCCGGGACACATGTACCGGCCCTACAAGTACTTGAACCGTACACACCCAGCCCTGTGGAACGGCAGCCACGGCCCCGCTGGCCAGGCTGCCATGGGGCCGGAGGAGAAGGCACCCATGGGGCCGGGGCCCTCGCTTCAGCCCCGCGTCCTGGGTCATATGATGGACCCCCGAGCCATGAGGCCGCCCCTGACTTCCAGCCAGTGGAGCGAGCAATCGAATTTCCTACCTCACGGGGTGCCTCCCTCGGGGTACATCCGACCGCCCGGGAAAGCCACCGGTCAGAGGATGCCGCAGCCACCGGCAGCTCTGTTTGGGGGACCACCTCAGGTTCAAAGAGGGTGCCAGGGTGGGGACTCCATGCTGGACAGCCCGGAGATGATCGCCATGCAGCAGCTGTCCTCCCGCGTGTGCCCGCCGGGTGTGCCTTACCACCCTCGCCAGCCACCCCCACCGCACCTCCCCGGACCCTTTCCCCAGCTGGCTCATGCCGCCTCCGCCGGCGGCCAGCCCCCAAAACCCGTCATGGGGAACGGCAGCTCCCAGGATCCAGGCGGCCAGACCATGGACGTGGACAGCAACCAAGGTAACGCCCTGAGTGTCCACTGGTAGCACTTGACCTTCCCTGCCTGCATCTGTCGCCTCCACCGCTCAGAGAATATTCAAATCTTGATAAAATATTTGTGGGGGAACAGAGGTTTTACACTGAATTTTGTTTTTCTACCTAAACTGAAATGTATTTTCTGCTTAGGGTATTTCTTAGGTTTTTCTAGGACTGTTTTGTTTCACTGTAGCCTGCCAGAGGTCCCCTCTGTCCCAGCTTTACCTGCAAGTTATCAGTGTGCCATGAGGTGCAAATGCAAAGCATAGGTGATGCTGCTAGAGCTCACCTGGAGTTAATATAAAAATTGGATCTGCAGAGAGTTAGGTAAGGAGGGGAGATGTTATGTGAATAAATGCCTTAAATGTACTCCTTTTGAGTGTGTGTCAGTATGGCTTCTCCTCTGAAATGCACATCTGCCTTATGAGCTTTCAACATCTTAAAATCTTCACACCCCATGACTGCCCAAAAGCCCTGAGCAGCTGTATCAGTTCAGGTGGGATAGCAGCATGTCATGCATGCCCTCACCAGTTTCTTTCTGGTTGAATTTCATTTGTTCTATCTGGTTAACTGCAGATAATAAAAAAAAAAAAAATGAACCTTAAAAATAAAACCTAACGTAGAGATCAAAAAAATTTGGAGATCAAAAACATTTTTTTCATTAATTCTAGCTGGTAAACTAGAGATCAAAACCCTTGTATCTTTTATCAGTCCCTTCTGTGCCTTGCACTAAGAGGAAACTCTTTCCTTGTGTGGCATTGTTTAAAAGTTATCATCATAATTTAGCTTGCTGGATATAGAACAGAGGCAGGGGCGAAAGTTGAGTGATTGCAGGACAGAGCAGTTGCATCTCCAAACCACAGTTGGTTAAAATATGGCTGTGATCAGCTCTGCAGTATCTCAGGGTGCGGTGGTGCTTCTGTCTAAGCTGGATGCAAATGGGGTTTGTGGCGGGTGGGCTTAAATTTGATGTTAAGAAGAAATTCTTTACTGCGAGGGTTGTGAGGCATTGACACAGGTTGCCCAGAGAAGTTGTGGACGCCCCATCCCAGGAAGTGTTTAAGATCAGGATGGAGGAAATCTGACCAAGCAGAAGGTGTCTCTCCATGGCAGGAGGGTTGGAACTACATGATCTTTAAGGTCCCTTCCAGCCTAAACTGTTCTATAATTCTATGACCAGAAGGGATAAGGCACCCTGAAATCAAACTGAAACCAACACCTGATGTCATTGTCACGTGGAACCCAACTCTGCCTCTCCTTTAGGCAACCTCTGCACACCTCTGTGTCACACCAAAGACATGTGCAGTGTTACTCCAGAGGGGCTGTGACTTAGCTGTTGTTTGCAAACTGCAGTGTCCACCTCTGCCATCTTTCAAAGGGAGGTACAACCTCATGAGCAGATTTTAAAAGCACTTTTAAAAGAAGCCGCTATTAAAGTTCACCCAAACTTGTAAAAATTAGATGTGTGTTTGACTTGCTTCCCTCTCTTTCAGTGGAGACAGCAGCAGGCATGGACGAGAAGGCTCAGTGCATCAGCATTCCCGACGGGGCCTACACCAAACTCCTACCTCATCCCAAGCCCCCACTGCCTATGGAGTGCACGAGGCGTGCCTTGCCCCCTGATGGGGAGGGAGACGGCCCCGGTGTGAAGGGCGACCTGAAAGCAGGGCAGGGCAAAGGCACGTGGTCAGCAGAGAGTGGCTACGCCGGCGACCCAAGCTGCGTGAGGGACCTGGTGCCCACCTCTGAAAGAGGGGGTCCGCTGCCTCAGAATGGGGCAGCGGGCGAGGGGCCGGCAGCTGGCCCAGAGGGGAAGGGGCTGGCTGCCAACCTGCTGGAGAAGCCCCTCTGCAGTGGGGGAAAGGCTTTGCCTGAAGCAGCCCTGCCTTGCATGGGGCAGGGCACCGGTCTCCCTGCTGTGGATGCCACCTCCATGGGGGCCACCCCCAACCAGTTTCATCCTCTCTACATGTCTGGTCTGGAATACCCAAATTCAGCTGGGAGGTACCACATCAACCCAGGACTGCAGGGTTTCAGCCCTGTGATGGGGGGGAAGCCACCTCCTCCTGCCTCCCATCCCCAGCATTTTTCTCCACGGGCTTTCCAGCCAAGCAGCGCCCACCCCGGCGTCTTCCCGCGGTATCGGCCGCCCCAGGGAATGCCGTATCCTTACCAGCCTCAGCCCCAGCCCTCCTACCACCACTACCAGCGACCGCCCTACTACGGATGCCCGCAGGGCTACTCGGACTGGCAGAGACCTCTCCACCCCCAGGCCAGCCCCAGCGGGCACCCCAGTGCCCACCCGCCCCTGGCCAGGCCCCCTTTCCCAGAGCGGGGCCTGCAGGGCTGCGAGGCACTGAGCGCCGCCCTGGCCTCTCCCAACCGCATGGACGTAGCAAGTGCCAAAGAGGTTTCTCCAAGCGATGGGCAGGAGCTGGGGCCTGAAGATGAGAAGTCTGAGGAGTCCCAGGAAAGACCGGAGAGTCCCAAAGAGTTTCTTGATTTGGACAACCATAATGCAGCCACTAAGAGGCAGAGCTCGGTGGCAGCAGGGGAATTCCTCTATGGAGCCCCCCCGCCACACCTGGGTGCGGGGATGGGATTCGGCCCCTCGGCTTTCCCTCCCCATGGCGTGATGCTACAGACTGGCTCTCCTTATGGATCCCGGCATCCTGCCAGCCACTTCCAGCCCAGGACGTATGGATCGCCCATGAATGCTCACCTGTCTCATCATCCAGCCTCCAGCCAGGCCAATGGCCTCTCTCAGGAGGGCTCCCTGTACCGCTGCCGAGAAGAGAATGTGGGTCACTTTCAGGCCTTGCTGATGGAGCAGAGAGGCAGTGGAGGTGGCATGGGGGGGCCACCTCAGGACTTGTATAGACCCTCGGGGTAAGATCGTGTTTTCTGCAAGAAGGCAAGGTGGGGGGGGTGATGCCTGGGTGACCATCAGTATTGGATACCCTTGAAGGGATATGGCTTCAAGTCACAGGAGATGGCAAGTCAAGTTGAAAGGCTAAGAGGTGGCTGCTCTTGGACTCTTGGAGTAAGAGCGCTAAGGTGGAGAGTCTCGTTGCATCTCCTTAAAACAAGGAGCACTTGCTGTCATGGAGAGCCGGTTAGCCTGCCCCATCCATCCCCACACCAGTGCTGAGTTTCTCCTTGACAGTGTTTTGTTAATGTGTCATCCAGGGTTGAGCATCTCTTAATCACATGGACTCTTGCCATTTTCTTTGCAAACGTTTTATTTCATCTTGCTTGTAGTGGGGCAGAGTCACTGACTAAAGTGGAAGTTTGCCTCTTGTTATGAACATCCTTAATGTTGTCTTCTTTTCCCTCCTCTTGCTTTGCCCCTTCTCTCTGTGTCAAATTTCTATCACAGAAAGTTATTTCTCACTGAGACTGTGTATCACATTTTATTCCCAAGTGGAAAACAGTGCTACTCCAACAATTCCCTGTTCAGTTTTTATGAATGTGCTTCAACTGTTTTTGTCATCATCACAGCATCAAGTCCTTCCTTCTTCTAGTATTCAGGGAACTTGACTTAAAGCTAAGCCATTGAGGGAATGGCATGGGTTGAGGGCTGTGTTTTGGGGGCAAGCCAGACAGAATATACAAGACAAATGCTCGTATGCTAGTGTTGTGTGTAGCCTTCAGTTAAATATTTTTAACCAACTGTGGGGATTTGCTCCTGACATTCATGTGCTAAAACTCTCTCCATTCAACCTGACTCCAGAATGCAAATGCATCAGGCTCAAGTTCCTTTCCCGAAGATGCCTATAGCAACCATGTCCCGGGAAGATTTGACATCACAAAAACCATCAGCGTTGCCTCTGGATCAAGTAAGGGCTGCTAGAGAGTGCAGAGCTGAAATGCAAATCTTTCTTCTCCCAATGGTTAAAGGATTGAGGTGTTTGATGAGGGTGGGAAGAATTGGAAGAAGCTGTGAACTTGGGCAGATCACTAGTGTTAGCTTTGAACTGGTTGCATGCAATCACAAGATTATTGCTTTTTAAAGCTGCCAGTTAATGACTCCTACTCTTGTTCTTCCTCTTCCAGAGCTAGTCCAAAAAAGGATGGACTTCATGAAGACAAAAGCCACATATGATTTGGACAACAGAGAGGAGGGGCAGGCCTTGCTCCCACCCTCCCCTCGCCCGAGCAGCATGGAGCATCCTGGGTCTGTGGAACATGGTGCCGTGCCGGATTTTGTGTTGGAAACCCGCAGCAGTGCTGGGCCCCAGCCAGCCAAGCAACTGGCTCACCATCACAGGGCACCCCAAACTAGTGGCTTTTGGTGACTGCAGACTGCATCTCATTCAGGGTTTGAGGGATTTTTCGGGTGGGGGGGGAGGGAGGGGGTGGGGGTGGAAACTTTCATTGACTGCTAAACTCAGGTATATTTTTCAGGGTGGAAGAGGACGATGATGGAATTTTACTTGTAGTATTAACGTGTGTGTTTTGGAGCTGGATCCAGTTTACAGAATTTAACCTGTTGCCTTTCTAAATAAATTTCTGTTGTTTGTGAATGTATTGTACATAATGGGGGAGGGGGTGGGCCCAGCTTGTAGTGGGCTTAGCACTGGAGGAATCATTAACTGTTTACAATCATAGCACACTGAAATCTTTCAGGATAAGGGTGAGGGTTTGGGGGGGACTGGGGAGAGGTGAGGAAATGTGTGATGGAGACTTGCTGTCCTCCTGCCTGTCCTCTGCAACCAAGACACAGCCCCATTGTTGGTTGACTTAACAGTGGGAATTGTTCAGGAGCATAACATGTCCTCCTCTTTTCTCTCCCCTTCTTCCTCCTTCCCCTCTCACCCCCACCTCCATCCCTCTGGATCCAGGGCCTGAGTGCACTTCCAGCTCCTGTCATCATGGGGGAACAAGGAAACCAGCACCAGGAATTGAAACCAGGGCAAGACTCCCATGGCATTGTCCCTGCTGCTAGTATAGTACCCTTCTCCCTGCCTTTCTGATAGAAGAAATAATGTGGTCTAGAAAACAGAAAATGGCATAATTGGTCATCTTAAAACTTATTTTGGTGAAACCAGTGCAGCTGCAGGTGGAGCAGCACCTTTCTAGTAGAACAAATTTTGTGCACATCTGTACTGCCCTGCTGCCTGAGAAGAGCAGCCAAGTCCCCACCTCTTTCTCTGATCCTGGGCTATATTCACTTTTTAGCTGCAGTGAAGCAGAAAGTGACAGAGCTTTCCTGAGCACTCTTGCTGAGGAGGGAAGAGCAAGAGGATGCCTTGGGGGAATGGTAGGATTACTGCAGTGTGAGCCATTTGTTGGATTTGGCATTTGCCAAATAAAAATTTGCAGGTGAATTGGAAAGCACTCAAGCACTCATTCAGAGTTAGATGTTGAGGTTGATTGGCTCAGAAGATGAAGGACAAGAGGGCTGCATGCTTGAGTTGAGTTGGTTTAATTTTGTTGTCAGCAGGTCCTACAAGGCCAGTAGCAGCTTCCCTGAGCACAGTGGCATTACTGCACTGGGAAAAACACCGTGTGCCACTGCTGTTCAAGTGAGTTCTGTAGAAATTTTGTCTGCATTAATTCACATCTTAAAGTTAACAAGCAGTTTATTATTCTTAAGGAAGCTGGAGAAAAACAGGGGAGTTGTTAAATTATGAGACTGGGCAGTAAGAGCCTCTGGGAGCGTAGCTTTTGTGAGCAGGCTGCTGGTTGCACTGGGAGAGGACAGTGGTTAAAAAGAGGATCTGCCAAGGAGTCAGAGTATGGACAGAGCAGCATGCTCTTTAGTCTGTGCTACCAGCTAGAGGAGGGATATTGTCTCCAGTTTCTGGAGAATTCTTCTGTGTGCTTTATTGTCTTGGATGGTGCTATCCCCCTTATCTTTAGCTGGATTGCGCCAGGATGCACGACTGTACTGCCTTTGTCCTACGTGTAGATCTACCACAAGCAGGCAGAGCTGATCAAGTAATTTGCTGGTAGCATCTGACTAAGCCATTGCTCCTCCTGTCCTAAGCTTTTGGAAGAACAAAAAGCCTAGATGGTGTTTCCTGAAATAGTTGGTAAAAGGAAGGACTGCCATGTTAGTGTCCAATGAGCCTTACTTCTCTGTTGCTATAGTACTTTTACCTCTGATGAGCTGTCTAAGGCCAAGGCATTTTCCAATGCTCCTAACAGGAGTTAAAATTCCTCGTGCAATTGCACAAGTGTACTCCCAGTTGCAGTTCTTACCCACTGCTGCAGCCAACCTGTGAACTGTAGCTGCGGGCTGCTTAGGCCAGGCAGTTGTCTGGGACATCTGTCAATGCAATATGAATGACTTCCAATATCTATCTACAGATGCCATTACATGAGAAAAGGGAAAGTGGGGGTTTTGATGTGTTGTTTTTGTTTGTTTTGGTTTTTTTTTTCTTATTTGTATTCATCTGTCAGGGAGCAATTGTGACTGGTGGATTGATCTAAACCAGAAGAGATGATCCTGAAGGATGACCTTTGACTGAGAAATGGGTAACTTCTTTCCCCAGCCAAGAACATTATGTTATATCACTTCCAGATTTGTCCCAAATCTGGTTCATCAGCTGGCAGTGGTTTTCAGAGGTGCCCCAGTTGCTCCAAAAGGCAGGCCTAGATCCTTCACTGAACAGAGCCACAGAAGCAGTAGTAGATATTAATGCAAAATTGTGCAAGTATAACTCTTTTTTAAGACAACAAACCTGGGACAAACACAGTTGTTTTTCCTTATAAAGCAGTGTGTAGTTCATTGTAGGTATAAAAATAATTGGAAATAACAGATTTTAAAACAGAGGAACCGGAAAATATAACTTGTAGCAAAGCATTGAAAACTCTGGAAATGTGAGTGTAGATTGTGCAAAGAAGCCCTGCCATACTGCCATACTTCAGCCTGTCTTCTGTATCACAGACAGCTGTGTATTTGAAGTGACTTTCATTCAGTCCATCGTGAACGTTGTGGAACAGGAGGTTTTTAGAAGCTATAAAAACTCTCCAGGCAAGCTGAAGCACACTTCACCTGGAAGTGGCACTGAAAACATGGTTCTAGTGGTCATGACCTCTGGATGAGTGCCAAGCCTCAATCAAAACAGGAGACAACTAAGGAGGGCAAGAATTGCTTGTGGTCTGCCCGGAGAGGGTAGTGGAGTGTTAGGCGGTGATAGATACCCTCACCTGACACTAGGTAAATCTGGGAGAAGGGTTTGGCTTGCGGGTGGCAGACAAAACTAAGCAGTGAAGCTGACTCTTCCTGGGAGGGTTTCTAGGTAAATGACTTTTGATGTTGTCAGTAATTTTTATGAAAGTGGCTAACAAGCTGCTGTTGTGAGGACAGATGGTTTCTGTTAGAAAAGTACTCATAAAGAATACAGGGAGCTTTGGCTGGGCTTTCCTGAGGACAGGACACACTGAGGTGGAAAGATGCTGATGGAGTCTTAGATCAGACTTCCCAGACTTTGAAATGCTTTGTTCATGAGGTTGGGAGTTTTTCTTTCCCTCTTACAATATCTAGGGATCCCCTCAAAATCAGAGCTTAATCTTGCTAGGTGTAATCTAAGCAAATCACTGAAAACTGACTCCCCTCTGAGGGCACAGCCCTGGGAGAGGACTGCTGGGCTGGAATACCTGTGCAAATGTAAGGAGGAGCATATAATGTGAATTTTATGGTTTCCAAACCATGCTGCTTCGTAGATATTGCTAAAGAGAGATTTGAAGTATTTAGAAGACTACCATTGCAGCTCTTTATGTACAGAGTGGTGGTTTTGGTGTCTATGGGTTGGCTTGCAGTGCAGGACAAGTGTAGCTGCATTTTAAAATAACGTGGCTTTTGAGTGCCATACTTTGTGCCATTATCTAAAATTTTTAACACAATACAGAGAAACTCTAGTGCATCCCCCAACATTGCTGTAGTACAATATATTACCAGGTGGTGCTTTTTCAGAAAGCATCCTGAACTAGTGACTTTGCAAAATTTCTTGTAGCTATTACTTTTCCCATCTGGAGGATGCATTTTGCTGTAATTATGGATTTCATGTTAAATGAGATTATATAATACATAGAACAACTATGAAGTTGACCATGCTCAAGCATGACAGAAATTTCCAATATTCTCAGAAGAACGTTGTATGCTTTGTATGCCTTTTGCTCTCCCCACTACTTCCTCCTTTCTAAGTGGTGTGTGGTCTTCCCAAGCTCCAGGGATGTCAAGTTGCCTTTGCAAAGCCCATTGTATAAAATCCCCCTGAGAAGTTTGCAGTCTATATAAGTTCTATGGTGTGACCCACCAAACCACTCAGTAGCAATCCAAGGCACCAGCCTGCAATGAGGAGGACAAAAGGGGAAAGTAAATTTGAAGCTTCAAGGCCCAACTGGTTTGATTTGTGATTTTGAAGTGAACGGAGACACTTGGAAGCTTCTGATTCCTTCTTGTCTGCCAAATGCCTTTCCCATGCAGACCTTTCAAAGTAAATCGCCTGTGTATATTTTTGTAAGTGTGGTTTCTCAGGGTCTTGGAGAGCTATCAGCTTTATTTCAGTCTTATCTGAAAGTAAATCACAGAGGCTGTCTTTCATTCTGCTGACTGAGGCAGCTCCCCTGCAGGTTCTCACCCCAGCACTTCTCCATTTAAAATGAAAGTATAATTAGAAAATAACTTTTCTTTATTTTCTCCACTGATCCCTGTCAGGCTTTTGTTCATCTCTCTGTTCAACAAGGGTGGTTTCTTTGTTCTTGATGGCTTTGTTCTGCTTTCATTTTCTGAAAAGACTGTGTTGCTGTATGCTCTGTGGAATTTTAGAGAAGGTGCTGAAATAAGTGACAGGGAAGCATCATCCCAAAGGGTGGCTTGGAGAAGACCAACAGTGGAATCTGTGATGGTGTGGTTGGTCCTGGTTCCCCTTGCTGCAGAGCAGCCGTGCAACTGGGTCTGCACTTAATCAGAGCAACCCCTTAAAAAGTTTTTATTGTGGTGCATCAGTGGAGGAATGGAGGAATTTGCTCTTGCATAATTGCTGTTTCGCTTTAAGGCGGCTGCTGGTGATTGCAGAGCAGTTGTGAGTGCCAAGGTCCTTCCTGAAAGGCCAGGATTGCAATAGCAGGCTATGCAAGGAGGGCTGCAGCCCCTTTGAGCTTTAAGAGCCTGTGCTTGTTGTAAGGGAGAAAGCATCTCAAAGGTTGCCCTCGCAGCCTGTCCCCATCTGTACCTGTTGAACACAGGATGGGGTGAGCATGCTACAAAGATCTCTTTTACCAGCACATAATTAACCACGTGTTCTGGTTTCCACTCTGCCCATCTCCCACTCTGAAAAAGAGCTGGGGAGGGACCCTTTTACAGCTGTGTCCCAATACAAGCTCCTGAGGACAACCAGGGCAAGGCTCATCTACCCCTAGGCAGGGAAGTTCAGGACCTGAATGGATCTGAAACTAGATAGTAAAATCCAAGTGTACCTTTGAAGTCACTGTGTTGTGCCCTTCCCTTTTTGGTCACTGTATTACCTTGGCTCATATGCAAGATTTGAGAGACCTTAGAATATTTTGTAGATCTAACACTGCTGGTCTTGCATTGACTGAGGGTCTTTTTCCTTCATTTGCAGCCATGACCTAGATTTCTTTTGGCAAATGTCTTCCTCTTTTTGAAATATGGATATCAAAGTGAACAGTGCATCCAGGAGAGAGCAAAAGCTACGTCCACCAGGGAAAGAGGGAACAAAGGATTAATTAGGACTGAGGCTTAATTGAGATTTTCACCAAAAGTCCCTCTGTCCTTTGCTGCTTTTATTTGGAAACACTTGGCTCACTTAGCAGAAGGGAAGTAAGTGGAATATCTTCTAACTAAAAGCAGAACTGGTGCTGTGTGAGCACAATTCCCTTGTTGTGAACAAAATTAGACCAGAGAGCCACTGGGGACTCCTTTGGGCTGACACCTGGTGCATTCAAACACTGGAGCACAGCAGGGGAGCAATCTCTCTTTCTGAAGCCATCCAGGCAGCTATAGGAGCTCAGACTTCAACTCTTAGTATGGAACATCCTCTGATCCCCTTTTGTATTATATACCAACACTTCCCCTCTCCTTGCTTCCCAGCTTTCAAGTCTCTCCCTCTGCTGGCTTCGTTGCAGTTGGTGGCTGTCAAGTGCAGAGATGAAAGCTCACTGCCCACACAAGCACAAGGGCAGAGGGTTGGCCTTGCCAGCTGCCTCCTCTGCACACACACAGACAGCAGGTGGGGAGGGCACGTTTATTCTCCTCATGAAGTTAGGGTGTCCTCAGTGGCTCACGAGTGTTGTCTTGTGTGGGGTTTGCCACCGAGGCACAGCAGTGTCTGTCCATCTGTCAGTACAAGGATTTGCTCCTGGTCCCAGTGTAGGGTTCCCACACATGATCCTGGCATGTCTACCTCCAAGAGGGTTTAGGTTAAAAATGCCTGTGTGTATACTGTGTACAACTGTGAAAACTCTTGTCTCTGCTTCCTAATGGATCAATGAACACTACTGCCTGATCTTTTTCTGAGCAATAATAACATACAGTGCATGTGTATATATATATATATATATATATATATACATACATATATAATGTGCAACTTTCACTTTCTTGTACTGTTTTAGGGCTAAGATGGCTATGGGGCACACTGGGGGGGAGGTCTTCACAGTCTCAGTGGGAAGCAAGGTGCTCTCTATGGCCCTACATTTTATCATGCCACATTCCTGCTTTCCCAGAGACTGGTGGGTTGATTCAGGTAGCCATGAGAGAGCTGTTTGCTGCTTCTGTGTTTGGGAAGACAGAAGGAAGGGAGCAGTTGGGTAAAGTTGAGGCCTGCCCATCCATCCATCCATCCATCCATCCATCCATCCATCCATCCAAGAACATGGAAGAGGGAAGGGTGGACCACTGGTTTAATGCCTCTGGGGGAGGAGAGTGGCCCACTGCTGCTTCACTTGGCATTGCTGGGGAGGGAGTGGGGGAGCCTATGCCACTACATCCATTCATTTCTCTGAAGTTGGGTAACATTGGGGTTGTTTTTGTATTATTGTAAGTTTGTAAAGAATGTAATCTGTCTGTTGGGGGCACAAGGAGAAAACGGGGGCCTTTCTCTTTTTGGGTGAGGCTGTTCTCATGTTGCTGTGCTTTCGTTGTTGGGCAGGGAGGGGTCTAGTGGCCATGGAGGCAAAAGCCTGGCCCTTGTCAAGGCTTGTAGCTGTCCCAGGGTGACAGGAGGGTGAGCTGAGGCTGTAGCAGAGACCTCCCACACTAAGCTGTGAAAACACCTCTGCCTGTTTCCCTCAGTGGGGGAAATCTGACCTCTGCAGTGGGGCTCTGCACTAGCATGTTTTGCTGGGTGCTGGGATGTAACACCCGAGGATTGAGCTTGCTTGTCCTCAGCTCTATTGGAAACTGGGCTGAACAGCTGCCCATGCTGTTTAGGAAAAGTTGGACTGGATGGGCTCAGTTTATCAGCTCAAGAAAGAGTTCATGCTGGAGCTGCTGGTCCCAGCACTTCTGTCCCCAGCAGGGCCTCAGGGGCTGCACCTCTCCATCACCTGCTGCCCAGGAGCCCCCGTCTCCCTCCCCATCCTGTAGAGCACAGTGTCAGGGATCCTCTTCTCTCTCCTGCTGCTGCAAAGTTGTGTGAACTTTCCTGGTCAATACTGGAAAGGGGAATGCTATTTATTTTTATATTGTGTATATTTTGTCTTGGTCTGCTGATTACCTTTGTTCCCCAAGAGCGACATTTACCTCAATAGTTAGTTTAATACTGTGTGTTGGGTAATTTTTTTAAAGAACTTTTTAAAAATCTTGATCCTTGGAGGTCTGTAGATTTTATTTCCATATGAATTGGTTATTTTGTATAAAGTACATTCTTAAAATAGCAATCACCCTTGCTGTATGTGTGTTTTCTTGTCTCCTGGATGGTGTCCCTCTTCCTTTGAGAGGGGAAGTGGATGGGGGTGGGAGGATAACACAGAGGGCTTTTTTTCAGAGACACAAAGCCCTGGACTGCAGTCAGACACCGTTGTACCACCTGTAATACATTTACAAGAGAGCACCTGGAAAGCTAATGGGTATCCTTTCCCGTTTAGATGCACAGCTGTCTGCCTATGAACAACCCAGCTGTGGAAATGAGATGGTGTCACTGCTTTCACCCCCAAAGTCTCTGGTGGGCTGTGGGTTTTCCTGCAGCCCAGGAGTGCTGGAAACCTGCATCTCTTCCCAAAACACACCATGCTTTTGGGGCACGGGTAGTCTGTGCCCCCACACCCATGTGAAACCTCTCTGATTTAAAAGTGGTGACTGCCCTGGATGGAGCTGCTAAGGAGGAGCTGATGGAGCCACTGTGACTCCCCTTTGTGCTGGTTTAATGATGGCCCTCGGGTGCTGTAACAGGAATGGAAAGCCACCATGTGTGGTGGTCCAAATGAGTATTGGGCCCAAAAGGGCACTTGCTGTTTGCTGTTTATTCACTCTCCCATGTGAGATGGGGCAGGGGCTGCAGCCCTCCCAACAGGGAAGTGTTTAAAGACAACTTAGTTCTTTCCCACCGGCGGCATCACAGCCAGGAACTGGCCATAATGTTTCATGCTGGAAGGTGTCTGCTGTAGGTGCAAGGAAGCAGCTTGCACTTGGCCGTTGCACAGCTGCTCCCTGAATAAATAATTTGTTCAGTTCTGATGGTTTGGCAGCTTTATATCAGGACAAAATTAAGGTGATTTTCCTTAAAAGCTGGTGCCAGCAAACAGAGGCATGTGGGGATGAACAGCAGAAGGCTGAGGGCACAAAGGCTCCCAGGTGCATGCTGCAAGCCCTTTCCTTCTCCTCCTCAGTTCTATCCAGTGAAATCTCCCTCTGTTTCCTCCAGGGCTGGTAACAGAAGCTCATATCTCCTGCCAAAACAGCCCTGCAGCATTGCCTGCTTGCTCCATGGGCTCCATCTGCCCCTGCTGTGGGATCCTCACTGGGGCTGGGGTGGCTCCCAGGCTGAGCACGCTCTCCTGGCTCTCAGCACCAGAGCTGCCTCTGCAAAGAGATGCCCAGGAAACATTTGTCCATGGTGCAGGACTCTGTACTTGCTGGCAAAGCCAGGGGCCAGCATCTTTCCTGGCCAAAGAAGCTCACAGAAGCACATGTAGGCAGCTTCCCATCCTGGACCTTTGGAGAAGCATGAGACGTCATCTGCTGTACCCTGACATTTTGAGTACCCCAAACCCACCAACTGGATGCCAGAGCTGCCCTTGCTGTCAGGGCAAGCAGATGAAGTCAAACATCCTAGCAGGGCTTTTCCCAGCATGGCTGCAGCTCCAGGCCCTGCAAAGGCTTCTGAGGACCTTGGCTCCCTGTTCCTGGGGGAGGATGAAGGGCTGCTCTCTGTCACATTTCCCCTCTCCCCTCCACAGGGGCCAGAGTTTGGGGTGACAAGAGCAAGCTGTCCAGTTTTGGAAGGGGAGGAATTTGGTTGCCCTATCAGTCGCAGGAAGTGTTTGGGTCAGAGGGGATTGGCACGGAGAGATTTTTAATCCTGGGCCTAAGCCGGCACAGAGTGGAGCACTAATTGGAACCAGTCCTGGGGAAGGGGCGGATGGAGAGCTGCTCCTTTTAGAACTGCCTTGCAGCCCAAGCAAAGACAAAGCTTATCCGTGCTGTAGGAAATGCCACGTCCTGATCTTGACAAGAAGCTGTCACTGGTGTAAAAGGTGGTGTCAAACTAAGCCACGGGTCCCCTTATTTTTTTCTGCCTTTTTTCCTACTACTATGCACAATTCTTGATTCTTCTCTTTCCGTGGGCTGGAAAAGATACTCCCACCCCTTTGTACAAAGGGAGATTTCCTGAGCTCTTATGCTGAGGCTTTAAACTCTCTCTATCCCCCTTCTCCCTGGGAACAGGGAGATGCTTCCCAAACCCAGCATTTTTCCCAAAAAGAGTCATTTCAAAGCAACTTACTTGTTCTTGTAGGCTTGAATTGGGGATGGATTTGATCAATAAGTTTCAATAGGGACCAGTTTAGTGCCCAGTTTGGGTGTGGAAATAAATGGCAGCCACTCACCCCCATGATGGGGCAGACCCTGAGGAAAGCTCTGATTCCAGGCAGGCTTTGGTACAGCTGGAGGATGATGTAGCTGCAATGGAGCTTAATGCAGCATTTGGGAAATAAATAATGCTGAAGGAAGAACCCGAGTATCTTTGGCACAATCTGGTTTCTTGAGTTCTTTTGGGTGGGGGGGAGGGAGGCAGGGGGGATGTTGGTTGATTTTGTGTATTTCTCTAAAAAGATAAAACGTCTTACAGGTAAAGTTCCCATCTTGAATTTTCCCGTTAGTCACCACACTTTAGCATGGGAGAGACTACCTCACACAGAAAGGCAGGACTAGGACTTCTGGGATAGCTCAGGAAGACTCCGTTTTGGATTAAAACAAATTCTAATAGCAGAAATGTTCATTTATAAGGATTAGAAAAAATACATCCACTTATAAGTTCAATTTTTTTTTCCCACATTGAGATGTAAAATGCAACTTCTCCAAGCAGATGGGGGTCTCTTGAAGGTTGGGATCCTGCTTATCTCCTCCAGCCCCCAAAGCTGCAGTTTTTGCTTGGTGGAGATGCACAGGGGGGCAAAGCAAAGCCATTGGCTTGGTGGGGCAGCTCACACCTCTGCCTGGTGAGAATGTACCTGAAACCCTGCTCCCAGCCATAAGCATGGTCTGAGGTGCAGTGTTGATGCCTGGATATTTACACACTCATAAAACAAGTATTAGGGTCTCCCAAGTGCTAAAATAAAAGTGAACTTGTTCTGGACCATAACAAGAGCCCCCAAATGGGGCTTCGCGCAGCAGCAAAGAGACAGAGAGGTTTTACTGGGGGAGAGGGAGGGGGTGGGAAGGGGGTGGCCGGGGGTTGCCAAGGGCTGGGGCAGTGTTTCCTATTCTGTCAGCTCCCGGAAGCCTCATGTTCTCTGGCCACTTTTTAAAATTCCTTTCCTAAAGAGACTGCCTGGGTGGAGGGATCATAAAAAGTTCAGCCCCTTGTCACGAATGCTCCCGTTCTTCCGGGACCGGTGGGCAAAAGTTGTTAGCAATTTCCTCGGGCCGTGACCTTTGTTTTGACCATGGCAGAGGAGGATTGCAATCCATCAAACCCTGGCCTGGCCTGGGGAGAGGGCTGAGCAGAGAAGAGGGAGCCTTTACAAGGAGCAGGGGGCACAAGGACATGGCTTTGGTTTGGTGAGGAGGCAAGGGGGGATGCTTCACTACTGGCTCAGCTGGAAACTCAAAATTCCCGATGTGGGATTCACTGAGGGAAACTTCACTGTGTGGGCCACAAGAGAGATTTGAGTGTTTGCTTTCATTTCCTTTCCTTTCCCGAGAGGGATAGTGGATTACAATTTGCTGCATCAGTAGAGTGGGGAAAGATGTCCTGCAGAGCTTGTGCCCTGCAGACCAGCCAGCTGCATCAGCACCCTAATTCCAGCAGGAGCTTTGGGCAAATCTACAGATGCCTGTAGACTTACCACCTCCCAAGTCTCAGCCCCTATTGGTCCCTGGCATTTCCAGGCTGCATGCGTTTTTGGAAGGACTGTGTTTTTTTAGGAAAATCAGCGGCAAACTAGAACTCCCCCCTGGGAAATGGCTGGCTCCCACAGACACCTGCCTCTCCACTCAAATTCCCGGTGGTGGGGGGGGGAAGGGCGGAGGGAAGGGAGCAATTAATCCCTGGAGCATCCCTGGTGCTCCCCTGCACCCTGGTGTCCCCTTTGAAGACATACCTGCATATGAAACAAATCTCCCCTGAGGAAATGCAGCCTGTGCATACCAGTCTGCTCTGCTTCCCTTGGCTGCCTGCCCCTGCCTCCCCTGCCTCTGATCTTCCTTCCCTAGGGAAATGCGTCCTACCCAACTTCCCGGCTGTTAAATACACATTCCCTTGGGAAGCTCCTCTGTCAGTTATGCCCCCTGGTGAGGCCCTTGGAGAGCACCTAGGTTTTGGGGTCAGCAGGGAGGGTTGCAATATTTCACCTGTCCCCTTTGTAACACCTTGTAACACCCAGACCTTCCTTTCCAGCCCAATCACCCAATCACTCGCATGACAACCAGGGTAGTTTTTTCCTAGGAAGCAGATGTGTGCACACTTTCAGGCGCAGCAAAGCACGATATGGAGAAATGTGCTGCTTATTTCCTTGTTTGATGTGGATGTGTTGAGCTCAGGGAGGAGAAGGGAAAGACCTTTTACACCTCAAACTGAGAACCTTAGGCTGGGGTAGCTCCTTGGACTGGGAGGCACACGAGACCCCCAGAAAGACTGCAGAAGGCAAACCAGACCTCTCTGTAGGAATGATCCTCTGCTCCCATTTTAATTACTGCTATGCTTGACAGCCTGTGTGCCTGAATGCCCATACCACTTCCCTTTACATCAGTATTTTCTCTGCCTGATTCACACCAAACCAAAGCCCAAACCTCTCTTTGTCTGTGTGCACTTGAGTCAGCAGCGATGGGGTCTGATGTCTTTGACATCCTCCCACACCTTGATCAATTGTGCAGAGACTTTGTACACCGGGTGTTGTACCCAGGCCTGCTGGCATTTAGCATCTGCCAGCGCCAAAACACTAAGCACAGTCCTCCTTGTCATCCTGTGTGCCATGCCCATCTCAGGGGGTATGTCATGCTGTCTGGGCAAAGAGCATCCATTCCCAGGCCTCACTGAAATTAAAGCCCCAAAGGCCACTCTCCTTTCCTTCCCCAGGCCCTTTTTAGCTGCTCCCCCTGCAGCCCAGACACCTCCCACCATGGCATGGCCACAGCTCCACGTGGCTCAGAGAGGTCTGAGGGGCTAAAGCCAGACACTAAAGCACTTGCATTACTGCCACTGGCGGGTGTGGGAACAGCAGGGAGCCGGGGCTGGAGCCACAAGCACCTGCCTTTTCTGCAGGGCTGATGCAGCCTGAGTGCTTTGAAGGAGAGGGGCTGCAGAGCATGGGAAACAGCATCAGGCTCTGGGTGTGCCCCCTCCTCTCACAGGCACGTATGGCTGTGGGGCTACCCTATAGGCAGATGCCCACGGACCAGATGTTCTGCAAGATCAAAGTGGCTGCTCGCTGCATCCTCTGTGTGCACACACCCCCCTGCGCCTCCCAAGAGACTCCTAATGCTCTCTATCTTCTCTCCAAAAGACTTGTAATGCTCTCTATCTTCTCTCCAAGATATTTTCCTTCCCTTCCTTTGTTTGCTTTCCAAACTCCATTTCTTCTTTGGCACTCCCTGCAGTCTGGGCCACGCCAGCAGGGAAAGGCATCCTTCGCTCCCACATCCAGCACCAGGGGGTGAGCTGGGAATGCCTCACAGGTTTTCTATCCTGCTTCCCTGCCTCTGGCACTTGGTGCTTCTTGGGTGGGAGGCACAGGGACCTGTCACCCACGGGGTGCTTTGCAGCAGCCCTGAACTTCCCATCCCCGATGGCTGGGAGGAGCTGAGGGGTGTCACAGCTTCCCACTGTGACCAGGAAACCCCCTGGAGATGTCTGCCTTTGCCCCCTGCAAATTCCTGTAGCCCTCTTATCTCCTCGTAGCGCTGGAGGGGTTTCTCAGCCTCTGCTGAAGCCCTGAGACCCCTGTGATACACACTGGGTGTGATACAACACCTCTGGCACAGAGGTTACTACTAGTAAGCAGTATGGAAAGTCTTTTTGGTACATCAGAGGTCTTCAAAGTGAGGTGCATGCAGAAGAAAACACTGCTGGGGGTGCAAGAGGAGAATACGTTTGCACTATTAATAAATAAAAATATTTATTTCATATTTATATAAGCCTTTTTAAATTTCTAGTTCTGTTATGCTTTATAATATAATTAGTACAGTAGTACCTACATGTAATGTATAAATAAACATATTTATTTGAGGCATATGCCCCTAGCATATGTTTTTAACATTTACCAATATGGGTGCGCAGCCAAAAGGGCTGGCCTAAAATTACCAGCCAAAAGGTTGAAATCAAAGCAGAGGGCAATGCCTGCATGCCAGAAACCCACTCAGCAGCATGGACACCTCTTTATGGAGATAAAGCAGCCAAGCTTTGGTGAGCTCCAAGGGTTAGCTCCAAGGGTTTGCTCCAAGGGTTTGCCTCTCTCCTCTTTTCCCCCCCAAGCACAACACAGCTAGAGACCTTCCAGTCACCATGTGTAGCTGGTGCTCCAGGAAAAAGGGAAACACAGGATGAAAAAGGAATGGTTAGCACAGAGCAATAAAGCCATTCAGATGCAGGGAGATATGGTAGCAATATATTAAATGGGGAACAGAAAAAAAGCCAGATGGTTGATCCAATTTACTTTACAACTCCAGATGACTTCACAAGAGGTCACTTGGTGAAACTGAAAGGCAAATGCTCCAGCTTGGGTGAAAGCAAACAGCTGGTGCCTGCCAACATAACGTGGAGGAGACTGAGGAATGTCCTGCTGCAGAATGGCATTGGCAGGGCTGGAAAAGTAACATTTTTAAAGGTTTTTGATAGGTTATCACCTTTAGCCCACATTGCAGCTGTAGCCACTGTTATGCTGGGATGAACACTTCAAATGCCAGGATTTTAGAGCATGAGTGATGAACTGCTCATTGCTCTTCATCAAGAATGGGTCCCCCACACACAGAACAGCAGCATTTCCTGCCACACAGAGGTGGGACATGGATGTCTTCAGAATTAAAATACTCATATGCCCATTCCTAAAGTTCAGCGACTCAGCAGTCCTATCCCACAGAGCCAGGTGGTGGCAAGGACACCTGGCAAGTCACCCAGGCAGCAGGTGAAAGGAGCCTCCCAATTCCTGGTGTCACAGCCCTGGCTAGTGATGCTAGCTAACACTTCAAAGTGTCTGGAGCTGACAGCAGAAGCATGGAACAACTGTCTGTGTTCTAACTGCTTTATTTCTTGTGGATGTGGGGAAAACAATAGTAATTTATATTTTTAGACATTAGTAATTTTCTTGTGCTGTTTTGGGATTAACTTCTGGTATATTGCTGCTGGTAGTGAGGTTCCTCTCTCCTTCTGCAGCCCTCTAAGGAGAAGCACCAGCCTTTCTCCAGGTGTTCCAAAAGGTTTTGGAACATGGTCTATGTGGTCTATGACCACATGAGGAAATATGGCCTTTGCTAGGAGAAAGGAGTTACAGTGGTACTGCAGGCAATGGTCCCAAGGGAGCGAGGCAGAGACTGTGCACATGTGGATGAAAAAGAAGTTTTGCAAAAGATAACTGTCCCTCTCAATACCAGGAATACTTCAGTGCGTCCCTCTCTCTCTTACCTGTGCTCAGTTCTCCATCTAAGCCAGCTGTTCCGTTCTCCTGACCGCTCCCAGCCACGTGCCAAGGTGTTGCCTCTGTATTTGGTACCCTGCAGGCAAGGAGAGCTGAACAGCCCCAAGGTTTGCACTGGGGTAGAGTTTGTGAAGTCACTCGGTGTTCAGGCAGTGCATTATCTGGGCCAGGGGCTGACTGGGAAAAAGAGCTGATCTCCTGTAAACCCTCTGGGACATGGGAAGGAAAAACAGCCTCTAGGAATACTGGGGGGGACCACCCTTGATAGTTTCTTTGCAGTCTCTCCCCACAGATCAGCCTTGAACTACCTAAAATAACGTGGTAGCCTTGATTTCCACAGCTTTTGATTTCCAGCACGTAACAAGGGCTGGGAAATAACATTTTTGGCACGTTGTCAGTATGATTTTAACCCGAGAATGCTCCTGTACAGATGTTTTTCTTGCTTTCTCTAAAGCAAAGCCAAAAAACCAGTATGGGATGCTCTGAATGAGATGCCTAGGAAGACAGATTTGGGGTTTCCCAGCCAGCTCTACTTTGGCTGAGATCAGCAGGAACTTCCCAGCCCTGGAAGGGCCTTCTTGTCATGGCCTGTTCCCTGCAAACATGTTTGAGAGGCAGGATGGGGCCCCCACCTGCCTCTCTGAGCTGCCTGTATCAAACAGCACACCCAGCCAAACCACGCTAAAGTCTGTCAGGGCTCTTGCCTAGGGCTAAACACCTTTTGCCAAGTTGCTTCGCTGCACCATCAAGCCTTTGCTCCCCAGAGTAACAGCTCAGAGTCCACTTAACTAAAGAAAATGTTTTGCTTTGAATGTTCCCCTGGGGTGGTTCACTTTTATTTCCAAATTTTTCTGTTCCTCCTTCACTGCACTTTCTTTGGAAGTGAATAAATGGGTAATTTTCTTTTAACCTCCCCATATTTCAGGCACAGGCTATGTGTCCATGGAGGTGGCCCCAGCCTGGCAGTTCTGTGTGTGCTATTGGGCTGTGTAAGGTATGAGCTTACACTTTTCTATTTTCCAGGAGATGCATATTCTGTTTGCTAACATCAGCAGGTTAGGACAGGGGCATACAACAAGCAAAGTACCCTCCCTCTGCCACCTTCTGGGTGTTTTCTTCCAGGCTTTTTCTCTTCTTGATATGTGCATGCACTTCCAGGGATCATTCATACAGCTTGATCTCCCTGATTAATGTTAATACCCCTAAGTGTGAAAATTGCCTTCTAAAACAGGGCTGTGATTCAGATGTGCAGGAACATTTCAAGTCCTCTGGTGACCACTTAGTGTCAAGCCTGCTCTTAAATTTTCCATTGCCAGGTCTGCAGAACAAGTGCAATACTATCTATTTCCCTGACTCCTTTTGCATTAGACTGAACCATCTCACTGTTAATCTGCAGTGCTTGCCTCTCCCATCACAATTTCACAGAGAATTTTTTCCTGATTTAATGCCTCCTTTGCCCCCTGTATTTGTCCAGTTTCTCAATGTGCTGATCTGGCTTAGGGCTTATTTACTGTTCCAAACTGGAATATTATGCATACTTATATAAAGATGAATAAAGATCAATATTCTCACTGATTTGCCCTAAGTCATCAAGCTACATTAAGCACTACAGTTCAACTTAAAAAGCCGTGCTCCAGTTTTGGAGCAAAAATGCTCCAGAAGGAACTCTGAAATTGTCCTGAAATGCTGCTTTTTTTCACATTTGACTTGCAAAAATCTATGTAAAAACACTGAAGGAAGTTTGGATGAGGACATAAGAGTTGTAGTTAGTTGTGTTAGTTAGTGTAGTTGCTAACTACCCTAAGTATACATGGATGGGATATACCATTTTCCTCTGCATCTCTAAGGTAAAAAAAACTTGGTAACAGTTCCTATTACCTGGAATAAAGGACCAGGATGTTCCAAATAATGCCTCAAGTCAGCTTGGGGGGAGCTGAAGTCCTTAGTCCTGGACTTCAGCTGCGAGGTAAATAAATCTCAGACCCTTTCTCTTAATCATCTGCTTTTAGTCACTGCTGTCAGTAACACTAAACACATTCTGGAGGACACCAACTTTTGAATCCAAGTGTAACAAGTTTCTTCCTCTTTCCTGAGAAGGAAGATACAAAACTAACAGAGTAAAGTAAATGGTAAATAACTCCAACATCTTCCAGTGTGAGAATCAAGTCAAACACTTATCTTGTTATTATTTTGCTTTTCAAAAGTATGCAAGACCTGGCTTTGTGAATGTCTTGGTACCATCAGATCCTGTACAAAGAATCTCATTTTGTCACAGACAAGCATCTGCAGATAGCTTACTGATGAGCTGGATGAAACCATCAGAAAGGACCTAAACAAATCTGCTTCAAAACATACTCTGAATCAAGAAACAACACAGCTAAGCATGCACATGCAAAGGCTTATCCTTCAGTATATGTGTGTCATAAAACCAGAGCCCGGTGCTTAGTCAGGAAGCTGGATCAGCAACTGTTGCAAAGATAAAAGCGGTAACAGTATCCAAAATCTAGAAAGAGGGGAGGACTTCAATCCCCACACAGTTATTGCCCAGTCACAGAAACATGTGCTGAAAAGCAAAGCACTGAAGGAATAAATACCATAACCATCTACGTGGAAAACAAGAGCTGCTGCCTAAATGCAACAGCAAAGAGCAGTTAAACCAAAAATCCAACCTTGCTAAATAATCTTATTTCCAATGAGCAAATTTAAAACATTTCTTCCAGACACAGACTAAAATAAGCTTGGAATCAAGATTTTCTTAGCAGTCAATCTCCATTTGAGAGGAACGAGGCAGTAAAAGGCTTATCTAGCATTTAGAGTCTACTTTAAATGAGGGCACACACATTAGGGCCTCAGGTTAAAAACACTGCATAGAGCCAGAATTGCTGCAGCTTGGAAAATGCTCTTCATGGCACAGTGTAAATTCCTACTGTTTCTGATTCACTGCAATACTTACAGAAGTTGATTTCAAAACACATTTAAGTAGTAATTCATTATCTTCTATTTTCCACGTAAGAAATCTCAGAACTGAGCATTAGGAAGAGTTGGGGTATAGTTTGGATCTCCTGCACAGAAGCAACAAACTTGTGATGGGAAATGGATTGTGTTTGTTTTATCTAAGTAGCACTGTTGTGTTACCGTAGTTCTCTCCTGTGACAGAAGATAGAGGGAGCAAAACTACTGACCCATTTTTCAGGGAGAATGATGCTCCAGAATCCTAGACTCCTAGTCAAAAGCCTTGCCTACAATCCAATGTTATTCCTGCAAACAGTTTGACACTACTCCTTGCACTTGAATTCCAGCTTCACAGAACAGTTCATGCACACAGCTCAGATATGAAGTCCTTACACAAACAAACCCACTTTTCAAAGGTTGCTGTCAATGCCCCAGAGAGAAGTGTCAAGGAACTCCATATACACACGCATTTTTATTTTAATAAATAGTTTTACAGGCTCAGGCTTTTTTTCTCTTAATCACATATACAGAACAGGAAATGCCTGACCAAGTAACATGAACTACTAACCTTGGGAAAGAATACATGCCCTCTGTAACACTGAAAACCATAAGTGAAAGGGGATTTGCCATCAGCAGCATAGTAATTTATTTCACACATCACACAACTTGAGAGAGATGTGGCCAAAGCAAAGAGAGTGACCCTAAATGGACCACTTGTCCTTAGAGAGTCACAACAGTGTAAGGAAAGCCAAGAGCCCAAGTGCCTCCATTTTCTAGTGCCACTTCTGGATGAATATGTATGTCTTCACATCCTTTGAGCAAGGCATTCTAACCACAAGTAGAGAGGCTAAGCACAGCAGGTATGCAAAATTATTCGATTGAAGAACAGATACTGGATGACACAGTAATGTTAAATTTCAAGATTTTAAATTAGCAGATGCTTTTGCATCCCCTTCAGTATGGCAGTGGAACAGATTCCACCTTCTCTCATAGAGTTTTAGTCCAAAAACTTCCTGTTGGCATTAGCACCAAAGAGAGCCACTCTGATTTCTGGCATCATCTGTAGAGAAAGAGAACATCAGTTATGTGAAATGGGCAATAAAACTGCTGTGTGCTCTTCCTGCAGGCATTGTGGGATAGCTAGGTTGGCTTCAAAGTTAACAAGTCAGTTCATCCGAGCTTTCTGAAGTCTTTCTCCAATCACACATTGCCTCCTACTCTACAGACTGAAAGCACTGCCTGTACTGCAGCATAAGAAATGCCAGAGCTAGGGCTTTTTGTACTTGGGTGTAATAGGTCTCAGCCAAAATTTGTACTCTAGCTAGCTTCAGTAATTCAAATTAGCCTCAGCATTTCAGCATCTTGACTGCAGTGCAGTCATAACCAAGGCTTTCAGTATCATAATTTTTAGTTTTATGCTTAAGCTTAATTCAAAAGGAATCCTTCTGGGGAAAGTAATACTTTTTTTGCTGCACAAGCAATAGGTAACTTGCTTTTTTGCATTCAAAAATAACTTCCTACTTGTCATTCCAAATGAAATCTGATGCCATGCACTATTGTGACAGTTTGGAAACACAAGAATTTCATTACAAGAACAAACTAGTTAATTGTATTTTGTTTACGTGTTGGAGAAACTCACCTGCTGGGCTACAAGGTCCAGACGACTTTCCAGGGTATTGGAAACTTTAATTTTACCATCACTGTTGTAGATTTCAACACCTCCAGCACTAAAGATGGACAACAAAAAAAAGAAATAATTCAGTGAAATTCATGTGTCAGAGTCAGAATGTGGCAAACATATCCCAAATCAGCATTTGCAGGCAAGTCAGATACATGGCTAAGATTTCTCTTTTTTTAAAAAAGAAACCTTTTTGGTCACGTCTTAATAGGAATCAGCACAAAGATATCCAGTGAAGCAGCAGTGCAAAGCATCTTTGAAGTTATCAGAGACCACAGCTATATGCAAGTATCCTCATTAGCATGTTTTAAATGTAAGTGGAGCTATGCAATTTGTCCCTTCAAAACTGTGTTATTAAGACAGCTGTCACATTTTGGAAAGTGAGGAAAAGACCTGGAAGTATTGTTTGTTGGTCCACACACAAAGATGACAGAATACACAGCTTTGTCTATGGTACCTCTATGATACCATATCGAAATAGAGCCTTGCAGACAAAAAAGACACAAACCCCATCAAGTGACTATCCTGCAGCATCTTAAGACTCAGTTTGCTTCATCTTGAGACAGGAAGCATGGCTACATCCATATTATCTCTCCTTAAAAGACCAGTGGTTCAGTTCCTATGCACAGTTATTCCCTACTCCAGTACTGTGAATTAGCCTGGAGACTGCACAAAACCTTTCCTTACATCTTTGATGGAGACAATGCTTGTCTGGATAAAACTACAGTCTGTGTCTGATAAACTCAAAGAAGGGCCAGTTCCACAAGAACAGCAACAGCCACTTTGAGGACATTCCATACTTAATTTTTTTCTGACACTAATGTGAGCTGTGGCTTGAAAAGTTGCATTAAGTTAGTGTCCTGTACAAAACAATTCCATTTTCCTTACATATCTTCTGGCAGGAAGCTGTCTTGGTCAATATGAACATCCACATCCCTTTTAATGGCATTTTTGTAGATGGGAATGCTCTTCTGTACAGCAGTCTAGGATAGAAGATAAACCTCCAGTTAGCACTGACAAATGCTACTGCAGCAGTCGGGTTTGATCACTCAATCACTTGTACTGATAAAATGAAGGGATCGAGGCCTCTTTTTTTCTTTTAATTAAGCAAATGCATTTCATTTTGGCTCTTCAGCCAAACCCAGTTATTACTCTTAATACTGTAGCCATATCTAAAGTTTCCAAGGTAATATCCAAGCAGGGAAATGATCACAAACTTTGGAAGCACACTGTAGCTGCAAAAAAAATGTAAGCAGCAAAGCTTGTTTTCATATCACACAGAGAGGTGGATCTGAGCAGTAAATACCTGCAGTCAGGTCTCAGCCTCTGTGAGCAGGGCACTGTCAAAATATTCCAGGTGTCTTACCTTAACCATGGGCAGATCCTGCTTCCTGCACCGAACAACTAATTTGGGCTCAAGCAGCTGGTAGAAACCCTGCAAGGAATAACCATTTCAGTTTCAGGAAGTCAAAATTTTCTTTATTATTAATAATTAATAATTTGCCAGAATTATTTAACCCCAAGAAAGGAAAGAAGCTGATCAATTTGAAACCCAAGCCCCAACAATATCAGCCTCATTTATTTAGATCTTTGCTCACAAGTTCACCTCACACAGACATTCTGAGAGGACAGCACCAATACTTGGGGAAGAGCCCAAATATGGATGATGTTTTGGAACTCAAGTGCAACAAAACATACGGAATCTCAGGACTGTGTTGGCCAGTTAATGCTCAAGCACACAGAAGGATCACTACTAAGTAGATGGAGCATGCAACCAAGGTCTTGAAGACATGCAGCAGTTTCAGATGCCTGTTCTAAGAACCCCTGCCTTGCAGCTCCTGTGGTAATACCTGAGGCTAGAACAGAACAGAATAAGTTTATTTCCAGTTTGAAGGGACCTACAATGATCATCTGATCCTCACTGAATCCAATATAATGAGCCAAGACAAGTGTGGCCAGTTTGCAAGAACAAGAAAGGTTTGCTTGATGTACAGCAACACCAGACCTGAGTGTGACAAAGAAACAACACCCAGCTGGAGGCACAAGCTGGTAGGAGACATGACTGAGAAAACTCTGCCATCCCAGTATGACAGGAGAGCTCGTGGGTGGCTCCTGGGAGTTCACAGCAACAGGACCAGTCTGTGCCAGGAGGAGGCACCAGAGCTCACAGGACTGACCTGGCTAACGCTTATTGGACATTCAGCCGTTCATTTCTAGGGCTCGAGGATGGTCTTCTAGGCAAGCAAAGCACCGGTTCCTGCTTTCTGTGCCTGCTTCTGTCACTGACACACTCCATACTACCATACATTTGTCAAAGCTTATTAAGTCTCAAATGCTGGAAAGGTTTTCGAAGCGGGTATCAACAGGCTTGTGGGTTTAGAGAAACAGCCTCTGCCAAAGGTGCATTTGATCCACCTGATCACTACAGCAGCTTAATGTGTCCACCCTAAAATGTGTGTGTGCACATCTGCAATTATTCTTACAATGGAACTGCTGCTGGTGTACCAGGTTCTACACCTCAAAATGAGCTGCAACCTCTTCTGTTCGGAATCCAAGACTCAAAGATACTGAAGTGATGTTTAAAACTCAAGGATCACTCAGCAGCATTTGATCCAGACTCCAATACAACTGTAACTTTCAGAGGGCTACTTCTGACAAAAGAAACTTAGGGGGCTAGGGCAGCAATGATCCATTTTTTGCTGTTTAAATATTTACCTGTAGAACTAGTCCATCCAGCAGTGTCTGATACCTGGCAGAATCCTTCACCACCTTGGCAAGTCTCTGCTTGGCCTCATTCAGCAAATCCTACATTCAGAAGAAATCAGATCAGCAGAGCCCATCTGTTTGGCATTTGGTTTCATGCCTACCAACTTTCTGTACTTTCATTATAGCTCTCACACCCTGCCAACACGTAAATGTACACTCCAGCTGGTGTTCATCCAAGCTAGACCTCCATCTCTGTGCATGGCACATTATCCCTGCCCAACACTTCCCTTCTCCCTGCCCTGGGCTGACCTCATTAGAACCTCACAACAATTCCTTTTGTGTGAAAAAGGGAGAGCTCAGGAGTAAAAGGATAGTACTTAGAGTGTTAACTTAGATAAACTAAATATGTAGTAAATAACTGCTTAATCTAAAACAACACAGTTGTCCAAATAAATTTTTTTCAGCATTATGGTTGAGCAAAGAAATCCAATCTATTTTTCCACCAAATAATATTCAGGTTAGGTATTCTTTAAGTGAATGCAAGTCAAAATTTAAAAGAGAGAGCTTATTTTCAATTTGAAGTAGCTGTCTTGGTTATCTTTACTCAGCAAATCAGTATCGAATGGGATTGAATTCTTAAGAAACTTCTAAAAATGTGAGTCAACTCAGAGCTTGTAAAACTGAAGCATCAGAAATGCTTCAGATAAAGACACTCTGTGAAAGGTATAAATCTTTCTTTCCTGTCCTATCTCATAGTGTTTAGAAAAAGAGTGCACAGTAACACAATCAGTATGAGGATATAAAACTATCACAATTTACTGTCATGGTCAAACCTAGTTATTCTGTTGTCCCTAGAGTAACACTGCATTTCTGGAACTGCCCATCTCTCTTCATTAAAGAAGCCAAAGATCTGATAAGGGAAGAAAGAGTGAGCAGCATGTGACTTCAAATGTCTTAAAATGAGGAAGAGTGTTTAGAATTACTCAGAAGCATGAGGTTGAGTCAGCAGATAAATGAGGAAGAGATTACCCAGCAGAGACTACCACAACAGAGTTAGCCCTTGAGCAATCCACCTTCCTCCTCTCTGGGAATACAATCTAAAGTCTGAAACTCATTTTAAAGAGTCAATAAACTGGTGATTTTCTTCTGCTAACTCCTCTTTTTCATGGTAGCATAAACCTGAACATTTATCCCATCTTTTATTTTTGATTTCCACGGGTGTTTCAAGCTTTTCCAACAGCTCAACAGCCCCATCTAGCAGAATATGGAGCACCCAAACTCTCTCTGAGATGGGGTGGGAGAGCACAGCACATCTGGTCACTGCTCAGTGATCTGAATGGGGACACACTGCCCGTGGTGAGAGATAAACACAGGACACCCACACAAGCCTGAATGCAGCCTGCTCTGATGAATGATTACTCGCCCTCTGTGTCAACACACACACACTGGTCACCTACCAGAACAAGAAGCAAAACTTTTCATATACTATGGGCCACTGAAGGACACAAAGAAATCCCAGTTAGTGGTGTTTTAAGCCTCCTTGCTTATACCATGCTGGGTTTTTCACATAAACATTGCTTCAGGCAAATGGAATTTCAAAATTCGACCAAGTGTGCAAGACAGGGCTGCTGCTCTTTAAAGAAACAAGCTACTGTGCAAATGACAGACACAACACTGCCTGCAATGCCCCTGGAAGACCAGCATATTTCCCTAAAACAGCAGGTAATGAAAACTGAAAATAAGGAGATTAGCAATGCTGGACTAAATCCTCAAGGTCTTTTCAGAGCAGCTTGGAAAGCCATTTTTGTATGTTGAAGCAAACGTCACTCAATTGAAAATCTATTTTCTTTAGAGAATGGTTCCATTTCCTAACATATGGTAGAAATAGAGACTGTGTGTTTACTTGAGAGATACTCACTGCAATAAGGTCATCCCTTGCCTTGAGGACCTTCAGCCTTGCTTGATTCATCAGGTTGGACATCTGACTGCAAAGTGCATGATAAAGTTGAATCAATCCATCAGCCTTTGACAGAAGAACTGTAACATTTAACTGCATGCTTTGCATTTAAAGATAACAATTCTACAACAAGGTCTGTTCACCTATTTGAACCTGTTCCTGGACTTGCACAAAAGATTAAACTGCAGAACCCCTTTCTTGGTGAAGACCCAGCCAAACTAAACCTGACATGATCATTTGTCCCAGGGTAACAGGCCAGGGTAGAGTTCTAGACATTAACTACATAAAGAAACAAGAAGGATTCTGTCATCACACTAAGTTATAACATTGTAGGTCAGTTTCAGTAATTTCTCCCCAGAAAAAAACAGAAACTCACAATTAGAACTGAGTATGTTGTCTACAATTTGCTCGTTTCCAAGGAAAGAAAAAAATCTATATAAAATTAACAACAAAATGTGAGCTTAGGCTATGGTTGTCTAACCAAATCAACTTACATTTTCTTTTGCTGTTCAATTTGCTTCTCCTTCTTTTCATAATACTCCATGATTTTCAGCCTTTGTGTCTGAACAAGGCGACCCTTCTCAATGTTGAATTCCTCTTCTGCCTACAGTAAAAATTAAATAACTGAAGTGGAAATTGATTCCTTGGGCTGAAAAAAACAGAACCAAAATGTAACAGAGCACATTCACAGACAGGACAGGATGATGCAATTTATGGTTCTATATAAAAACCCTTTACCTCTTTAAGTAATTCTTACACAAGGAGGGTGAAAGCACAGCTGTTACTTTTTTTCGTAAAGCCTCACCAGACAGAATGTAAAGACACATGGATAATTCCCCTACTTATACCTGAGAATCCAATCTCAGCTTCTGAGTTCTGTTTGCAGATCTTCAGGAATACCTGCTTTAGTATTGATTAAATACTTGTGTAAATCTAAACCTTTAAGGAAGATTAAATATTATCAGCAACACATATGCTGAGTCCAATACCAACAAGGCATTTCAGTAGTGGTATAATGCAGACTGTTGGGGCTGAAAGGCACCATTAATCCTTCTTCAGTAAACATCTATACTCTATCACCAGGTTAATATTAAACCCAGTCTCTTGTGGCTTAACCTAAGTAAAGCTTTCAGCAAGTAATTCATCTCATGCCTTAAATACTAATTTAGTGGGGGAAGGTGTTCTGCTTAATCCAACTGAGTCACGTTACCACTCAGCACTCTTGATTCTGTAAAAAAAGGGGTGAACTTTGATGTGAATATAATCATATTCAAGAACCACCAAAACATTGACCAAAACTAGTTCTGAGTAATTTCCGTTTGTCAAAAGCTAAAAAATGCTAAATTTATTTGGTACAATATTTTTTGATATATAATAACTAAACAGAAATCAGCTGTAGCTTATAAAGGTGTTCTAGTCCTCTCTGACTGCAACTTTCCAAGCAGGATATGGGATGCAGTTTTCCTTTTGCACTTACTGACAGTGAACTTCCATTTTTACCTTTGCATCTATTTCTTCAGCCTTTTCATTGGCTTCCTGCTCGATGAAAGCCATCATGTGCTTGATCTGTAACAAGAGAGAGGAAAGAAAATATCTTCTGTAGGAAAGGACATTGACCAGAGGTAGTAGGTATATATATATATCTGTAGATCCTCTATATCCATTTACTAACTCATATAATATTGTTTTGCAAGGAAATTTAATTGAGCATACACATTAAAGAGTCAGTCATCTTAACATATATTACAAGAAAACTATTTTCCCCAATAATTCTATATAATGCTCTTTCACTAACTGCCATTGGAAGAATGCACTTCAGGTATGCAACTATAAAAAAAACCCCAAACAAACCAACCAACTTCAAAGTGATTTTGTATAAATGTGAGGCTGGGTGTTTGCGTTCTTCATTAATGAGACCAACTTTTTCACCCCTGGGATTATTAAAAAAACCTCTCATACTTCAAAAATCCTTACACAGCAAAATGACTCTGTTGTGACATTTACATGAAACATGAAGATTATCATAGGTGGCATCTGAATGAACCTGGGCCTTCCACAGGTGAGCAGTGAAGCAAAGCAAAGTGCTTCTGACCACTCTGATAAGATTTGTACAGCCGGAAGTTCCTGTGAACACCAGAGACACTCCTCTTGAAAAACTGTAATAAGTTTAATAATAACTATAAGTTATTATTATTACAAGGTCAGTTTGGAGGGGCTGGGGAAGGAGACAGAGGCAGCAACGCTCTGTGACCCAGACCACACCTAGAATGTCACATGCTGCTTCAGAGTCCCACACAAACCAATAAGTTCTACTTGAAAAACATTTCTGAAGCTACCTCAAAGCACTACAAAGCCCAGGTCCAGCAGCTTAAAGACCAGGAAAGCAATCAGACCAAGTTCTGCTCATCCATCACATGCCTTTCTGTGACCATACCTCGGATCAGGTTCCAATTTGGGGCAGACTGGAAGGACTCACTCCCAGCCAAACTGCAACTAGGATGAGGTACAGACATTTCCATGGCCAGAAGGAGCAGACCATAAAAACCTACTGACTTTTTGCTTGCACTTAGTGATGAGACACATTTTGCAGAAAATCCAGTCAGAATAAACTCACACAAAAGACTCTACTTATAGAATCTCATGTTAAAATTAAATGCTTTAAAGAGGTTAGAAAGGTGCCAAGGTGAAAACTGAGCCAATGTGAAGAACAGCACTAAGCTGTAGACATGAAAAAACAGAAGTGAAGAGACAAGTGGAAGATTTTAAACACGCGTTAACACAGTGGAAGAAATGAACAATAACATTTACATCCTCAAATTCAAATCAGCAGATTTTGTTTTAATTCATGTCTGCAAAGACTCTCAAGTATTTGTTTAACTACAGCATCAGCTTCCTACCCTGCATTTCAGAAAGGATAAGAGAGGCATTTAAAATAAGGATATTATTTTGCTGAATAGCCTATTGTTGAAGAAGACCAAGAACCAAGCAGCAGCCTTTATGTGTCACTTCTTCCAGTGTAATCTGGTGTCTGAATTTTGGAAAAGCACTTTTAACAGTTCTGGGTGTTCAGAAAACATTCCTCTGCATAAAGAAAAGGAATGAGACAGAAGCAAGCTAATATGGAATCCACTTCTCTTAGACTGATAAGACTGAACAGTGTTACTTCCTTCAAAAGCTGCTGTACTGAAATACCTTTTTGCTTTTTATAGAAATGAGGATAGTACCAAAGTGAGATTTTAACACTTAAAAATAGGATTAGTTTTAATAACACTGACAAAAATGTATTTGGAAATGAGAGACCAATTTTAAAGCAGTATTACCTATAGAAAGGAAGAAGAGGTTTGCCCATCAGGAGCAGTGAGATTATCCTTTCCAAGGAAAGTTCTAGATGTTAGATGGGCTTTAGAAGTGACCAGATGGAATAATATATTAAAGACTTTTGACAGAATAACAAAGCCTGTCTGTCAGTGGGAAAAAGTCTCAATCAGAGATGATTTTCAAAGCGGCAATCATTGGAAATGTGGTGGCAAGGAGTTCA
This sequence comes from Cinclus cinclus, assembly GCF_963662255.1. NCBI lineage: Eukaryota > Metazoa > Chordata > Aves > Passeriformes > Cinclidae > Cinclus > Cinclus cinclus. The sequence goes on from NC_085049.1 coordinate 29,914,905, forward strand.
GAGGACCAGCTGACAAGTTCATGCCAGATTCATCCACATGCAGGACTGTCAGCCATCAGCACTCTCCAGTTAGCAGTATCATCCTGGGCTCAGGAGTGTAAAGCACTAACAGGAATGCTGCAGACGTGAAATGCTATCAGCATTACATGTTTAATATATCACCAGAGGCTGATCTAACCTTTGAAGTTCAGGTCCAATTCTGGCTGAGCAAGACCACCCTAATGTCAGCTTTATTTTTATTATCTTCATGGAAGTGCCAGGAAAAAAACCCCGAGCTTTGCAGATAAAAGGAACATAATGTAATGTTACAATTCTTCTGCAGAAAGACAACCTACTACCTTTACTTTTATTGTGATGCTTCCTTGCCAAGAAACTATGTTTACTGAATGAGAAAGTGAGACACAAGTACTTGTGATGCAGAGGACGAAGGGAACTTGCCTGATCTGCTCATCACCTGCAAGAAACCACCCAGACCAGTGCTGACTGGATCCCCACAGCCTTTAACACCACACATCATCTCCAACCCAGCTGAAAGCAGGTTTTTTAGCTGAGGCAGTGTTTACAGTCAACAAGGACAGGGCATCCTGCCTCTGGAGGAGTGTTCACAGCCAGACTTCAGGGCTGGAAGTTTCCATTGCAAGCCAAGCCCAAGCTGCACCACTCTGCCTAGGATGTAGACCTGAAAAGGGCATTCAGGAACGCTGAGCAGCCCACCCAAATGCTAAGGTACAGCTCACTGCAGGTAACACAGCTAAAAGCATAAAATAGATGGAAAATCCTTAGGGAACCAGAGAATCATTAAGGCTGGAAGAGACCTCTGGGATCACCCAGTCCAACCATCAAGGTAGCACTACCACTGTATCCTTTAAACCACTAAACCACTTCAGATCCAGACACCTCCTGAACACCTCAGGGATGGTGACTCCACCACCTCCCTGGGCAACCTATTCCAATGCCCGACCACCCTAACAGTGAATTTTTTTGGTCTCATATCTGATGTAAATCTCCCCTGTCTCAGCTCAAGGCCACTTTCTCTGGCTCTCCCACTTCAGGCACGGAAGAATAGGCTGGCCCTCACTTCTACACATCTACCACAGCAACTTTCAAATACACAGTACTCGTCTAAAGCTGTGTATTTACCTGCCTTGGGGTGCAATTAAACACTGCAGATAGCACACAGCCTGCTCATGTACCCTCCCGCTACAATCTGGCGTAACATGTCACCAAAACGTCTCAAGGAAGTTACCCAGCGGGGCCCATCCACCCCGGCAGGGGAAAAATCGCTCTGTCCGAAGACTCCTCTTTCCAAGCCAGGATCCTTCACCGATCTTCCTTTCCCCGGGGAGCGCCCCGACACAGCAGCAGAGCCGGGCCCCGGCGCTGCACTGCGGGCCCCGGCGCGGTCAGGCGCGCTCCTCACGGCCCTTCGGGTGCTCCGCTCGGGCCGGGACCCGTGGCCCTACCTGCTTCTGCACGTCGGCATCGCTGAGCGCCATGGCGGTGGCGGTGACGGTGGCAGCGGCGGTGACAGTGGCGGTGGCAGCAGCGGTGACAGCCGCAAGCCCAAGGAAACGCGCCCGGTGCCGTCGGTGACCGCGAGCGGAATCAGATCCGGTGCGGGTCACGACCAGGGCGGGGTCGCCACAAGCCACGCCCACCGAGCATCCGGACCAATAGGAAGACGAATGGCGTATGATGTCACTTCACCACATGTGGCGGGGCCGTCATTGTCACCGTCACGGCGGTAGTGAAAAGTTCACGGAAAAACTGCGGTGACTGCAACCTGCAGCGGACAGACATGGAACACCGGGACGAACTCGCCTGTAAGGCCCTGAAGTAGATTTGTGTTGGCAGTGCGCAGGAGAAGCAGAAAGATGCAAGAAAGAGTTGGACAAGGGGAGGGGAAAGAGGGCCTTGCTGGAGTTCTGTTACTGCTGCCATTCTTTTCTTTATGGCACAGTTAAAGACAACTTCATAATCTAATAGTATTGGTTTGCTCTAATTGGCAAGAGGCTTCCATTTCCATTCTGCAGGAACATTTGGTGGAAAAGATAAAACCATTCCCTTACAAATCAGTGTCAAATGCGGTATTCATCACATCCATGCTTCTTCCTGGTTTATTTCCATTCCCTCATTTTTTCTGTATGAAAAAGCTTATTACAAAACTATGCGTGTAACTCTGCTGTCTTTTCATATTGCTTTTATAATGCTGGAAATCAGCATGTACTTTGGGTCTGCAGAACGATTTACTCGTACTTCAGGCACTGTCTAAATAATATTAAATTTTAACAAAAAAAGAAATAATATACAATAGTAAATGATAATTATGTCTATTATTCTAAAATAAATATTACTATGTAAAATAGAAAATACAGTAGGAATTGTATCCAGACTCTGTATTTTTTCCGTGTGCCCCCTGCCTTATGGGGTGTTTCGGTTTGGGACTGTGACCCACCTAACCCCACGTGACCTGGAGGTCAGATCCGCGGACACTGAACTGCCAAGAGGTCAGGCCAGCTTTCCTCCGAATCCTTGAGGAAAAGGGGAGAGCTTGGCAGGAGCGCACCCCGATCTTATCCCTATCCCGGTGACTGAGTCCCCGGGATCGCTGGGAGCCCCTCCCGCCCCCCGGGCGGTGACGTCACGAGGCGGGGCCCCGGCCGGGTCCCGCCCCTCCCTCGGCGCGAGCCGTGACGCGCGGCACGCGCCGCTCCCCGCGCTCCTGCCCCCGCCCCCTCCATCATGGCGGCGGCGGCGGCAAATTAGGGCAGAGCCCGCGCACCGGCCGAGCGCGCGAGCGCGCGCGCGCGCCCGCCCGCCCCCCCCCCCCCCTCCCTACACCGCCCCCGGCGGGAGCGACCCGGGAGCTGCGGCCGCTCCTCCGCCTTCTCCAGTTCCTCCCCACGGCGCCCGCAGGTGAGGAACGGGCGTGGGAGCGGGCGGGCTGATTATTTATTTCTTTACCGACCTGTCTGTGTGCATTTACTTATTAATTTAGGGGTGGTGGGGGAGAGGGTAGCGGCGGCGGCCCCGCGCGCGCTCCCGTCCGCCAGGGGCAGGCTGAGGGGGGCCGCGAGCCGGGCGCGCGCGTCTCGGCGGGGGCGCGGCCGGGGCAGGCGCTCCCCCTGGCGGCCGGTGCCGCTCCCGCCCCTTTGGCCGTGCGGACTCCGCTCCGCCCGAGGCACCCCCGGGGCACCCTCGGGCCCGGCGGGCCGCCGTGGCGAAGGGGCCGTGCCAGGCCCCCGTTGGCGGCGGAGAGCTGGCGGCTCCCCCGCTGCAGGGGCCTCGGCAGCGCGCAGGCTGCGAGTCCCGCACGGCCCCGCCGGTGACTCATGCCGGCACCGTGCCCGCCCGCCCGGATATAAATATCTCATTCATCGCCGTAGTAACTGAGGGGCTCATGCTGCGCTCCCGCCGGCGGCTCCGGCGCTGCTGAAACTTGGAGCGGCTTTTTTCGGATACTCAAACGCAAATAGGCACGTTAAGACAGAAAGTGAATGGAAGCTCGTTAATAAAAGCTGTGTTTTGTCATAATTTAATTTTGTGGTGAGATGGTGTTAAGCTGCGAAGGACTGAGGACATTTTTAGCGGATAACGCATGCAGTTTTTGTTTTTCCTAGAAGAGAAATCACATCGTTTGCCTAGAATACTCGCTTAATTGCGTTTCTGTCAAAGGTCAGCTACAACCGCTGTCCAGATAAAGAACAATTATGTTTTCCAGTATTTCCACCCATTAAGGGCCACAAGAGGATCAGTAGTGGCTGCACTATTGATTCATTTCCAGTAGGAACTGACATGTTTGAACTGAATAGTTCTCAGTTGATTATAAACAATCTCTTAGTCGTACCCTCATACACGGTTGGAAAAGTACTCCGGAGAATTTATCTCCCAAGCTGATCACAACTGGGTGCTTTGGATAGTCCTGCCTGTTATGCGAAGTGTTTTCAGAGGCAAACTGCTGCAAGGTTAAACTAGTCCACACATGCAAGTCTCACCCGAAATCCCCACACAAGCCTCCTGGTAAGGCTGCAGAGTGCCTGAATGTTTTCCATCTTGTTGATGTGGGGTGTGGTTTTGTAGACCTTCAAGTCCTTGAAATTCGGTAGGTTTGGTCAAGAGCAGTGTGTAAACCCGAGGCTGTAGATGCAGCTGAGATTAGAGTGGCTGCCTGTTGCAGAGATTGATGTCAGGAAGATGACCCAAACCGTGAGCATATCGATGTCAGGTGTCCCTAAAAATGATTCGAGCTGCAGTGCTGCTGTCGTGTTGCCTCTGTGCTTGCCCATGCTCGGCTGAGCACTCGCTGGCCGAGGCCGTGTGCACGCTGCAATAATTCAGCAGCAGCAGGAGGAGTTCTGCCACAGCAGAAACTGAACCACCACCATTGCAGGGTCATTGGGTTTGTGGCTGCTGAGTGAGGCCTGGTAACTCCGGCTCTAGGTGAGGAATGCATCCAGCTCTGGAGTGACTCCATTTTGGAGTGGCAGCTCGGGGCCATGGTGCTGCTGTTTGGAAAAAGCTGTGGCAGTGCTGATGTTTCTGAAATCCATAGTTGCCTGCTGTTTTGTTATAAAAACCAGCTGGACTGCTCTGGGCAGTAGAGCAGTGACGTTGCATTTTGGGGTTTGAATGATGCACAGTGAATGCATCTTGATGCACAGTAGGGTTTTACAGATAGGGGCTGAAACACAGCCTGGCCTCATGGCTGGGGATTATATTCGCTGTATTCATTGGTAGGCTTGTGCTGCTCATTATCCAATTTATAACTCTGCCGTGGATTAGGATGTGACAGATGGGGAAATGTCAGTCCTACTGCAACTCCTGCTCTCAGGTCGCTTGAGCAGCTCAGCCCACATGAAACAAGTGACAGCAGGGCCAGAGGAGTGACAAGCTAAATAAGCTTCAACAGGTATAGACTTCTGTCCCCCAAGGGTGGGAAAGGTGATTTTTTTTTTTTAAGGGAGTAATTGGTAATAATGTTGATCTCTGTAGCTTTTTAGGGACAGTATTCCTGCAGGGAACCTGTTAAACCAGAAGCAAACCTATTTCTCTGGCTTTGAGACTTAGGGAGTCTGTATAATGTGTTATTTTCTCTGCTCCATTGCATCTCCTGTACAAGCTTGTTTAAGAAAACACTTTCTGGACTCTCTTCCTTTTTGCTCCTTTAGTGGAGAGCTCTCTTTCCTCTGAGGTGATCTCTCAAGCTGTGTGTCCTTTTTCAATCCTGCTTATTCCTGAAAAATGGCCTTTTCTGAGATATTTACAGTATCTGAGTCAATATTTCTGTGTTTCTTTTTGTAAACAAAACCAGTCATTCACAATCCAAAACTAGTCATTCAGTTACTGTGCTGTGAGTTTCTCTCAAAGGAAGACCAGTGATTCTGAAGCGCACTTCCACTCACAATCTTCTTTTATGTGAATTTGAAGAATTCTTCCATTCAAGTTCTCAAGTCTCCCTTCTCATTTCAGTATAAAATTGCCTCTCAAAATATATCCACAAGGTAATTTATATTTTTAAATCATTCTTTCCCCAGGAAAACATTAACCACTATTTAAATAAGTAGTGATTTGATTCTCTCTCTCTCTCTCTCTCTCTCTAGTTTTTTTTCCCCTCCTCCCCTCAGAAGTGCTGAGCCAAGCACACTGTAATTTTTGTAAATTAGGCCTCCCTGTTGCACTGTGCTGCTTTAGATATCGTGCTTGTTTTGATCAACTTTTTTGTTTCATTTTCTGCGTTGATTTGGAATTGTATTTTGAAGAATAATCTCTGTTATATATCCAGACTTGTTCTTTGGTCCACATCACAGTTTCTGGATGTCTCTGGACCATCTGTCAGGCTAATTTTTTCAGGAGAGATCAGTTCAGGTTGTCTGGAAGGGCTCCCATTCACTGTGTAGGCATTGCGTGAAGCATTTGGATTACAGGGCTGTGGATCTCTACTGAACAAACCAGAACTGAAACACGCTGGGGAGCTTTTGCTTTTTGGTTAATGGCACCTTTCACACCTGGTGATGTGAACTTGTGATATGGTGATTGCATGTGGGGGTCTGGTCTGAAGAGCAGATCTATTGTTAAAGGATCCTGGAATCTCCAGAGCAGTTATTTTTTTCCATATCCTCTTGCTCTGTGAAAATTTCAGTTATGGGAGAGGCTCAAGGGTTACTGCATTTATTGCTCGAAAGCTGTGCTTCCTCTCTGCTGTGATTTCTTAGGTTTCTGAAGCTGGGTCTGTTGCCCGTGGAGCACTTTGGGATGGAAGAGGCAACACAGATGAAGTATTGACTCCCAAGTTTATTGTTTCCTTTGTATGCAATTCACTGCTTTGGTTCAAACTGTAGCAAACACACAACTCAGCCTTTCTGGTAAAGGCTTTTTAGACATTTTCAAATACATGGAGCAAGAGCAGAGCTGCCATAGTATGGTCTTGGTGAGAGAGACCTTTTCTGTTTTCAGTACTGAATGAGTTTCAGAAACTAGAGTTTCTAAAGAGAATAGTCAGCCATTTTTACACCAGTTCTTTTCCTTTTGCAGCTTTTAGTTTTGTGGTAAATTTTTCTTTGCCAAGCTACCTGCTCCCACAGCAACCATGCCACAGCACAGTTCAAGATCTGTTTATCCACAGTAACCACTGTACAACTGCTGTTAATCTGAATTCCTTCTCAGGGAGGAGGGATTAGAAGTTAGCCCAGACATCTTGAATAGCTACACAGGCAAGTGCTTTTATTTTGCTGTCTTGGTTTATTATTGATATTTTTAATCTTGAGGCTTCATTTGCAGATTGTTCTTTGGTTTTGGAACCTGAGATTCTTTCTTGTAGTCCCAAGGCATTTCCAGTGCAATCCATAACTCTTGAGATGGTCCATTTTCTCTTCCCTGTATATAGTGTTTTGCTGATTCTAATGGCTTTAAACTTTAAACTTAATACATTTTTTTCTTCTAAATGTAACTGCAGTCTCACATTACTAAATTATATGGCTATTTCAGTGCCTACTCAGTAGCTGTTCTGTAACACAAACTTTCTTGTGTGCCTTTCATTTAGACATCCATTCTGGTGGCCAAGAATGGTCTACTGCTTGTTTGGGAATGACTCTTTGGAGTCCTAGAGAACTTAACTTGAAGGGTTTGTTAGAAACCCCTGGGTAGTACTATTTGTCCATCAGGTTGACAGCATGTTAGAAATAGTTATCAGACTTTGCCAAACAAAAAGAGCTAAAACGTGTTGATTAATATCAAACATCCTTTTAATCTATTGCATGGCTTTTTCCCCACTTCCATGTTGTTGTTTGAGATTTTACTTTTTACCATGTTGTTTTTAATTTCTCTCTACCTTAGTTTTTCCTGCAGGTGGATATTTGATGTTTTATTTGGATATTTGAAAAAAGCAACAAAACAATTAGAGTGAAACAGGGAGGAGTTCTTTGGCCAGATGTTGCTGTTAGGTGTGGATTTCTGGTTTATACTTAATAATGTCTGTGTGAGAAATCCAGGACAAGCAACCATCTGTTCTTCCATTCCCTACAATGAATGTGGAATTTATTCTGTTGAGCATATGTTTTCCATTGCTGAACAGTAAAATTAATTCGAGGCAATTGTGGTCACTTTTTCTGCATTACAGTTTTTGAGTAGCGGATCTGAGAAAGCAGAGAAAATATTCAAGGGAGGCTTTGGGAAAGAGAGACTTCTCAGAACCTGTCTTTTTACCACATGTTGTTGTTAGGGAAGTGTTCAGAATCCATCAAAATGTGAACACGTGTATTTTTGTGCGTGGTCGAGATGGGAGGTGTTGGGAGGAGGACACGTGGTGAGGGATTGCTTGTTTTGATTCCATGGGAGTGTGAGCATGCCAGGCAGGAGTGAGAAATGCCACTGCTGGCAGCAGGCAGGGAGCTTCACTGGGGCACACTTGGGTTTACTCTGCATGGTTCTTATTAAAATAAGAATGCATAGGATATCAGGGCAAAAACTTGGATATTGCTTCAGGGTTGTTACATAATTCCTTGTGGGTTCGTGACCTGTTGCAGCCTTATAAACCAACAAACAAAACACTTGACTCTTCCCTGACAGCCTTCCCGGGCTCCCCAGAGTGACGTGCCCCACGCCAGCACAGCCAACCCGATGGCGTCCGCTACTGCCGTGCCTGTAGGATTTCACTATGAAACCAAGTACGTAGTGCTCAGCTACGTGGGCCTTTTAGCACAGGAGAAACCACAGGAGCATCCTCCTCCTCCAACTCAAGGTAATATTTGCATATTCATCTCTAACCATTTACATGTGCAGCTGCATTTGCAATTAGTTCTTCGGATGTTTCTGCAGGGATGCAGAATGTGAGCCTGGTGTGTAATGAATCTCTTGGTTTATTCAGTGAAAAATGAATCAATTTCAATTGAAAGTTGAGAGATGCTGATAGAAACAAAGCTCTTTGTATGTAGATGACTGTTTTTGAGTTATGGTGTTGACTGGTGTTTAAGAAGCAGCTCACTGTTTTTAGTTGCTGTCTTTAGGCTGGGGGGATGGATATGTATTACCTTTGTTGAGCCATCATGACAATTTCAGCCCATGCTTGCTATTTTTTTGGGGCACAAGTGGAAGTAAGCAGGGGTGAGGTGGTGTTTACTGGCATAAACTGAGTGGTGTCTTGAGCAATCTCCTGTGCTGAATAGTTTTGGCCTATTACATTGAGGCTCCTGTTGTTGTCAGTCAGTGCTGGTGCAGAGATGTGGCCTGTGCTACTTCTGTTTGTTTATTTATTTATTTATGAGAGGCCAAGGACTGCACAGAGTCAGATGTTTCTTCCAGGACAGGTTTATGGATAAAAGAGGTTAAATAAATAAATAAATAGAAGGCAGAATAAAAGAAGTTTGGTAGATTGTGTTTCACATAAACCTAGGGAGCGAAACTGTACTTTATTTTGCAGTGGCAAGCACTTAAGCAATGTTTTTTGTCAGCATTGCCTGGGTGACTTGTCACTTCTTAATGACGCTTTAGTCACTAGTAGTTCTGTGATTCAGAACATATTCTGATGAAAGGAGGATAAAAAAGCCCCAAACCAAACAGAGACAGTCTTCAGAATCTTTTTTTCTCTTTGAACTATCATTTAAGAATACATATGCTGTCATTTACTGAACTTACCTGTCATGAAGTGAGAAATTCCTGAAAAGATTACATCAAAGTTACGACAGAACTGCTTTTCAATTTGGCACTAAAGCACATAGCAGTTGTTGGTTATATTATATGTAATTAATTAAATTAATGTTAGTATATTTCATTAATAAAATTAACCTTAGCATATTTAAGGTATATTTGCTACTTCCGCTTTGACTGCACTTGTGGTTCATGAAAGGAGAGGCACCTTAGCTGTTTCATAAAACCCTTCGTAGAAAAATTTGCTTATTTTAGCAATAACATCTCGCTATATTGAGTACATATAAAGGTTCAATGTGTAAGAGTCTGCTTTGTTCTATAAATAGAAGATTCAGAAAGGAAAATGTTAGCCTTAAAGCTTTTTAAAAATGATTTGGCTGTAGTTGTCTTTGAAGTATTTACAAATTGAGGTGAAATCTTTTCGTTCCAGAGTCAATTGATTCTCATTACTGAAACCTCTAAGCTTCTAGTCTGAATTACACAGGTATATTTCAGCTTTCTAAAGAGGAAGCTCAGATGCTTAAATGAAAGTTTTATAGTCACTTAAGAGGACTTCTCAGATACTGTTTAGATGTGTTAGCTTGTGTGACAGTAGTCTGTAGTTGGATTTGCTACGAAAATACTCTGAAGCATTCATACTTCATGACTTCTAAAAGGAAATCTTCCTACATTTTCCCTACCTCATTCCCCAAACCAGACAGTGACCACAATGTCTCCTCTCCTGGTCATGTTTCACTTTGTCTGTCTTTCAGTGTTTTTGCTGCTTTCAGATCAAAGCTTCTGGGTTAAATAATTTTACCTTATTTTTAATTTGCCATCTTGTTTCTCACTCTCTTTTGTAATGCTTTGAATGGACTTCAGGCTGTATTGAACTAAGCAAACACTTTATCTTTTATTTTTCTGCTTCAGGATTTGTTTCATTCTTTCCTAACTCACTTTTGCTGGTGGTGGTTTTCTGCTTTCCATGCTTCTAAGAGGTTTCTTTTGTCTGCTAGCTACATTTAAAAAATCCTTTCTCCTACTTTTTCTCACCTTGCAGTGAGAACTGTTTGAGCTGCACTCCTGGGCTATGTGTGGTTATTTCAGAGTGCTGTGTGCATCTCCATTGGCTCTTGAGCAGTTAATATACCCAGTGTGCATCTCCTTGTTTGGCATGTGGCTGATGCCTGCTTGCTGTAATCTGCAATCCCCTAAGAGGGGAGCACAGCCTATAATGGATATTTCATGCCCTGCCTAATGCACTGCTGAGAGGTATCGCTGGGTGTTATGGACCTGTGCATGAGGTGAAAAACCTGGTTAGAGCAAGAGAGACAGGAAAGCTGGGAAATGGAAATGAGCTGTTGTCTGGAATCCTGTCATGAGGAGGAGACTTTTGGGTTTGGTGACAGACTCAGGAGGGGTAACAGCAGCACAGCACTGCTTGGCAGTGTGTTTTCCAAGCACCATCACCAGCTGTTGGTACAACACTTTGAGTGATCCCAGATTCCTTCCATTGTGGATTTCTGTGGCATTTCAAAATGCTGATCAGGAGTCTTTCTACTCTATGGCTGAGCACCATTGGTTTGTGAATTGAGAGGATTCCAATAAAAAACACCTGTCCTTAATCTTATTTTGCTTTGATTTGGTTATTGTGCAGACAGACCTTCCATGGGAAGCAATGAAGAAGCAATTTTGCCTATTGCCTGTTTCCAGTTGCAGAACACTCCTGTATTTCGTATTTCATTCATATGAGGCCTTGACTCTGGTTTATTTATTATCTCATTTATTTTTCTCAGATCTAAATAAGACTGCACTCCTCATCTGTTTTCTGAATCATATTCAGTGTAATGGGAGTATCCAGAAGGACAAGTTGTAGCTTGCTGTGGTGGAGTTAAATTTTACCCTCCTTGTCTGCCTGAGTGGGAGTGAGGGACTCCTCTAGCAAGCAGTTCAGCTCAGGATCCCAGTTCCAGCCACTTTGTGCTGGAGGATCTTCTGCCTCTCCATTGCTTGTGAACAGAACATGGGAGATGAGGAAGAAAGGCGCACTGGGTTAGGATTTCTGTATTTCCCTTGAGTTTCCTTCTACAGCAGCCTCCCAGATTTCAGTGAAGTTTCATCACTACAGTTAAACTAGAAAGGGTATCTGGTGGGTGAAAAACACCCAGCCAAAAAAGTGATCCTCCCCAACAGGAGGGGTGTTATTTTACCTCTATCCACTAGAACTGGTTGGAGAGATTGAATGCTTTTGTTTGTTCCCTGTCCTTCCCTCCTACTATCATCTGCCTCTGTTTTCCTGCATTTTGTACTATTTTTTTTCCTGGTGTACATCTTTCCATTTCAAAAATTGAGATAAGGATAAAACTTTAAAATAAGTTGATAGATTTCCAGTTAAAACTTCTCATTTTTTGTAGGCCCAATGTGTTTTGCAAGACTGATGGTTTCTGGAGGGTTTTTATTCAGTGAGTAGAAAATTCAGAGAAATTACGTAGAAAATTGTGTTGCTGTGTTTCCTTTTGTGTCTCTTGGTTGGTCTTGGTTTTGTTGCAAGAAGAATGGCTTCAATTACAAGCACGAAGTCACTTCTGGCTTCAAGCAAATAAGGTTGATCTAAACACCTGATGAGCACTTGGAAATTTTTATTTTACTATCTTCTTATCAGCACAGGGACTGAAGAGAGAGCTATCCACAATATTCCAGACCCTTGAAGAAAAGATAGATTTACTGGACAAGCCAATCTTTTAACATTATAGCTCTATAGTGTTCTGTAATGGATTTAAGTGTCTCCAGACATAAATCCAGCAAATTTAACTGGCCAGTGCTTTGAGAGATTTTTCCTGTTAGTTTTGACAGAATAGTGATTCTGCATAACAGTCACTGCAGTTTATTTAAAGCAAAATCCATTAGCAGTAAATTCTGATACTTTTTGGTAGGTTTTTCATATAGGTGAAAAATCAGATAAATTGATAAAACACATAGAGTAGCATCACTTGTGTAAGTCAGTGTGGTTTGAGGCAACAGATGAGTACTTATATTTAAAATGTGTGGAAACTCTCAGTTGTCTGTTCATTAGATTGTGGAGAGATGCTTTGTATTTTTTCAGAACTCTTGTCATACCTATAAATACTGGTTCAGACACAGAAAATAATTAAGTATTGGAAAACATCTTTGCACTTCCCCCCCTGAAGTCACTCTCTTTACAGAAGCTTCTACTCTGATGCAGTTGTTAGTATTACTAACTTTTGAAGTGAGTCAAAGTACTTTGGTTTTGTGATTTAATGTATTTGTATTATGTTTCTTTGTATTTTATCAAGGAGTGACTTTTAATGTATTTTTCTTTTTTAATCTACTCCTCCATTGCTTGACACCATCACATGAGCTTGTGGCTACAACAAAACCTGTGAAGAAAAGTGTTTTTTCTGTGTTTTCCTTGAGGTGAAGAGTGAAAAATGTTAAATAATCTCTTTGTTTACAGCATCTAAAAGATTTATAGCCAGTGCTACAACTGCACAGTGACATAGATTAGTCAAGAGGAGCACGAGGTTTTGACAATTTTACAGTTTCCCTGAAGTGCATGCTATCCACAGTACTTTAATCCAATTATCATGCACAATGTCCTTTTGATCATTTATTATCTTTTTGGAATTACCATATGAAGTGCTGTATGTAGTTATTGATCGAGCCATTTTCCTGGTTTCCCACACACGTGGTACTTACATGGCTTGTAGGAAACTGATTTTTTTAGATTGTTTTCTCTTAGATGATGAACTTAGTTGTTAGAGACCTTCTTCTTAGCGAAAACATACCTGTTTGGGCTGTAAAGATTCACATTGTAGGTCAGAGCAGTCCAGTTAATGGTAATAAGGGAGCTATTCCCTGAACTGAGGGAAAGAAAAGGAGCTTTTTGGGGTGTGATTAAGCCTCCTCTCTGCCCACAAAAAAAAAAAAAAAAAAAAAAAAAAACAAATTAAAGAGTGCTAGTTGGCATATCTTATTTCTTATTAATATTTTAGACTTTTTCAGTTTCTTTTAAACTGACTCTTCTTATGTTTTATAAAGAGCTTCTTTTAAACATTTCTGAAATCAAGGGCTTCATCTATGTGTGGCAGTCCCTGGTCTGGAGTTTGCTGGTGTAATGGATATACTTTTCATTAAAGGAATCAGATAAATACATTTGTAAAGAGATTTTTATATCTTTGTCACTTTTCAGTGCTTACAGTAATTTTAGATTCTTACTAAATGTTTTACAAAGTCTGAGATGTTAAAGAAATATTACAGTCATGCTGAAAGTAAATTTTTAAGTCAACTGTACAGAAGTTAATATAGAGACCTAGGAGAACTCAAAAATGGATATACTAGTAGATTTTAATTACAGTCATGAAAGAAGAAAAATCAGGAGTAATCTGTGATATCAGGGGCTTTCTTTTCTACTCATCCTTCATTTCCTTGAATAAAAAGGCATAACATCTTTTCAGTCTCTCCTTATAGTTGCTGTTGTCCCTTGTTAGCTGAAGTTTTGGCTCATGCACTGTAGAATGAGATGTGCAGACTCTGTAGCTCTGATGAATGACTTCCCACCTCTCCTCTTCATCTTAGGATCAAACCTGGCAAACAGGTTAGTCTTGTATTGTTGCTGAGCTTCTGGAGTTTTACTGAAGTATTACATTTATTTGTTAGTCTGATGCTCCCTGATGCAGTTCTTGATGGACTTTCAGAACATATTTTCCTCTACTTTTTAGATTACTTCCAAATACCTGAAACCCAAAATCTTAACAGGAATGTAATTGTGCCGAAGTGAACATTTGTTCCATAAATAGAGAATAGAATGCAGTAACTTGGTTGTGTAAGAACAGAGGTTTGTTGTGCCTCTGGGCTGGGATGAGGCCTTGCAGAGTTGGTTTACCAAAAGCCCAGAAGAGGCAAACCCATTTCTGGAGCACAGGAAAGCATTCAATGCTTATGGCTCTTACAGACACCATTTCTGGTGTGACCATTTGCATCTTTGATAATGAAAATATATTCTCATCTAAAATAAGCTGGTTTTACTGTTTTCTTCTACCTGTTTGTGATTTAGAAGTTAGCTAATTGAGAGGAAGATACCCCTCACTTAGGACTTTTGCTGTTGATGTTCTCCAGTGCTGTGTGCAGTGTTTGTTGGGAGCAGTCAGTATGCAGGAGATGCAGAAAGCTGAAATCCATTCTTTATTAGGGGAATAAACAGTGCAAAGTCACTGCTCTGGGAGGGGTAGGGTTTTGATGTTTTGGCATGACTGAATAGTCAGGTGCTGTCGGAATCAGCAGCTGCTGCAAAGTTGTGGGTGTTACGAGATGGAAACCATTGACTGCAGTGCTGATTATCTAAACAGCTCTTTTGTTTAGATAACTAACAAGCAGCAGTGGAATTTCTTTTCCTTCCATTTTCTGGGTGACTTCTTATCAAGTATGACAGCTTGTCATGGGCGATCATCGTCACATTAGTCCTGTGAGAATGGGTCTGTCCCTCTGTCCCTTCCCTACGCAGGGAAAGCACAGGTTCACACAGGGGTTGGTACTTGCACACACTTGTTGCACTTGACTCCAGAGTGGTGATTCAGTTCTTCAAAGAAGCAATTGACAGGGACTGACAGGGCATTAACCAAAAAGGAGGAACACTTTGCTCCTCTCTGGAATTTATTACTCACAGTGGCAAAGAGACACTACTTGGAAAGGGATTTAAGGAGCGAAGTTATTCTGAACATGTGTGGTTAAGTCAAGTGGAATTTAATTTGCTATCATTTCTTCTTTTAGACTGGTCACAGAAATTTATGAAAACAGTTTATACTGACTCAGGCATACACTGGTTTAGAGGGATTCTTGTGCTGAGTTTTTAAGCATTAACACACATTCAGTGCATCAGTACCGTGGATTTTTTAACTTATTTTTCAATTGTAGGAGACCTTGAAATCTTACTGTGTAGTGGTTTTTTAAATACAGAAAATGCACAGTGTACTTCACTACACATCTGTGTGTGTTAAGTGTTTTTACAGTTTTCACACAACCTTTTATGAAATTTAGTGATTATATGTGTCCATTGTGGAAAAATAGGGAAGGCAAGACAGCACTTAGAGTGAGTTCCAGCAGAGAAACAAACCAAAGAAAACAGGCCTCAAAGCTGTCATTCATAAGACCATCAAATTATGATTTAGTGCCTTCAAGACAAGAATGAAAAAAGATGTGCCAGAAAGCTCCACTGGCTGTTACAGGACTTATCTGAAGATCTGGATGTGAAATGAAAGTGATGAGGCGGGAATCGATTCTGATGATACCAACATTACAAATACAAATCCTTTCCCTTTTTGTTTTCTTCAGCTGAGTGAAGAATGTCTGTAGAGCAGAACATTGTCTAGGTAGAACTGTAGCCCTTGGTATAGGTGAGAAGAAAGGGTGAGAAATTCAAATGTCCTGAATACCTGGGTTTGTTTGGAGACAGTTTTGTGTTTCTTGGTAAAGCATAATGATTAAGATGACTGAGGGTCTATGTAACCCTAACTGATAAGGCTGAAACAGTTTTCTGTTACCAATGTCTGGAGTCAGCACATAGAAAATGTATTTGTGATGCCAAACCATGGCATGTGAACTTCTGGGGATATGTAGTCATTTCAAATTCCTTAATTTCTGGGTTAGGAGAGGAGAATTGACAATTGATGGACAATTGTGAGGTCCTATGCCTCTAGTCTTACATGTGAACTCTGTGTTAGACTGTGGCCTGTAGACTTCTCATGACCAGGGAAATGATACACTGTTCACAGGTTTCAGGATTCTTCATTGATGTCACTGCATGGTTGCTCTGAGGATGTTGTAGATTTTGCAAGTGTCAATATAAATTTTATATTTTGCTACTAAAAATCAAGCTTATACCAGACTACTTTGTTTTAGTGTAGTTTGATAATAAATGTATTGGGTATAATGGCTGATTGTTTATGTGTCTTGGTTTGATTTTGGTCTTAAATTGAAGAATTAAAGATGTTGCTTTTAAAGTTCCTATGTATTCTGTTTGTAGCCTTAAAGTTTGTTATGTTTTTTTTTTGTTTGTTTGTTTTGTTTTACATTTTTATTTAAAACACCAGTTCTACCTTGAAAAGGCCTGGAAGTTTATCTGTTTCTGGGTTTGTGTAATAAAACTTTTGTAATAAACCCTCTGGAGGGATCATAATTGTTGCTGTCTGAAATCAAACTTTTGCCTCAAATTCCTTTATTCATAATAGTTCAATACCACATTCTATTATCTACCTTATTCAAAATGTGGAATTTAAACACTTGAATGATTTCTCTGGTTTCTTTCAGGGACTCAACAACAGCTTATGGCACAACATGCTCTGGAGAAAGAGGCTTTGGAGAAGATTAAATTAGAAATCGAGGAGGAGCTAAAACGTCTTGATGAAGAAATCTTGGAAGGTGCTCTTCAGGTTTTCCCGTTTCAATCCATAATCTCTATGCACTGTAATGGTGGTTAATTTGTAACAGGTACTCCAGTTAAAGAGATTTTTGAATATGTTGAATCTCTTTATCGTCCTCCCCCCCAAGATCTGTACACATTGTCACATGGAGTAAAGTAGTTAAACATTACCATTTGGAGTGGTGGAGCCTGGCCAAAGCAAACAACTGGATGACATTTAATAGGCTGCTGTAAATAATGAAAAGTAAGCAGCCCTTAAGCTGCTTCACTTGATGGTAGAAATCTTCAGGAGCTAATATTTCAAGGAGTGTGGATTTAAACAGTCAGATTTCTCCCTTCCACCACATTTATTTTTTGTGATGTGCTTTGACCTGTAGATGTGGTTTTTATAGGACTCCCAGCAGGAATAATTTCAAACCCATCTTTACTTGGCATGTGTGTTGCAAATCAGAAATCTGAAATAGAAACACTCTAGAGCTGTTTAAGTTCATTCATATGGAGCTTTCTTAGAAGTTTTATATTGAGAAGAAACAGGTTATATGAATAAAATAATATTGAAGAAACCAATACTCTAGGAGTGCTGCAGAGATGTCCATGTGTGGACAAATGTACTTGAAAAGAGGCTCTTCTGCTGCTCCATCTGGGCTGGCATCAGCTTAAAATGGGAAAATAGCTGCACATTCAGCAAACTTGCTGGTTAGGATGCAGTTGTGAAACAAGAGCTGGTGGGGAAATGTAGCTCAATCTCTGCCTTGTAAATAGCACTTTCAGAATGTATTTGGACCTTATTTTACTATGATTTGTTCATTGCATGCTGTGTTTTTTTTCATCCCTCATGTAAACTATGTCAACTGATGGGATAAAAAATCTGGGACTGTTGATGTTCTTCTGTGAATCTGTTTTATTTTGTGTACCTTTTTCTCTCAGCGTTTACCACTACAGGGTTTGACTGCCACACTTCCCCAGTGTTCAGCCCTGCCAATCCAGAGAGCTCAATAGAGGACTGCCTGGCTCATCTGGGGGAGAAAGTGTCCCAGGAGTTGAAGGAACATCTGCACAAAGCACTGCAGAGCTTGCTTAGCAAGTGAGTTATCATTTGCTTTTTCAAAGGTGTTTCCTTTTGCACTGTGACTGCTGCTGAAATGCTGAAGGTGGGACTGCATCTTGTATTGCAATTACCAGCCTGAAATTTAATGGATTCAGATGAACTACTTGAGGCTTCTCTGAGTGACCTCCAAAATGTGTTGGTAGAGAGCTGGAGTTGGAAGGTGCTGCTTTAGGAAGAGTTGCATAAATGCAGCCGTGCATTTAAGTAGTTCTAGTTTGTTGATACCCTGGTGCTCAAGACTTCCTGTGTTTTCTGTAGGAAAATATTTGCATCCAGGTAATTTTTTTTTAAATGTATGTACATACATGATGTCTGAAGTGCCTGTGAAACTGTGTTGCCTTTTTCTAAGGCAAACTAGAGTTACTGTTTAATCTCTTGATAATATCCTTCCTGCAGCTGTTCCTACTCTTCTCATCCCACTGATTGATTTGGATTTGGTTTCAAAGAATTAATGTGCCAAGGACGTGAAGAGAGTGCCCTTAAAATGACAAACCCAAATTGTTTTCCCCCCTGTGCTTTAAGTCTGTTCTTTCCCCCCTATTGCTAGAATAGTGCTATTTGGTGCAATACTTATTAATTTGGCTTATATTTTCCTGCACTCTGACATACATATAAACAAGTGTTATGGTACAGTAGGCTGTTAGATTATGACAGGTCCCTGGAGTTCAATAAGCAATTTTCTGTCTAATGCCAGTTACCACTATTTCCGTTAAAGTGAAGTTTGAGCTTGCCTTGTGTAATGATCTGGCTGAGAACAGCTGCTTTTGAAGCAGTGCATCTTCTGCTATCACTTGGCAGAAAGCCTTTGCTGTTATTTGACTCCTAGATGCCAAATGATCTTAGAGGAAAGAGTGTGGAAGAGAGGAATTTCATCATCCCAATTCAGAGAAGCAGGGATGTGATAAATGCAGAATAGAGGTTTCTACTGAAGTATGAAGGGGTTTTACAATCAAAAGTGCTGTTTCTTGCAAATAAAAGGTTTCAGCTCTAATATAATGTTAATGCAGTCAGTCTGTGTTAGTCCATAACCTGTATTGTTTAGAAAATTTTACTCTCCATTGGCCTCCAGCTCAGGTATTAATTTCTCACTAGAATGTTCTGTCTTTAAAGTATTAAATAATAAAAAACCCTTAAGATCTTAGAATTCTGTAGCATATCAGAGAACCTACTTATCTAATGTCTTTTAGGTTGTAGAGTATCAAATTGTTAAGAAGTTCACTTAACCAATTACATCAATGTGTGTAAGTGGGAGAAAGGTGATGCCATTCTGACCCTGTCTGGTGCTGGTGTTTTATATCCTGAAACACAAGACCTGCTAGCTCTTGAAAATTACTTGCTGTAATATATGCAGAAGATTGTGTTCTCTGGAAACTGAGAACTTTCTTTTATTCACATTCTTTCGTTTCCTTTTATAACTTTGAGTGTTGGTTTAACTTCTGCAGGCCGGTGACATATCAGGAATATCGGGAGCGCACGCAGGAGGCAGCTGCTCATGCCACTGGATGGAACAAGGTAGCAGATCAGTGACTTGCACTGGGATGTGTCTCATGTCTCTTTGATGTCCATGTTGTCTGTACTAGGTACAGTTGTGCTTCACAGAGGGCCAAAAATAGAAAGAACTTGGTTTTAGTATGACATAAGTTACACTCTCAAAATGGTAGATGTGCACATAGTGGGTAGTTTTATAGATAATTTAGCTAGAAGTTACTGAATGGAAGTGTTAGGTCAGCCTTCCTTTAGTTCGGTAAAAAGAAAAGTTAGACATGTTGCTTGACTTATTTTTTTTAAATTCCCAAGGGAAGTTAATTCCTGCAGCAGTTTGGAACAAAGTCTGAGATTTTTTTTTCATAATGTTTCTCTATTCTTTCCCTTCTCCGATGTCAGCTTTAAAATATATGTAAAAAAGAGTGCTGAACATGGTGAAAATAAAAATTGACAGTATCTTTGTGATATTTAAATTGTTCACAAAATGTAGGGATGGTGTTCCTACCTGGTTTCAAGGGTGGTTATCTCAAATGATAGGAATCTTCTTTTTTAAACAACATGCAAATCTGTAAATGAATTATCATAAAATACTTTCAATGTAAAATGAGTAGATTACTCTTCCCAGATACATCTTTCATTAATCATTCAAATTCATCACCTTAATCATTCTCTGATGGGTTCAGTGGGCATGAAAAAAAGAATGAAAGAATGAAATAACTACTTGCAAATTTAATCACAATTTGAGTGTTAAAATGTAGACTTAAATTTAAAATAGAACAAGAAATCTTTTTCCCCTTCTTTGCATTTTTTTTTTCAGGAAGACTTTTCCCTGACTAGATTTCCCTGCTTACTTCAGAAGCTGTTCATCTTTCCAAGGGTGTGGGCACTTGTAAAGCAGTTTAATAGACATTGCATGACAAATTACTGCCTATGGCTCCAGCAATTATCACTGCTTTATGTGTATGCTCTGTCAGTTTGTCATCTTGTGATTCAGAGCATTTTGGTTTAAACAGCCATGAAATCTGATTATCAAGAAGGTGGCTTAAGCTAGCACATTTCACTTTTCAGCTGGTGAAAGCTAAAACCAAGCATAAAACCAGTCATTGTGGCTCAGCTGGCAATGGAGGAGGTGCATGGGGCTTCTCAGGTCAATATACTTTGGGTCCCACCTCCTGAAGAGGCAGCCCTGGGTGGCTAAATGGGCTGCATTTGAGGGTTTATGATCCAGCCTTCATAGCTGCTGCATTCCTGCAGCCCCTGGGGCTTGTGGGTTTCAGTCCACATCAGTTTGTGGTGGAGAGCATCATCCAGAACATCTTTGTCATCAACTCCGCTTCCTCGTAGCATTTGTTGCTACAAAACATATAGTCCAAGAGCAAACCAGAGTGGAATTTTTGTACCCCAGCACAGCATCTCTTTGTATTGTTTTTCTGGTAGCTTGGAGCTCCAGGAATGCCCAGCAGTTCCTTCAATAATCCTTGTTTTGAGGAGGTGGAATACATTTGTGGTGGTTTCATTTCCTTTTAATTTCCTTTATCATCTTAATCAGAATTGTGTTTTAGAAGAAATCTAGATACGTTTCCTGCTGTTTCAGGTCAGCTTAATTTTTACTTTAAAGAATCTGTTAGAAAAACGTGTTAATGTTGAATTCTGTAAAGGAAAAGGTTCTTCATCTTTTATTTGAAATAAGGCTCTCATTAAAAAAAAATTCCAAACCACCTCAGACAAGGCAAATTAAATTTCTATAATAAAATTAACATAATAAAAATATTAAATAGTCCAATGCTGAGTTTTTATGCTTTTTGCTTAAAACTAGATATTATATACATATATCCAAAATGCATAATCCCACTGTTGTGCATCATCATAAAGGATGAAAGGATAACAGATACTGTTATTGAGAGCCAGTTGAACTGGTGAGAAGGGCAGCAGTCATCTTAGTGTCCCATTCTTACTGATTAATGGGAGCAAAGAATAGTGCAACAAAAATATAAGAAATAGTCATGTGAAGAATTAGATTCGTTTTAGCTTGGAATAGTCAGAAGGTACACAGAATAGCAATAATTTTGGATACAGCTTCCTCAAAAAATACAGCTTCCTCAAAGCCTCTGAACTCTATTTGGTTTTTTCTTGGGTGTTTTTTTTTTTTTTGTTTACATTTAAATTTGTAATATTGTACAATGGGATTGCAATAGTGTAGTGGACACAAGTGTTTAATTTACACAATCAGCTGTCTTCTGATCGTAAAGTGGGTTTTATGATTCCCTAGAAGTTTTCTCCTGCCAACTATTTTTTGTGTGTGTTTTTCTTCAGTGAAAATATAAATAGCCTCTAGCATTCCTTCCCAGGCATCCTGGTGGAGGGAGTTGCAGTTGCTTTGAATTGCCAAAGCTGTATTTTTACTTTGTTCCAGTTAAATCTCACCACCATTCACACAGCTGCTTTACTGTACAGAAAGGTGTTGTTGACTTAGATGGAAGTACTGTGAGGTAATTTCTTTCATGAATTTGGGGACAGTCTTGTGCAAACCTGCTTCTGTTCCTACTGGTTGCAGAGGCAGGAGTGTCAGTAATTTCAGCAGGAAGGGAAAGCTGGGTGGTGTTTGTTGGTAGAGTTTGAGTTTGGTCCCTCACTGTGAGGCCTGAAGAGGCTTGCTGAATTTGGGGGAATGGGTGGATTAGGCATCAAGTAGGCAAAGGAAGAAGGCAACAATCATGTTCATTATGCCAGCATTTGAGCTCCCTTCATGTCCCAAGCAGCCTTTCCTTGCCTTTGTTTCTCTTGCCTTCATCTGACAGTAAATGCCAAATATTTTGAGATCCCAGTGTTCATGCTGCTGTAGAGTTATGTGGGTGTGCCCAAACCCTCTGAAAGATGCCTCACCTTGACGGCCTGGGTTTTTTTCATCTGAAAAGACTGAAGATTCCTCTTAACACCTCATCTTGACCTTCTTCTTACGTCTGTGCACTTGTACAGATCTGTGATCTTACACCTGTTCTGCCTCTGAGTTGAGATTAATTGCAAGAAACTCAAAAACCCCAACACCTTTAAATTTCTGGCACCATGACATCCCTAGTGAAGTGTTAACAGTTACCAGTGTTAACTGTTCATCACAGAACAACAGTACTGTAACCTGTCTGCCACAGTCTTGGACTCCTTTGTTAGTCAGATGGAGCATCTTAAATTTATCAGATTATGGACATTTTTTAGGCCCTGTCTGGTTTTAGTAGTCAATCTCAGTGTGATGCCACTATGAATATAGTAAAAATCTCGGTTTCTGCTTACTTTGCCTATTCATCTTCCTCCAGCTTTGTACTCTAAGGTGTGATTTCTAGTAATTGTAATGCAGGGTATTTACAGAGAAGAAAACCAGGCTGATGGGGGAAGAGACTGGAAAAGGAAGGAGGTATTAGGAGTTGAGTATGAGCAGTAGTTGAGCCTTCATCTCCCTTGTGCAGCTGGGAAACAGCATTCCTATCTGCACAGTGAATAGATGTGCAGTGCAGTTGCCTCAATTAAAATGCAGTAAAACAAATATTTTTCTCTTGTGTCATAATGCTTTTTCAGATGCTAGTGACTTCAGTCCATACCACTTTCCTGACCTTGGCAAGCTGGTGCATATAAACATTGCTCAGAGGGCCACTTGCATGCTCTAGGCAAATAAATTTAGAGTTTAAAAGTGCATGTTATTTAGGCAAACAAAAACAAAATTTCAGAAGCAAGTTTCTAGAGCCATATAATGTGAAGGAGCTGTTTTCATGGAGTCTTGCATCTTCCAAAGCAATTTAGGTTAAGACTGAGCATTCCGTTAAAAAGTTTCTAAAGAGGAATGGTAGTATGAAATAAGGGAGGAAGGTCTCTCTCTGTTAAATTTGGCATCAGAGGGAGAGTTTGACATGGAAAGGGTTTTGTACTTGTCATTTTAAACATGTTTGCAATGCTATGCTGCTGGGTGGAGGCGTTTCTGTCCTGTCTCAAAGCCAAGTGTGAACTTCTAGAGAGACACTGTCTAGTGCAGTCTTCCTATTCAAGAATGTGTATGACTTTGCTGTTTGCATTTGGGTGTATATCAGTTCAAGCTATTTATGATGTTGTATCTTTCCACTTGTGGGATAGCAAGTTCTGGACCTGTTCTGTGCACTTTATTGTGTATTTGCCTTGTGTCTTCTCAGAAATGAACTGTACAGTCCCTGGTGTGTTTGGACTTCAGGATTCAGACCTTTCCTGTGGACATGTGAATTCTCTTCTAGCTGCACAGTAGTGTTGATAGTGCTTTCTGTATTTATTCACAACTCTTGTTTTTTGAAGGTCTTGGTGCCCCTGATTCTGTTACAACAATTTCTGATGGAGCTGACCAGACGGGGCCAGGAACCACTGAGTGCTCTTGTGAACTTCGGGGTGACGTATCTAGAAGATTATTCTGCAGATTTTATCATTCAACAAGGAGGATGGGTAAGAAGACTTCATTTCTAAGTGTGATCCTAGTAGGAGTGAAGGCTAAGAGGGGTTGCTAGAAGTAAGAAGATGCAAAAAGGAATGACTCAGATAAAGAAATTTAAAAAATAAATAAATCAGGAGGTCAGGACCAAAAAGGGATCTTGGGCAGTGATCTATTTCTCTTCCCCAAGGCAGAACTGACTTTCACCCATGCATTTCTGATGTTGATATTAAACTGTGTGACTGGACTCCACAATTTCCCCAGGCAGTCTGTTCTAGCTCTTTGCATGTCTGGTTCGTTGGATTGCTGTTGAAATTGAAGAGGTCCTGAGGTGTCAGATAACAATTAATTTTCATATAGTGTGTGTTAAGGTGGTAATTTATTGCAGTATGGTGAGCTTTGTGTTTCTCTGTTAATGTACATGGAGCACTGCATTTGGAACCAGACACCCATAACAAGAGGTGATATCTTTTGGTTCCTCTTTTTAATGCTATCTTCATCCTCTGGTGACTGCTGTAAAAGGTATTTGGGTTTTTTCCTCCTCTTAAATTTCAGATAGTTTCTTATCAGATAAGTAATTGGGGAGCACTTCATGCAGAAATGTCAATAGGTACTAGTTAATTTTTATAATAAGTAATAAGATAGCTAATGCATATTAGAGTTTATAGCTCTATAGGTACATGCATAGAATAAGCAATCAGGATTTCTTTGTGCTGCATGTTTCCTTGTAGAAATCTTTAATTCATGGTAACCAGTGTCCCTGAGTCATGACGTGCTGAGAAAGTTTCATTTAGAAATACTTCAGAAAGGCAGCTCACAGCTAATGAGATGGCTGGGCCTAAGATTACTTGGTTTGGGAAGAATGCCATATTTGAATGGAATTAATCTGGGATTTGTGAAATGGCTCCAGTAAACTGATTTATTCTAAAAAGAAAAGCTGTTCGGGAAAACCCAGTGATAAAAAAGTACTAGTAGGAAAGAATATAATTCAGAAGCTTCTTGTATTTCCCTGAGGGTTTTTTGGGTGTTTTTTTGTTTGTTTTTTTTTTGTTTGTTTTGTTTTTTTTTTTTTTTTTTTTTGTTTTTTGTTTTTTGTTTTTTGTTTTTTTTTTGAAGAATAGCTTGTTCCAGAATTTCTGTACATCTGCACCTTCATTACCTGTTCCCTTCCTGGAAGTTGTGGAGAGCAGTTCTGAAAGCCTGTGGTAGGGGTTGTTTGTCTTTAATGGACAGAAGCACTAACAGTATGCAGCCAAATGACCACAGGTCATTTGATAAATGCACTCATCTCAAAGTATTTTCATCCCAAGGCAGGCCTTTACTTGCAGCTTTTAGATAGATCGATGTTAGCACTTTTTTGCTTTTCTGCCTTGTTTTTTGACCTCCAAAAGGGCTGTGCTGTTTTCTTCAGGCCCTTTTTGATGCCTGCTGTAAACATACTTCGTAGACTGCAAAGCTTCTGAAAACAAGCCCAGCCTGCAAGGGAGGGGGCTGAGCTTAGTGTTTGGGTGGCTGTGCATGGACGTACAGATCTGGGTGGTGGTGTCCAGCAGGCTCCCAGTGTGTCTGTACATATCCAGCCAGGCAGAAAAATCAGACTGACACAGGCAGTGCAGCAAACAAGCCAAAGCTATTTTTGAAACAGCACAAGAGGCGAGGAAAGAGACGAGGTGATGAAAATCCTTTCCAGATGAATTAATGTAGCTGCACTAACCTTTGTGAGTTGCTCTGGGGTTGGGCTTGGGGACCCACTGGGCTTGTGGCTTTTTGTGGAGGAGGGGGAATATATGGTTATATATATTTTTTTCCTCCCTATAAGGAAAAGGTTCATTTTCACCCTGTGGATTGTTTCTGGGTTTGTTCCAAGTCTATGGGATGGCAGTGCTGGGAGCAGGGCATGGGGCCAGCATGGGAGAGGTTGTGTTCTGAGAAGGGCCAGGAAGAGCCTGGCAGGCTGGTAGCCACAGGGAAGTGTTGGAGTGTTTGCATTTTTTAAGATAAGCATCTGCCACAGGAGCTCTGTGTGCCGGATCAAGTTGTCAGTAATAATTTGCTTGAGCCATAAGAGCGGTGTGTAAACCTGGGAGTCTCCAGTGACTCATGTTGCTGTGACAGTAAGAACCTCAATTTTTGTGTTATTTTGGAGATGTATGAAGTTAGGTCTTTCCTGCAGCTGCTAAGAGCTTGCTTAAAAGTGAGATGCAAGAATAGCCTGTCTGGTTTTCTGTGGACCTGGAGCAGATGAGAGTTTCACAGGATTCAGCTTTTCAGGGGCAGACCTGAAAAGTTCTGTGGTGTCTCTGGTGTTGTCTCATCTCTTGGCACCATGTAATTTGGGCTCTTCCTCAATTTTTGGATTGAAGTCAACCTTGGCCAGGAGGGGAGTAGCCAGTCAAAGGTAAAGGGTCAGCTGAGTCCTTGCTGTGCCTCACTGCAGATCTGTGGAGTCAGAATTGCACAGAGCTGTGTCATCCATTTGCTGCATCATTCTGTGCAGCCACGATGCGGCTGGAAGAGCTCCCAGTGTTCTGCATGTGTGCAACACTTGAGGTTCTCTTGTGATCAGGAGGCTTGTGAGTCCAGGAAGGCATCTGACTGAGGATGGTAGACAGCTAACTAGAAGCAAAATTTCCAGCTCAAGGGAATAAAGGTTTACAAATTGGGTAGCTGCGCAGCAGATTTCAAGAAATTGGCATGGCTTGTGGGAAATGAGAAATTTGATATACTGCAGGATGAGAAGTTGCTTTTTGATTTCCCATGCCAGTCCCACAGAGATATGGTGCTGAGATGGTGTGTTGGAACAATGTTCCCCTCCCATACTCCCTTCAGGCACTAAAATTGTAATTTAGCTGACTTTTGATGGCAGTATGGGACTGAGATGTACTGGTGGCTTGGTTGGTTGGTGAGGGAATAGCTGGCATATTTGTATGTTCCCTATTTCACTAATTGCTCTGTATGGTTTGGCTGCAACTCTTGTATTTACCTGTTTGACTGTTTTAGTATGACTTCTCTTGGAGCAAAAAGCATGCTGGGCATTCCAGGTTCTCTAAACAGACATATATGAGGACAGGCATTTCTTCCTCCTGACTAGTGGGTCCACTGATCCTACTAAGACCTTCTTCCTTTATCATCTTGAGCCATTGCAAAACAATGCCCAGCTGGATTTACAAGCAACTTTGTTCTTTTCTTTTCCCAAAACCAGTGTTAGGGGCTCAGAAAACAGACATGCAGTGTGCACAGGCTCTCCCCACCCCTTTCCTCTTCTCCCCACCCCTTTCCTCTTCTCCCCACCCCTTTCCTCTTCTCCCCACCCCTTTCCTCTTCTCCCCACCCCTTTCCTCCTCTCCCCTCCCTTCTCTCCTCCTACCTCCCCTGCCTTTTTGCTCTCTCTGACTTCTCCAGGGCTGAATGCTGCTGCATCAGAAGCAATTCTTGGTCTCCTGGAAAAGTGCACAGTAAGTCCAGTCAGTTGGTAAGGATTTTTTCCCTCTTCCTTTCCCACCCTTTCCCAAATAATTTATTTTTTCTCAAGCTCTGCTGATCCTGTTTTCCATGGTTAGATTTTGTCTTTGTAGAAATATCTGGCAATGTCTCTGAGGAGAAAAGAGTAAGTTTTCTTGGAGGCTAACTGGCTTTTTTTTTCCTCTCAGGTTCCCATTCCTGTTACCAGCCCTTCTGCTTTCCCCTTGTTTGAACCTGTTTATCAGAGTGCAGTTAATAACCTTTCTTCTCAGCACAAGCCTGGGATTTATATTGTGACCTGTGGCAGAAATTGTCTCTGCCTTCCCAGGGGTCTTGTCTCATTGAGTTCAGACCTGGATTTGCATTTAACTAGTTAACTGCCCATGCTGAAGGGAATAAAAGTAAATTTGTATGAAATCTACAGTGTTTACAGTATCCTATCTCAGCCTTAGAGGAGCTGTTTTCTCTGTGTCTCCAGTGTTTTGTCTTGGGCTTTGCAGCTGGTTTAGTTGTTTTCTTTGCTGGTGGTGATTGAATTATACACGTATTAGAGAGTGTTAACGATCTGGAGGAGAACGAGAGTAAAGAGGCAGTTGTCATTATAGGGAAGTCAGTCAGTTTGTTATTCTGGAGATGAAAATCTCCTGCAGCAGTCCAGGTGTCTGCCCTGGGAATGACAATGCAGAAATAGAGAGACATGCTCTGCTGGAGGAGAGAGAAGGAAGTTTAATGTGGCAGAGATGCAAGAAAGGGCAGCCTAGTTAGAGGAGTCCTAGAAAGTTGTTTTCTTTTCAAAATAATTATACTTTATGCTTGTATCATGGGATACTGCAGCGAAGTATCTACTTTTATTTATATGTAACTTCTTTGGTACAGTAATAGATTTTTTTCATTTTTAGGCACTGTGGCTGAAGAAGGAAATTAAATAGTGAAGAAGCAATTAGATCTCTTTTCTCTTTTCCCTTCCAACAACTTCAAGTCTGGAGAAGTGGTCTGGAAATAACTGAATTTACCTCATTTTAAACCCATGAGACTGAAACCTAAAGGGTGTTGGCTTTGGTGCTGACTTTCTGCAGGTTCTAGAGGTTATGTTGGATTGCAGGGATGATAGAGGATCATTTCTGCAGGCTGTTCTAGCCAAAGTATTCCTTGAAGGGAATGAGAGAAGTGGCTGCTACATCAGAGTGCTTTGATGTGGTTCACTTGACCTTTTTTTCCTTTTTTTTTTTTTTCTTAAAAAAAGTGCAGTCCTATTTGTAAGATCTCTGCTCTCTTTTTTTTTGGCTCCACCTATCTTGACAGCTTCAGAGGGATGAACAGAGAGACACAGCAAGTGCCTGGGGGCTTTTTGGGATTTCTTTATATTTTAGAATGTTTTGTTCTGGATCTGAATGTTGTCAGCAGCTCCTTTATAATCCGTTTCTCTGAAGGATTAGCTGAGTGATACTGTCTGGTCTGTCTTCCCTGATGGTCTGTAAAGGTTTGGTATAACAGGGCTGGGCAGAGAGATGGAGCCACAGCCTGGGCACACCCAGGTGGGAGTGAAGCCATTCCTGAGCACAGGCACCCCTACCCCAGCACACAGCTGTTCCTCTGCCACAGCTACAGATCATGCTACCAGCACATTCCCAGCTCTAGGGAAGTTTGTTGTTGTGGGAAGTTTGCTTATTTCCCTGTGGGAGATGTCTTAGGATCCCTGGACATAGGGCAGTTCATCACTCCTTGCCTCTTGTTTTTCAGAACTGGATTTTAAGCACAAATGCATTTGATGGGCTCCTAGTGCTTGTTGCTGTGATACTGTTTGGTGCAGGGAAGGTGGCCATAGAAGCATAGAATATCCTGAGTTCCCTGGGTCCAAGCCCTGAGCCACACCATGTGCCTGAGAGCATTGTCCAAACACTTCTTGAACTTCATTTCTCTCTGGGATAGGTTATGTTACAAGATAGTCATTGCCCTTACCTAAGAAACTTTCTAGCTGAGTTGAGTGTTTGAAATTTTTATTATAGCCAAGATTGCTCTCCTGGGACATTGTGTTCTGCCAGCATTTCCTCTTCAACCTCAGGATACTCTTTTTCTCAGGGATTTTATGTGGCTCTGTTTAGTTTCATGTTGAGGAGTTGAAGAACATGGAAACTTTTTCCCCTGGTGGCACTCTCTGTACAGAATTTTTACCTGTGTTGGACAAAATCAGGATCTGGGGTGTACAGGTGGATTGCTGGGCTGTACATTTTTCAGGTGGGCTTTTTTGTAATTCAGAAATGAGAAATGAGTTTAGAAATGAGTTTTGTGTGAGTTACCTATCTACATCATTCCTTGTTTCTACTTTAAGAACTGAACCAGAGAGACCAGTTGAGGTTTTGAGAACACTTAAAACCAAACCCTGGAAGAAGTCTCAACAGCAATTAGACACAGCTGTTCTGCATTTTCCTGGTCTTTGGAATTTACAAGGCAGGACTTTCAAAGTCTGCTCTAAGATGCAGCAAACTCTATTGAATAGACACTTTAATGGGATCTCTTCTGTTCTAATCTCATTATAGGTGCAATGTGTGCTGCTACTCCTACTGTTTTTTGTAAAGGAATAAGTTGCTTTTATCTTGCAGACATGCACAATTTTGATTTGAATATCTCTTGGTACCAGAAGCAGCTTTGTATTGATTGTACTGAAATTATTATTTTGTGAAATAAGGATTTTTTTTTTCCTTATGTGTAGTTAAAGGTTTTGCTGTTCAGCAAATATATACTATAGGTAATGAGCCTATTTGTTTGTATACGCTTAATAACAGATATATTGGAAAACTATGAAAGATACAGAAAACATAATAGACATAATATACTTGAGTCAGTTTCTGTATTTGGGGGAGGTTTTGTTATGTTTGCTGTCTTTAAATTGTAATTGAAATTTAACAGGTGTTTTTAAGTAACAGTTCTGTACCATATTATTGTTGGAGCTTTCAGACTTTCTTTTCATTTTGTTACCATTTTGCTGTTGTCCAGTGTAGCATACTGGCCTCTCCTGAGGGCAAGTGTGCCACATTTGTTAACAGTGTTTCCTGTCACGTGTAGAAGCATTGTGGAACATGCCTGGGTCAAACCCCATAGGCTGAGGACAGTGATTGGTTTTGGTAGCTGATCTTTTCCCCAAGACTGCCTTATGGGATGTGGCCCTTCTTGCTGTGTTCTAGCCGAGCAGGGAAATGTGCAGTTCTCAGTCTCCTCATACGCTGTGCCAGCTCTTTCTTCAGGTGGCCGTGGTTGGGATCAGGAGTGACAGAAAGCTGCAGTGGGGGACTCCAGCTTCTCTACCACACCTGACTTGGTTCTCTAAGTATGCTGGATGAGGAAAAGCACTCCCAAGTTTGCAAGTTTCCAACTGCAGATGTGAAAAAGAGCAACTCTGATGCGTCTGGTTTGAAGCAGTATACTGTCTATTTACAATAAACAAAGCAGATAAAGAAATGTGTACATACATTCCTTACTTACTTATTATTAAATCTAAAGTGTAGGGCTTATATAAGGCCTCCTCAGGTTATTAAAAATCCTTCCACATGTTTCATCCTGTCCTGAAATAATCTGCCTGTTGGAGCTTTGCTTCTAGGTCACATCTGTAGATAAATCCAGAGAATTGTCCTAAATGTCATTCAATTTTTATTGCATCTGCTTTAAAACGAAAAAGAAAAAAAACCACCAAAGTGCAAACCTCAACTGAACTGGCACAGAATCCGAGCTTTATCCGCTTGACTTCATGTATTAAATCTTAATTCAGCTCAAGAAATATTAATCGTGTATCCTAAATAATGCCCATTACTGTCTGGATTTTCAATTAAAGCTTCATAATCTTTTACCGAAAAATTGCTGGAATTGTCCAGTGCCAGTGTGTCAGCTCTGCCCCAGCCTTCCCAACCACGGGCGATCTGTCTGTCCAAGCCTGGGGAGTTGTGTCCCTGAGAAGTGACACGGAAGGGAAATTGTCTGTAAAGACAGAAAGGAATCAGCCAGGCTGCATAAGGCTCTGATTTATAGGGAGCCAGCAGCTGATAACTCTTTTGAGGTCAGCACAGTTGGCGTGAGAAAAGGAACAATAAAACTCTTGAGCCCCTTTGGCCCTCCTCCCTCCTGAAGGCAGGCTGTGTGTGTAGTGATGGTACACGTATTAATGAGGTATTTGAAATTATGAGGGTGGCCCATGTTCCTTGTATAACCTTCCCTTCGTTTCCTTACCCTCTCCAAAGCAGTTTATCCTGCATGTTACCCTCTGGATGTGCCCAGATCTCACCTGTATTTTGTGAGAAGCAGATCTCCAGTGAAAGTATGTTAGAATTATCAGGATGGTTTCAATTTCAGGGCCGTCTCTGGGCCTGCTGTCCCCACTGACTACGGGTGGATCCATCCTCCCTTTAGTGGGCTGCTGAGTCGTGGCTCAAAGCCTCTTGGCTTTCACCAGTGCACAGTGTGTAACTTCAGGGGAATTCAAGGTCTCAATGTAGCCCTTGTTGGTGCTTTTTTTGCTACAATCACCAGAGCTCACAAATCCTCGGCTCATAGTATGTTTTTGGAATATTCTGTACATGCCTCATGCTGAGTGAGTCACAGCAGCATGTGTGCACTTCCTTTGGAATCTCAAGAGTAGACCTGTTATTAGTGTTGTGTGTCCATGTTCTTTCTTCTAATGTCACATCACAGATCTAGTGTACTATGATGTGGTGTGGACAGGAAATAAATTCACCCTGATCTCTGAAGTAGAGAGCTGAACAGAGAGGAAGATAGTACAGAGATTCATGAGACTGCAGGTTTTACCTCTAATTATTTTGTTGTTCTTCGCTGTTTTTTCTGAGTCTGTGTCACCTCTGGAAATAAAAAATTGACTTTGATCGTAGGTGTCTGTTAATGGCTTATATTCCAGTGAGAGTATTACTCATTTTTATAACATTCTGAGTTAAGACTTTGTGGTGATCCTCAAATGCTTAGTGCACAGCTTAATTGCTTTTAACCCTTTCCCTGAGGAACTCTGCATCTTTTCACTTTAGTTCCTGGACATCTTACCAAGCTGGATGATGTTTCCCACATTCAACCAATTTAAAGGCATTTATTAAGAAAAGTTCCTTTCCAAGTGTTCTGCAATATTCCTTTGCCCATGGCCAAATATCTTCCAAAATTCTGTGGGCTGAGGGTTAAAAACATCTCTACAAAATAAAAAGTGTCTGTTTACAACTGGGATGAATTCCTGACACAGGTCACCTTATGGATCCATAAAAAGTTGTGAAACAATCAAGGAGGTATCTTGGAATGGGAAACTAGGTAGGAGTCAAACCCCAAATTCACAGCTGTTGGGAAGGGTTTTAAAAAGGGACAACTGCTTAAAGTACTTTGGGAGAACTATTGTGTGTGGAAGGGAGCAGGGAGAAAGAGAATGAATGGAATTTTTTGTTATGAGGAACTGTAGAGGGTAGTTTGGAATTTGCACAGAAGGGGCTCCCAGCACTGCAGTACTTGATAGAATATTCAAATCATTCTTGTTGCAAACAAGAAAGTTACTGAATCTTTGTTAATTATTTCACAGACTTCAATTATATGGTGTAGGAAACTTTGGAGTTCCTCTCTGCCCCTATCTATTTGTCCTCATTTCAGCTGGAATAGAGTTAATTTTCTTCCTAGCTGGTACAGAGCTGTGTTTTGGATTTAGAATGAGAGTAACATTGATAACACACTGATGTTTTAGTTGTTGCTAAGTTGTGCTACCCCTAAATCAAGAACTTTTCAGTGTCTCATGCTCTGCCAGTGAGGAGAGGCCCAAGAGGCTGGGAGGGAGCACGGCCAGGGCAGCTGAGCTCGGATAGGATATGCCAGATATCCAAAGGGATATTCCAGACCATGGAACATTGAGCCCAGTGCATGAACTAGGGCTGATCGGGAATCAGTATTTTACACCTGCAGTTTCTCCAGCTGAAACCCATTGTTAAATTTTCAGGATGCCTACAGATTCTTCCTAGCTAAAGAAAAGCAAGCAAACCTTCTCATCATCTCTGGGTGTTTGTGCTTGGTTGTTGGTTTCAACTTCAGTTGTGTAGCCAAAGTTACAATGGCAATCTTCAAAAGTGAACTTGTTTAAGAATAGCTAAAATTGTAGTAAAATACTAGCATTACTGTAGATTCCAGCTTGTTGGTACAAAGTAGAAATACAGGCTTCACATAGCACTGGAAATGGGGTCAAATCAATGTAAGAGGAACACTGTTAGATGAAAATGGACAAGCCACAGAGAGCACTTGCACAGGAAGGAG
Source organism: Cinclus cinclus (assembly GCF_963662255.1). Classification (NCBI taxonomy): domain Eukaryota; kingdom Metazoa; phylum Chordata; class Aves; order Passeriformes; family Cinclidae; genus Cinclus; species Cinclus cinclus. The sequence goes on from NC_085049.1 coordinate 29,948,229, forward strand.
TGGGGAATGGTGTTCAGCTGGGATTGTGTATTTGCGTTTGCTTTCTTTTTCTTTGTTCTCTTGCAGTTTGGTTTCAGACTTTAGTATCTTGTCAGGTTAATAATGGCCATGTGGTGTGTTTTGGTGATGTGGTGATAAAGTAACATCAGGGAAAGGAGGATCTCCCAGCAAAGCTCATGTAAGGGGTTCCTTTCTCTGGACATGCCAGCTGGACCAGCTGACTTCTGTAATTTTTACTGAAATATAGATCAGGCAGCTACTGCTCCTGCAGAGGCTCTCTCATCTTTCTTACAGCTTACCAAGTTTTCAGGTGTCCTGTTCTGCTCTGTCCTTACAGGGGAGGGACTGCTGAAGGCATTGCTCATGTGTTGTATCCTCTTTTTTGTCCATAGGGAACAGTCTTCACTTTGGAATCCGAAGAGGAAGAGTATCCCGGGCTCATTGCAGAGGACAGCAATGACATCTACATCCTGACCAGTGACAACTCAGGGCAGGTGAGCCCCCCAGAGTCCCCCACCGTGACCACGTCGTGGCAGTCGGAGAGCCTGCCCGTCTCCCTGTCGGCAAGTCAGAGCTGGCACACGGAGAGCCTGCCAGTCTCCCTGGGACCCGAGTCCTGGCAGCAAGTGGCTATGGATCCTGAAGAAGTCAAAAGCCTGGACAGCAACGGAGGGGGTGAAGAGAGAAGTGAGAACAACTCTTCCAACTCTGACATTGTTCACGTGGAGAAGGAAGAGATACCAGAGGGGATTGAGGAAGCAGTGGTGCCAGCTGGCGCTGCAGAGACCATGCAGGCAGTGTTTCCAGAAACCTCTGCTTCTTTACAGGAAATAAAACCTCCTGAAATTGCTGCTGCTGAAAAAGCACATCCCTCCACACTTCTGCATACAAAACATGAGGAAAAGGGAAAATCAGCTGAAGAGCTTGTTGAACCTGAAATCTCTGTGTTAAGTAAACCTGTCCCAAAGTTAGCCCTGTCAGAAGAAAAGGCTGCACCAGAACCTGAGAAAATACTGCTTCCAGGGGAAAAAAAAGTGGGGAAAGAGGGCCGTTTGGAAGAAATAGAAGAGAAATCCTCAGCTGCAGAGGAGAAGCCTATCCTGTTGCCAGAAGGGAAATCTATACTGCTGTATGGCGGGGCTGCTGCAGTTGCTATATTAGCTGTGGCAGTCGGAGTAGCGCTGGCGCTTAGGAAAAAGTAACAGAGCTCTCTTGAGGAGGAGGAGGAGAGAAGAGAGCACATCCAATTTTTGTAGTTGTGTTACCTAAAGGTTGAGCTGCCTGCTGTTCAATTGGACATTTGAGTTAACTCAGTGGTGATGAGGTGAGGTTGTTCAATAAGCCTCCAGCTACGGACAATCATGTTTTTAGTAGAATTGGGACGGGGATTGGTTTTTCGTGATTAAAGCACGGGGGTATTTTTAAAAAAAAAAAAAAATCTGCAAATTTAAGAACTTAAAGTGCAGGTGCTGAAGAAAGGGGTGCTCATACTCTAGGAACTGGAACAGAGAATCCCCAGGGGAAGGGGAGAGCCAACTGCTGCCAACCTCTGGAGATTTTTGTTTCTCAGATTGACCGCTGTTGCAGCTGTGCTATCTTGTCACTTCCTGTTGTGCCCCTGAGCCCTCCTAACAAACATTAGCCAACCTGAGTCCTGTAGCAAGAGGCTGGTGTCCCTTTTGTCTCAGCTTCCTCTCAGGTACAGCACTGCTCCTCATAATCTTCCAGGTTCCTCCTAAGTCCCAGTGGGACAGTGCTTATTCTTACCTCTTGGCTCACAGTCTTTTGGCCCCTAACATTTACTGGAGCCCCATCCTGTGAAGATGCTGCCTCTCTATAACTGTATTATCTCTGAGCATCCTGGTGTTCCTGGGGCAGAGGTGCTTCCTAGGAGGATGGGAGGGACACTGCTATTTGCTGGTTTGAGAATCCATTTGCTCTGCTCCTGCCCAGCCCTCTTTACTGCAAACTCTTCAGTTACCAGAGGTACGAAATTCATGCTGGACACGGTGCCGTTGGGATCAGTACTCTGATATGTGGGATGTATTCAGCAAAAATACAGCAAAACCATGTGGAAGCAAGGTCAGTGCTAGTGCAATTCAGACGTTAACGCTCTGCTGTCCTGTGTCACGCTGCAGTCTGCATTGTCTTTCCCAAGTTAAGCACAGAGTATTTAGTCCTAACTTGGTTTTGCCTGTGACAGAATCCCAGATATATAAAGCAATGGATTCTAGTAACTGAGCAAAAGAGCATTAAACATCTCTATCTGCTTGTTCCTGACCTGGCCCAGAGTGGTGTTCAGTACAATTTCTTTTGCGACTGTGAATCTGTAATTAGCTAAACTTACAGGTTCACAAATGATGAGCAATTTACTTGGGCAAAAAAAAGGAAATCCCCCTTCCTGCAGTCACAACACTTCAGGTGTGTGTGGAGAGAAGCCTTTACAAGTATTGCTGTATCCTTAGTGGGATCCAGCTGCAAGTGTTCCTCTTTCAGCACATTTGTGTGTCTGTCCTTGTCCATCCTGTGGCTCTGTAGGCAGCACCTTGGGCTTCCCAGGCACAACTGTGGATGCATCTCTGAGGGTTGGTGGCTTAGACCAGATGGAGGAAGGTGAAAGGGAACTCGTAATAAAGTAAAAAACAAAACATGAGCTTATGGAACTCTTCGCAAAGCACAAAGACAAGGTACTTTTATTTCTAAAAAACCATATCAAGAGTACATCTGATGAGCCTGTTTCTTAAGGGATCTCAGAGTGAAGAGATCTTAGCATATTCTCTATTTTAGGATATTGCTGCATTTTCATATCCCAGGATGCTGGAAAGTTAGAATGTGTCAGATTCTGAGGAATTATTTTTGTGTAAGCTTTTGTGAAATGGATTTTCTAGAAAACTTATTGGATTTTGAACTGTGTGTGCATGAAGTTGAATATTAAGAGGAAGGGTTGTTGTGTATGTACTGCTGCTGTGGACTGAACTTGGGAGCTCTGGACTCTACTGTTGATCACTGCTCTTCTTCCATGTACAAAACATAGCAGGTTGGCCTTACCAGAAAAAAAAAAAAGCTCGACTCTTTTTATCACACTGCAAAATTGAATTGACTTTTTTGTTTGCCGTTTTCTGGTGCCCTGCTGGTACTCGTTGCTGTGCTGTGTCCCCAGGAGGGGTCGCTGGGACCTCCTCATGCCACGGACTCTGGTGTCTGCATTCCCACCACAGCAGTTCCCTCTCCTGGCCCCTTGCAGGAGCTTCCCCCACGTGGAGGAGAGGTCTCTTTATGCTCCATTTGTTACAGTCATGCAGGAACAGTTTTGCTTTGTTTCACATGTGTTTATCAGGGAGTGGTACAGTCTCTGAGGTGGCAGGGGCAGCTTTATGGCTTGGTCAGTCAGGGCAGGGCTGCCCCTCTCCTGCTGCTTTGCTGATGGCTTTGGGTTCTTTTGTGGGCACATTCTCTGTTGCAGAGAACTGTTCTTAACCTACATCCCCTCCTTACTGCAGACAATGAACCTGCTTTGGTACAGCCCCACCTCTAGCCACACAGCAGATTACTCTGAAGCAGAGATGGATTCTGTGGACACTGGATAAGTTGTGCACCAATGGGAGGAGGGTGGAGGCAGAGCTGGTATTACTTCATCTTCTCTGTGGATGTGGTTGTTTCAGTAGTAGTGTGGAGATGGGTAGAGGACAGACAGGAATAAATCCAGGCTGGCAAGGGACAAAGTTCCAAACTTACTGCCACAAGTAGCCCAGTGGGGCATGAAATAAAAAGCTTTCATGCACAGCAATGAGAAGGTGGCAGCAGTAGTACAGAAAATAAGTGACTGTGTTAGGCATTATGCATTTTCATGTCAGGCAGAAGCCTTGAGTATCTGGTGTGTTGCTGCATCTCATGGAACAACAGTTGCACCGTATGTTTTAGTTGTTTGGTCCTTTCTTTATAATGTTCTCCTTCTGGGGTCTTTTAGATTTGTCATGTCAGCAAGAATTTGAACTGACCACATGTTCAGAAAATCTCCTGTATGAGTCTCTTTCCTCTGGGAACACTCCACTAGTTAAAAAGGTCAGCTGTGGGGTTGAGTTCTGCAGAGTTTGCAGTCCTGTGGTCAGAGCTGGGATTACCAAAGGGTGGATAAGCTCAGATGGCAGTGTTCCTACAGACCTGAGTGAGAGGCTGCTCTCTTAAGAGGTGTGAATTAGAAAATGGAAGTTTTCCTCCCCTCTATCTTCAGGTATATTACAGTAATCTTAAACTGCTGGGTCCAATTACCCTGAAAGGTGTGATGCAGCCTCTCTATGGATCTTGTAGCTGGCAGAGGGAGGGCAGGAGCTATATACTTGCAAAAGGGCGTATAGAATCGCTTTCACTTGTGTTGCTCATCCCCTTTCCAGAAGTGCCTCAATATCTGTGCTCAAGTGGCCTGTACTTTAACAAAATATCTACCTTAGATCCATTCTGTCTTCACTTTATCCTTAGCATACCCTAAAGCTGAGATGCTAAAGCAGCAGAGAACTGGATGGGAAATTCTTAAGGAACTGCAGTGGGCAGCATGCTCAAGAAGGAGCTGTCAAGGGAAAGGCTTTCAAGATAAGGTGCAACTAAAATTCAGCTGTGCTTAATTCTAAGCAATGCTTAGTTGGGCATTGTGGCTGGAAGCTAAGCAAGGATTTTCTTCAGCTGGCACTGCAGGAACAAGAGGCTGAGATCAAAGACAGAATTCCTCTGTTGCTCAAAAGCCCAAGTGCAGATGCAGAGCCAGGTCCCAGCCCATGTTGGAGTTCTTGTGTGCTGGTTGGAGCCTCCTGAGTCCCCTGAGCTTCTTCAGAAGATCCAGGGTGTGGGGCAGGTCAGTACTATAGGAATCCATCCGTGCTGTTTGTGAGGGCTTCATTTTTCACTCTCAGAGAGCTGCAGCTCAAAGGGCCAGGTGGAAGCTGCAGTTCTGAGTGCTCTTACACAGGACAAGTTTTGCTGCCAGAATCCCATTTCCTTCCTTCCCCCACAGTGCTGATCACAGCTAGGCTTAAAACTTTGGACTGGATTTTTAAACTAATCAATTCTTTCTAATGGTCACAAATGAAAAGTTTAATTAGTACTAAACAAGCAAGCTGCTGAAATTTGGTCTTTCTTTCATCTTAATGACTGTAGTAGATAAAATAATCTGAGGTTATAAACCTTCCCTGTATGTCAGGTATGCCACTACTGCTAAAGCCTTAGTAAGGTAGAGGTTGCTATTCTGGCAAAAAACCAAATGCTTCTGGCACCATGGTCGCTCATTCACTAAACCAGAGCAAGTTCCTCTTACAGAGTTTCAGAGTGTAATTACTAGAATCTTTTGCTGTGAAAGGGGGGAAGAGGGGTGGAGAGATGCACAGGGCTGGCCCAGGTGTCATGTCTTCAGGCATCAGAAAGCCCAGGGCTTCAGTAGAATGTCATATTCTGGGCTCTGTTGGTGTCTGCTCATGTTGGAGCACAGTGGGAGAAAGTGTTTTCCAGTGAAAAATTCCTGTTCGGTATCTTTATTGATGATCTGGATGAGGGGAATTGAGTTGAACATTAGCAAATTTGCAGATGACACCAAGATGGGTGCAAGTATTGGTCTGCTGGAGGGTAGGAGGGCTCTGGGAGGCACCTGGACATGCTGGATTGGTAAGCTGAGTCCAGTTCAACAAGACCAAGTGCCTGGTCCTCCACTTAGGCCACAACAGTCCCCTGAAGCGCTACAGGCTGGGGACAGAGTGGCTGGACAGTGGCCAGGCAGAAAGCAGCCTGGGGTTATAGTTGACAGCAGCTGAACATGAGCCAGCAGTGTGCCCAGGTGGCCAAGAAGGCCAATGGCTCCTAGCCTGGATCAGGAATAGTGTGGCCAGCAGGACCAGGACAGTGACTGTCCTGCTGTACTCAGCACTGGTGAGGCTGCACCTCGAGTGCTGTGTCCAGTCCTGGGCCCCTCACTTTAGGAGGGATGTTGAGATGCTGGAGGGAGTCCAGAGAAGGGCAGCAAGGCTGGTGAGAGGGTCTGGAGCACAAGTCCTACAGGGAGCAGCTGAGGGAGCTGGGAGTGTTCAGCCTGGAGAGGAGGAGGCTCAGGGGAAACCTTGTCACTCTACAAGTACCTGAAAAGAAGGTGCAGCCAGGTTGGGGTTCAGGCTCTTCTCCCAGGCAGCAAGGACAGGCCAGGGTGACACAGACTTAAACTGTGCCAGGGGAGGTTGAGTTTGGACATGGGGAAGAAGTTCTTCACAGAAAGGGTGACTGGATATTGGCATGGGCTGCCCAGGGAGCTGGTGGAGTCACCCTCACTGGAGCTGATTTAAAACACTGGATGTGGCACTCAGTGCCATGGTCTGGTTGGCAAGGTCATGTTAGGGCATAGGTTGGACATTATATCAAAGGTGTTTTCCAAACCTAGCTGATTCTAGGAAATGGGGAGGTGTGAGACACAATAGCTGGTCTACCTGGTGAGGGCAGAAGCTGTGCATGACTTTTATTTGACTTGGACTGCTTAATTTCAGCACAAGGAAGGTTGCAGGAACAGTACTACTTTGAGTTCATGTATGTACCTGTACTTATGAGTGCAAGCTCTGTATTGCCGTAACAAAAATAAAGCGGGGGTGTTTATAAAATTTAGGCCAGCGCTGCTTGACTCAGGTAAAGCAAGCTCTCAGGCCCCGAGCAGGGCCAGGTCTGGGCAACAGAACTCAGTTTGTATCTGATACAGTGAAGGCACCAGACCAGGACTTGGCTGGGCAATGACACAAGCTCAGAAGAGTCAGTAGTGTTAAGTCCAGGGGAACCGTAACACATCACTAGCTCCACCTCCTTAAGTTAAATAACTTTATCACTTCTTTTTTTCTACTTAGAGCTGACCTTCTCTCAGTCTCTTGGGTAGGCTGACTTGCTTCCTCCAAACTAGAGGTCTATGGTCATGCTGTAGAAGTGGGGGAAGCTCCTGTTGGCTTCCAGTGGAAGCTGCTTTTGATTTCCCTGCAGTATCTGCAGGGGAGGCAAGGGACACTAGCGATATGGACACAACAAACTGCAGAGGATGCATCTTATTGCTATACCTTTAGGGGCTTTGTCCTCAGTTTTAATTTGCAGGATACACTTTTATTCAAGTGTAAACCTAAAAACCCACTCAGACCAAAAGAATGCCACTTGCTTTGTTAAGTAGCAAAGACTAATGGGACTGACTCTGAAGCAGCAGGTTAGGGGATCTCTTCTTCTAGGCTTCTGCTGGGTGTAAGCAAATAGTGACAGACTTGCAGGGGTTTTGGATTCTGTTCTCAAGAGGCCTGCCTGGGGGAAGATACCCTGACTGCTCCTCAGGTCACCCATCATCGTAGGAACTCGTCACACTGTTCCTTCCAATATGCAAGTGCGGCCCTCTTGGGGAAAACTGTCTAAAGCTTCTTGTGCCATTTGGTTAATAAAAGTGTTTCCACCTTGACAAGAAAGTCCTTCCAGCTTCATTGTTCAATATACAGTTCAAGTGAAGGGGTAGATACATTTTTCCCTTTGCTAATGGGACACTGCTGTAAGACCATGCCTCCAGGTTGCACTTTAATAAATGGTACAGTTTCCAAAAAAAATGTGTAGCTACTTCTGTGGTTCCCCTCTCCTCCCATTTTAGTGCAGGCACCGGAAGAAAAAGTGGTTTTACTTACAGGAAACTTCCTTATGCAAGGCACAAGGACAGGACCACTGTCTCTGCCAGCTGCATCATAAGCCATGGTGAATTAGAAGAATGCCACGAGTACTTGCACAAAATATTGTCAGGTGGAAACTGAAACGCTGCAGAGCTGTAGTAGCCATCAGAAATGAAATTTTTATTTAAGTTAAAAAACCCCATAAAATATTTACATACTTGAAAAAGTCCTGAGGGAGCTGGATCACAGGTGATACATTTGCCATCATGTGTGATTATGTATCAAACAACCTGAGTCCAAGTTTGTTCAACCTGAGATGGGACTACAAGATAATGCTACTTTTTCTAAAGTCTATCCAGGTTGCATTCCCAAAAAGACTTGCCTTGTGCATACTCTGCCTTTATCTTTACATTTTTCCCTCAGTTTTATTTTTCAAGCAAACTCGAGTGTATGGTGGTGATTGATACTGAAGTGTCCTGGTGTCAGCCTTCTCTGGTCACACCCCCCTCTATCACTGAGGGCTCTGTTCCTTCTTGCTGCCAGCTGTTCTCGTCTAGACCCGATTCCCACCCACCCACCCCCAACCATTCTGCTGATGAACCACCCATTCCATAGCCTGAGGCCTTCCTGGGAACAACACTCAGTATGGCTCAGCTGCAGAAGCAGGGCTAGGAAGTGAATAACTAAAGCAAAATGTTACAGCTGCTTAGAAAAAAGACACACTGAGAAGGCAGGCCCTGGGCCTCTGGAGGCACAAGGCAGACTGAACAAAGGTGGCTGCTGCTAAAATAAAAAATATTGTAAAAGGAGAGAGGCAAGCACTACTCCCTACAGGTACTGACAGAGCTGGCAGGCAGCTCAAACTACTATTACTGCTGTGCTAGTCTACAAAAGCCTATCTATGAAGCTCCACCATCCCTTTCACAGCTGTATCTCAGAAGTTAAGAGTAAATCAAGTTATCTCCATCCATCAAGGAAAGTCTTCAGGAATCCACATGCTCCACACAGGGCTGGAGAGCTCACTCACCCAGCTAGAGGGGAGAGAAACAGAAGGGGTATTATTTACAGCAGCAGGGTTGTCCCGCAGCACACCCTGCTCTGTTCTGTACCGGCCCAAGAGTTCAACACTGCCACCTGCCGTGCTCCTTCCTGTGCCAGCAGCAGGGACACGGCCCATGGGAACAGTGTGGGACAGCCCCGGTGCCCAGTCCAGCCCTCTCCCTGCCCTTGGTGCCACGAGCCAGCTGGGACAGCAGTACAGGTCAGTCTCACACCAGTGACCCATTTCTGGCATAACCCTGGAGCCAAACTGAGTGAAGGGAAGGCCAGTGCTGAGTGACAAGGCACAGTGACACCGTGCCCAGGGTGCTGGGTGAGGCAAAGTGACAACGTGAGCCAGGCCCCTCTGCGAGTTGCTGCCAACACTGTCCCTGGCAAGGTTGCAGTGCAGGAGTGTCCCACAGGCCTGCAGCACAGCACAGCTGTGTCACCTCTCCTCAAGGCAGGATCACAGCCCTTCCTGCTCAAATACCTTCCGCAGGGACCACTGAATCTTAACATTAGTGTGTGCATCCTCTCCCCTACCCAGTTCTTCCCACCTCTGCTCAAGTGCCAACAGAGAACAAGAGTGGAATTGACCATTTCTCATTGTTCCTCTGCTAGTGTTAATTCTCAGAAGCAATTCCTTTCCCCTTCTCCCAAGCTCTGGGGAGCTGAGGAAGATGAGCAGAGACCTCAGGATCAAGACATGAGGGAAATGCAGCCAGTAGAGCTCAGGACAGGCTTTCCTTCCCCAAGGGAAAGAAAGAATCATTAACCACAATCTTACTGGTACAGCTCCCTGAGGAAACTGCAGGGAGGAGCAGTCACAGCTCTCTGCCCAACAGAACAAATGCACACTGTTCACTGGCTGCTGCCAGAGGGGGGCAAGCAGAAGCTGTGACATGACCCCCCTCAAGTGCACTCATCTCCAGAGCTCTGCAAGGACTGGCATTCCCTTCTGGCCCAACATCCAGAGCACTGCAGGGAAACCAGCAGGCCACAGGCAGTTCAGAGCTAGGTCACCCCTCAGGGAATAACCCAGGACAGCTAAAAGGCTGGCTGTGACTCCCACAGAGCTGTTTGACAGCACTCACCATTTCAACAATGTAGTCGTGGAACTGCTGGTTCATGTAGTTCACAGTGGCATTATAGACACGGTGTAGAAGGGAGGGCACTCTGTTCAAAATTTTCTTAGTTAAGACCATTGCTAGCACCAACATGGCCTTCTCCTGTGCCATGTCTGAGGGGATTAATTGTGTAAGCTCGTTCACTACCCTGGACATGTGCAGGGCTATGTCCTGTATGGAAGGAAGAGAGGGATTCTCAGTGCAACAGCTGGGGCAGAAAGGGGTCTCAGCACAGTCTGCCAGGATGTGCTCCCCTTCCTCCCAGCTATGGCAGCCAGCCTATTATGTTAAAAAAAAATAAAAAAATCACAGCCTTTGATCCAGATGTAGATCTTAATCCTTAGCCTTCCTTTTCTTTTTTAACACAAGAGACCTCAAACTTTACTTCTCTTGTATAGCAGCAAGGCATGTTAGATGGTGGGCCAACTGCATGTAGAAAGAGGCCACCCCAGCAGGTCACCCAGCCAGGCCTAAACCCACTGTGACTCCAAAAACTGTGCCTATGAACACACTCACAGCACCAGAAAAGGGTCTCATGACTTGCTGTCTCTTCAGTGCTCAGTAACAAGCACAAGTTAAGCTACTGTCACTAATCTGCTCAATTTTTATCCACAAGGTGGTCAGCAGATATACAGGACTTTGCACCAAAGTCCAAAGGCCAGAAGTACTACAAGCCTTAGCCAGACTGCTCATTTTCTAAGATAAGCCATGGGGCCATCAAAAGAAGGACAAAATGCCTCAAAGTCAGTCTTTTTCCACAACCACCATTTCACCATCTGCAGAAAGGAGATGAACCCAAGGAATCCAATTCACACATTAACTTCTGCCACAGAATCACCCGTAACATATCAAAGGTAAGTGTTTGGGATGAATCTGCAGATGCCTTCAAAGACAGATCAGGAAAGAGGCAGAATATTTAAAAGGATAACTACATATCAGGCTGCTTTTCTCTCACCTCTCTAGACAGTTGCTCATTCAGAAAGTGCTGCACTAGGTTCTCTACTACTCTTCCTTGGATTTCTTTATCCAGCTGGTCTCCAATCTCAGCAAGCTGAGCAGCAATGATCCGGATAACTTCTTCATTTGTTGGAGGCAATTCTGCCAACACAAAGAGCAGAATTTAGTTCACAGGCTGTAGTAAGACCAGGTTCAGTACAGGTCACAGCATTTTGCTGATCTCCATTAGGAACCTCCTTCCCATCCCTGAGTGTATTCATGACCAGTCTAAGCATGATTTCTCTAAGTGCACCCAGGCTGCTTACCAGAAATAGTGGCAAACAGGGGTTTATATCTGTAGCTATCTGTAGTTTAGGGAAAATGTAGTCTCACCCTGCCAAAAAAAAAAAAAAAAAAAAAAAACAAAAAAAACAAAAAAAAAAAAAACACAAAAAAAACCACACTTCAGGGCATGTTAGAGCATCTCCAACCAAAATTTGAACAGGACAGTTATAGCCCAGAGAGGAGAATTGAGAAACTGTGCATGATCTTGAAGGTCTTTTTTCAACCTAATGATTCTAGAATTTAAGTGACTTGTCAGGACTTGTATCTCAAGCACCATCTAAAATACAGCATCTCATAGAATAGCTGGGACATGGAATGGACCTTGAAAGGCCATGTCCTCCAAACCCCCTACAATAAGCAGGGACATATTCAACTAAATTAGATTGCTCAAAGCCCCAGCCAAACTGACCTTGAATGTTTCCGGGGTGAGGCATCCATCACCTCTTTGGGCAACCTGTGCCAGTGTTTTATCACCCTCATTATAAAACTCTTCCATACATCTAAGTCTGAATCTGTCCTTTTTCAGTTGAGAACCTTACACCTTGTCCTACCTGCTTTTGGCATGAGACCTGTGCAAATTTGTGTGAGAGAGGGCTATTTACTGTAGCAGTTCCTCTCACCCTGCTTCAGTTGAGGTCAGTGTGCCAGCTGACACACCCTGGGCAAGGGGCAGTATCCACCCTGCAGATGGCAAGCAAAGCAGGAACAGGACCAGAAGCTACTTGAGGAACAGCTTCCATGAGACTAGTAGAGCAGAAAGGGATTTACTCAAAACTCAAGTTCTTCCAAGATCCTAGCCCAAGTACTGATACTGCCTGAGGAGCAGCGTGAGGCCTAACTTAACTGCTTAGTATCTCACTCCTTGAAGGCAGCTATCACCAGTACCAGCTTTGTGCCCTTGTCTGATGTGCTGCAGACAAAACCCAGTGACAGGTGCTCCAGAAATCCATGGAGAGAAAAAGTACTAAGCACCAGTTTTCTTAACCTAAGTGTTAAATTTGCTACCAACACCAACAACCACACAGTGAAGTTTCCTCAATAGAGAAAACATTACTCCTCTGAAACAGACAGTGAGAAAGATAAGAAATGAGAAAAGAAAACCACCATGTTCAGAGAGACTTGTGGGATGGACAAAAGCCTGCTCACCTAGCTCACCATTCTGAAAGTGGCCACTCCGATTGCCATCGGTCTGAAGCTCATCATCATCATCACCACTTCCTTGGCACCACATGATCTGTTGGCTTTGCAGGAATTGCAGCTGGTCTTTGAACTTACAGTCAGAGGATGCCTCCAGAAAGGTGAACAGCAGTGCATGCTCCATCTGAAGAGATCCATTGATCTGAGACACAAGGAAATCACTGTTAAGCCCACGCTTAGAAAATGTCCCACTCAAAGCATCTAGGCATGCACCATTTTCCAAACCTGAACAGTCTCCGTGGCCTCCTCTGGGCACCCTGAGCAGCATTGGCCAGAGGGTCCACGAGGCCTCAGCAAACACAGACTGACTCCTGGATATGGGCTCACACAGGACTGTCCCATAGTGAATGACAGAAGGCTCTGCTCTTACAAACTGATATTGAAAACTCAGCTCACCTTCTCCTCACATCCCCAGCTGTGGAAATGGCAGCAACTCTGATCTGAGCTCCTCTTCCGAAACAGCTGTGTATTCCACAAAATCCATCCATTTCCCTTACTCACACATCTGTGTTTGAAAGGTTTTTACCCCCTGCATTTGGGAATTTGGCACTCTACTTGCTGTGCATAAAGAAGGCAGCAGGTCCCCACTTCCATGTAATCAGAGCAGAGCAGTAACAAGGTGGGAAAAAGAGATAAGAGCACAAGCCTGCAAAAACTCCCAAGGTTCACGCTTCTCCCTCTTCAAGGGAACCAGCTCCATAATAAACCTGTTCAGCTCCTCATAGAGAGCCAAGAAGCTGCTCACAAGGAAAGATGAGATGGCATGAGATGGCAGATCCCTGCCACCTCCAGCAGCACCCCAGTAAATGGCCAAGGGTTGTCTCCATGGCCACACAACCTGCAGCTTTCAAGCAAGGCAGCACAGAGTGCCCAAATTAATTATGTTTAGGAGGCCCATGAGGCAGGCAGACTGATAGAAGCATGGGGTTCCCACTGGAGCCCCAGGCTTCATAACCAACTAAGGCCTCCAAAAAACCAGGCGACTTCCCAAAAAAATTAGTTAAACAGGTAAGAGAGTGGGATGCGGTGCAAGCACAGAAATAAAGTAAGAAAGAAAATCTTTACTCTGATATGCAGATGATGCTGCCTGTAAGAAAATAATTAGGCTTAATTTTTTCTAGGGAGAAGAAAAATAAAGAAGAATGGATTGTTATGCCAACAATATGCATCCAGGATCAACTTGGTAACTGAAGAGGAGTTTTGGGGAGTAGAAACTTGTAAAGCTTTGACATAACCGTATCTGAGACTGGGCAGACAAAAGAAGGAACAAAGTCAACAAAAGGCAGCATTCAGAAATGGAAACAAATGGAAAATAAAGTATATGATCAGTCAGAGATGAACAGAAGGCACATCTTCCATAATCTGAGCATGCATGCTTAAAGACAGTAGTGCAGGTCACCTGGGACCTGAGCTCACTGGGGCACCAGTAGCAATCCCCTTCAACAGCCTGCTGGACTGGTCCTTGAGTTTATCACTGATACCTTTTTAAATCATGCTATGTTAAAAAGGCTTGTGGGAGGGCAGAGTAGGGAGTTAGAATTGCACCCTAACATGACCTGGGCTGGGGGAGGATGACAGACATTTCAGTTACAGTTCAATGTGTAAGATTTAAATGTGCTAAGTAACAGCATCCTAATTGTGTTTAACATTGCACAAACCAAAGCAATGCATTGATCACAGGGCTGTGCCCATTCCTTTATCAGTTTTAGCAGTTTGTAGCTTTACCAATAAACATTATAGTCTCTTACACAACTACATCTCCAGCCTGCAGTCCCAAGGGAAAGCCACACTGAGAGCTGCAAGGAAGCAGCTTGCAACCTAACTGGTTCCATTCACTTCCCTGTATTCAAAGCAGTGACAGAAGCAGAAATTTCTGACTGCAGAAATTCTGGGAAATTCAAGAAGGCCATGAGCCAACACTGAGACTTATCCCATTCAAGGTATCTCAGGCCAAGTGCACCAGAGAACCACTGTACACTGTGAACAGCTGACTTCAGACATGTTTGACTCTAACCTGTTCCATGACGGATTCAGGGACAGAGCAGCTTGGGTCACCCTCTGCTTCAGACCGGAAATCCTCGTCCTGTGAAAGAGTAAGAAAGAAAAGTGTGAAAGGAAAAAAAAATCCCCATAAATCCACATCTTGCACCTGTACTTATGTGTCTGGACATGTCTTATAGTAAATGTCCCTTTTAGTGATTCGTATTTCTAATTCTGGAGAGAGCTGCCCATCACACAACATCAGTCGTGAAAAAGGGCTAAGGAAATCACAATTGTCTCAGTGAGAAGGGCCCTGTGAATGAGAGGCACTAATCTCCTTCCTGCCATAGACATGTGACAGACCGTGGAGTGACACAACCTACAAATAAGGCTTGAAAACCAAGAGCTGCTGTTGGGGATGGGAGGGACAACCCTCCATGGAGCCACAGGTTGGAATGAAAAGCAGGGTGATCAGAAATGAACTCCTGAGCACCTCCTGAGCACAGGTGAGCTGATGGGTCTGCATGCACAGCGGAATATTCTGAAATGAAAAAACCAGCTGACATTGCTATACATCTGCAGGGCCTCAAGGGTGCCTCTCCCCACCTTCCATGCAAGAGATCCACATGGATACTCAGGCCCATTTCAATACTTCCCAACAAATGTCTACGATGGGGAAGGTCAGATCAAGAGCCAACAGAGGCTCCCAGTCACGAGTGCAACTCTGCTAAGCCTCCAGGGAGGCTAGCTAGGAAGAAGGGAGAAAGCAGGACAGAGTCCAGGGGAAGAGGCACCCAACAAGGAAGAGCACAGGGGAGACTCCTTCTCTCCCTTACAAAAGTTGTTGGATGTAGGAGCACAGTGCTCCTTCCTCATCCTGCCAGGAACAGCTGATGGATGGGTCAGAACCTTGCATTTGCTGCCTTAGACACAGCAGTCCCACAGCTGCACACAGAAGTCTCTGGTTCAACTCCTGATGAGCAAGGCCTGGCCAAAAGTAGGCACTCCCTCCCTACCAAGCCACCTTCACCCAGGGGAACAACCAGGTTGTTTCACAGGCACCTTCTAACCAAAAATGGGCTAGAAGCACTAAGGAACCCAAACAAAAGGCCTGCTAACCATCAAAGACCTGGGCTAGTGATAAATTACTCTATTTCACAGTAACAGCCCCTCACATTTGTGTTTTAAATAACTAAGTGTCCTGGTAGAAAAGAAGGAAATGAAAGCAGAAAGAAATTCAAACTCCAAAGCAAACCAGAGTCATATTTCAAGAGACCATGAATCTCCCAACTTTTCAAAGGTTCTTAGAAGTCCAAGACCAAAACACAATCTCAAATATGTCTGGAAAACACAACAGCCCACAGGAAGTCTCTAAACCATGAGCTCTTCTTTTCATGCATATATGTCAGACTAACAGCTACAATGCTTAAGACTTATCCCTTGCTACTTTGCACTTTCCTCTGCTCCATTTGAATCCCTATTTCTGCTACTCACTTCTACCTTAAGGAATGTTCTGGCTGGAGAGAGTCCTCTGTCCTGTTCTTTGGGACCTGAAGGGGCTCTGAAACAGGTCAGGGTGACCTTTCTTCTGGGCTTGACTTTGCTGGAAGAGACACAGATGTTAATTCAGGTTAGAAATTTTGAAACAGTATGCCAGCATTAAGAGGAAAGTGGGGATTTGGATTTAAGTCTATGGCAGGACTTTGGCTTTGTGCGAACTCCTCAGGAGTTGTCCACACAAGCAATATTTCTGTAGGTTAGGTAAAGCCTCAGTTTGCACATATTCTGGTTTTAGAGATAACATTTCCTTTCAATGCAATTTTCCCCACTCTCGGCTTTAAATGAATAGGCACAGACTGCTCCAGCCCAGCCAGGTGCCTGCTGCACCTGCAGATGTCAGTGGCTACAACATCTGTGGGTTCTTGCCTTTCCTCAGGCATCAAATCAGCTCTGTGGAGATATAGACACTCCTCAGGCCAAGTCCACAAAAATAGACATATTAAAAAGTCACCCACCATCACTGCAAATAGCAATTTCATACTCCTGCACACAAGCAGAGAAAACAAACACGCAATCAGAACAGTGAAAATTCCACCGCACTCCAAACTCCTAATATAGCCAGAAATGAAGATAAGGGATCCTGAACATGATAACTTCACAAACTTAACTTCCTAAACCAAAGACTGATCACCCACACAGTGAATGCCGCTGAAGGCAATACCTGCCCTCAGCTAAGAAAGTTCTGCTTGGGTGGTCAAAATCACATCAGAGAAGAGGAAAAAGGATTTCTCACACACCCTAAAACCCTACTTCTACAATACAGGACAAATTAGTTTTTGTTTTAGTTAATTAGCAATTACAGGAACCTCAAGTTTTACGTAACTACTTTGAATCAATGCAAAAGCTTCGACAGTCACAAAGTTCTTCCTCCTGAGAAACCAAATTCCTTAATGGCATCTCAAAAAAAAAAAAAAAAAAAAAAAACCCAAAAAAAAAAAAAAAAAACCAAAACCAAATCCCAGTCAAATGCAATCATGCTGATACCATCCAAATGTTTTAATCATTAAGACTTTGGAATCCTTGATAGTTTCAGATTAAGACTGTTTCTGGTAGAGGGAAAAAGGCTACCTTACATATTGGGTCAAAAGAATCTTTAGTTAGAAGAGAAAATATGGATAAAGGGTACAAACACCATCTGCACTCATATTCAGAGTCAAATTAGATCATTTGCTAAGGCTGCTTCAGGGTTGCTGAAATCTTGGAATTAATTTTTACAGAATATGATATTTTAATTGAAACACCAACTAATTTTAATACATTATTCATTTTTTACTTCAATTCACTCATTAGACAAATTAGCTTTGTGAGAAGCTCCCATTTCTTTGTGAGAAATGAGCTGCTTCTGAGAAATCACTAAATGCCTTGAAGTGTTCAGCACATAAGATTACAACCAGTTTTTTAGACCTGCTCTTTCTCTCTTCCTTAGAAAAAAATCAAGGAGGTACTTTAAGCATAAGTTTAAGAACCTAAAATCAGTTCTATACAATCAGTTCAGGGCATGTTCATTCCAACTCAACATTCTAAGGAATGTAGGACTGTGGAGAGGCATATGGTAAGAAAGCAATTACCATTAGAGAAGCACATCCACCAGCAGCTTCTCAGTGCAGAAGGAGAGACCTCGTTCCACCCACACATAGCAGTTTTCACAAGTGAATTCTGGGACTTTTCACAAGTGAACTCTGTGGATGCTTCCTCCAAGGCAATCATGGCTCTAGATGGGGCTGAGTACACCCTGAGGGATGGTACTTACTGCTCTCCAACAACACAGCTGCTTCAGGTCTGGCATCCCATCTTCCTTTTCTTCCTCTCATCCCCAAGTTGCACGATCCTTTAAATCTCACAAAGAACTGACCAGAAGAGCTTTTCCCACCTGCAGTCCACCAATGAGAGGTAGCATCACCAGAGGCAAGAGCAGGCAGGGCCAGAACCCCCTGACTCTAGGCCTTAAGGAGAGATGGCACTGCAAGTTTGCAGGGCAGAAAACAGGGAGAAGCAGGACTTCCAAGACAACTGGCATTCCATGCCTCTCTCCCAACACCTCAACCCCTCCCACATCATGCAGTGAGGGGTAATCCAAAGGAAAAGCCTCATACACTGAACTGCACTGTGGTTACCCTGCTGGGGAACTCCCCACAGCTCTCAGGGCTGCCCTAACTGCAGCACGTCCCAGAATCCCTGCAGCAGTGCTAAGCAATCCTAAAAACTCAGTTTTCACCTCCACACTTGGAGTGGTGGTGATTTCAAGACTGCTCAGAAAAGAAGCCACCCCTGAAACAGTATCTCTGCTTACCATCACTTCCCCTCAGATTCTTCACCTCTCTTTACAGCTCAGCCTGGGAGTTCCCATTCTCAGCTCCAGCAGACACTGGTTAGGAAAACACTCTGCTCAGCAGGGAGGCCACAGGCCTGTAGGACTGACTCCTTTAACACCGTGTCTGGATTCTGAGACACCCCCCATAGGAACACCAGACATTGACGTATAGGTCAATGGACCTATTGTGTGAGCTGTCAAGATGTTTATGTCTCACGCTGGAGTTACAGGCAATTAAAATCTCCAAAGCAGAAACCACAATAAATTATCAGTCATTGGCAAAGTAAAACACTTTCTACCTGAGCACTGCTTTCCCTGTGTGGCAGCTGAAAGGTAAGAACTTTGGGTGTGGCAGTCAGGATGACCTCATTATTGAGGAAATAAAGCAACGTTTATTTGCCCCTTCCTGCACCTGGTGGCACTTACCTGTCCTGTAGGCAGATGTTTCATTCAGCTCTGAGCTACAGAGCTTTTTAAAGAGCAAGAGCATCATCTTACAGGCAGGGAAACCAAGTATTTGATATGTCCTGACATTTTAAACCTACATATCAAACCACAACCACTCAATTTTACTGTCTTCATGAGAACTTGCCAGAGGCACAACTACTTTACATTACCAGTCACTACTGGAAAATAAAGAGAAACAGCATCAGACTTAAGAAGTTCCTTACCTGAGGATATTCTGAGCTGTGCCACTGTTGTCTGCAGCACTTGAGGTCATGAGAGTGTAAGCAAATACCACATCACAGAGCCCAAAGGCACCAAAAGCCTCACTGCTCTGCAATGTTCCACTTCTAGCCCATAAACCCAACAGGAACTAAACAGTCCAGGGAAAGGATCTTGCTGGGGTGCAAAACCAACAGTGTTGAGATGAGTAAACAGAATTTCAGCATTACCACAGGAAACCTGTCCCCATTGTTCCTTGCTCTGCAAAGGATTCGCCAGCCTGTAACAGTGTTTAGGACACCCCAGGATTTTGCCTCATTTGAGACTCACTCCTAAAGTAGAATGTGCTTCCAGGCTTTGGAAAGAGAAGCAGGGTGGTGGGAGAACAGAAACATTGCAATGTGTAAGCCAGGTGAGGGATGGGCTCAACAAGACCCTATGGGCATGTATGGATGCACATGCACACACATCTGTGAAACTGAAGGATGGTTGGGTACATCTGATTAACACCGAAGTTACTGGCTTGGAAAGTGTCAGGACTTCCCCTGCCACAGGGAACACTGCTTCCAAACAAACTAAGGGTATTTTCCACCCATTTACCTCCGAGGGAGGATGCAACACTAAGAGCTCATTTTGTAAGTGGTAAAACTGACAAGCCATGAGGAGCATACTTGGAGACAACCATCAGCTCAGTGGCCCAGAGCAGGTCACACCTCCTCCCCAGTCATCCGCAGTCTATTCGTTTGGGTCTTGGGAGGAATACCCGGTTAGACAGGAATCATGAGACTACCTAAAATCAAACCAGGACAACCTCTCCCTGATACTCCTAAGCAGGACAGCGAATTGGTTGAGGTTTCCAGCTTTTGTTTCTCTTCCTTTCAGCTTCTTTAGAATGCAAACAATACCACCAGTCTCTCCAGCAAGGGAAAACAAAACCCAGCACCAACACAAAGCCATTTACTCCCCATACCTTTGATGCAAAATATGATGAATACTTACTACTGCCTTAGCTGGGGCATTTTTACCTTTGCTTCTTTATGCTGCTTTAGTACAGAATTACCATCCCAGCCTGGACACCAAGCACTCTCAGCTGTCTATTTTGGCTTTGAAATACATCGCACTCTTTGTTTAAAGGGGGTTTAATCTTCCTCTTTGGAAGAAAAACTTTATCAGAGACAATTCTAAAAAGGTGTCAGTTGGCCTTTTTGATAGAAATTGAAGTTCTTGAAGGTCTTTTGCCTTTTCACTATGACATGAATTGCAGCAATCTTCTGGTTATCAGGGCAGTATTTTTGACTTCTTAGGAAGAAAAAGAGCCAAATCCCTCATCAACTACCCTTCTCATTTGGCTCAAAAAGCTCTGGTGACCAGCCCCCACGCAGCACATGAATGAGTAAGAAGGAGCACTGCCATACTGCAGGACCTTTTCATCAGTGTGGTTTCTGTATGGGATCAGTGACAGAGGCAGCATGACAACACTTTATTCTTCAGCAGCCAGCCTACAGACACAGCTGAGTTTAAACTGAGTCAGCAGGAAGCCTACAGCTGGAACCAAACAGAATTTCCTCATCTCCATGTTTTGGGCATAGCCACACCTAAGAGGCAAGGGCAGGACCTTGGATCTTGGCTATCAGAGTGCAGGCAGTTTCTTGGATCTGCCACTGGCCCAAGTTTTTCCCCTCTGGTATTGAGCAAAGAACTCCAGTCCAGTAAGGTTGTCCTGCACTTCACCCTCTTTGTAAGGTTAGGAAAACTATCTTTCCTCAGGACCTGGCTGGAGGGAACAGAGCAAACCCTGATGAAAAAGCACCATCACTGCTATCACACAGGACTGCTGGTCTTCACAAGGCTAGCTTCCTGTTCAAAATCTATTTCAGCCCTGCAGCTGCAACAGACCTCTGCTATAATGGCACAGTGCATGTGCAAACAGTTTTTATCCTCTCAGAAATGAGGAAAAAGCAGGAAGCACTGAGGAATCACAGTTCCAGTGTTTTGACATTATCAGGGAAGGATAAACAGACCAAGAGCAGGTAGCACTGGGACAAACTCCAGCTATCACTGGTGATGCGCAAGTGACAGTGTCCAACCAGAGAAATGCAGGACTTGCTTCTGGATTTAGAGCATGCCCCAGCTGGGCCATGGATACTGGACCCTCGCACTCTGGCAAAGCTGCTTTTACATTGGAGCACCAACAAAGTGTGCAGCTCCTGCAGCAGACTGTCTCAGCACTTGGCAACAGTGGTCTGAGAGCTGCAGGTGCCACTTGGACAGGTTCTGCCAGCCATAGGACCTCAGAAAGTGGGACTGGATACAAGAACTGCCATGCCACCTATAGGACAAGACAATCCTCCTGATTTTAGTTTTAATACATGTACTGCTATTCTGTGCCAGCATGAGCACGGACCAGCCCTGAGTCAGAAAATCAGGAATGTCATTTTGCAACTTGAATGCATTTCACAGATGATACCAACAGCAAAGAGGAATGCAAATCTGTCTTTCCTTTGCCTGACTGGCAAGTTAGATGAGCAAAGCAAGAAACTGGTCAGATGTAATAAAAATAAGAATTCAAAAAGACAGTTTTTATGGACACGGGTAGCCCCTAACAGTAGCATTCCCTTTGCCTTTCAGGCCAAATGAGCAGGCAAGAATTCCCTTTCTAGACTGGGAAGCACCAGGAACATCTGGTGCACTGCTTTCTGGAACAAAGAGAAGCTGTAAAGATGTTTCAGTGTGAAGTTTAAATATTGGATCAGAGTAGCCCATCAGAAATTACACCAGTGCCCAAAGAACAACACTTTGGGAGTTCCCTGCTTAGGTAGAACAATGATGCTGATGCAACAGCCAGGATAGCACTCAAGGAACAACAGTTCAGTGCACTGGACAATTTGCTCTCAAGGGAATTCTCACAGCTGGTATTCCTCAGAATATCTTCAGTGGAGCCTGCTTACCCTCTCAGACTCCAAACCTTCATCATAAAAAGACCCAAAGCATTTCTAGAGGAAGGGGAACAAAGACAAATCTTCATAACTGCATACTCATGTGCTCTGAGAGCATCCACAACCCTGTATCAGTATTTGACAGCTTTTCCAGACGATGAAAGTGAATTTTCAACGGGCTCCCCTCCTCCTAAACACCCAGTGTATCAGAGATGTAAATGTCTCTTATACTCCTCACTTTTTATGAGCCAACTGTGCACCAGCACAGACAGCCAGAGAAGATCCCCAGCAGGAAAGTCTGACACAGATCCTTCGATTCCCTTTCTCCCACTGTGCTGCACTGCAACCTCCATTCCCACCATGACAGTTAAACTGATGAGGCAGGTATAAATACATATATATCTATATATAAAGATAATCTTGAAGGAATCTCTTATGACAGGAGCCCAGAAATCCTCAAGGACCTTAAAAAGAACGCTGTGCATCAAACCAGGCAGCCAAAAATTATGGCAATACAAAGCAGCATTCATCACCCTGATCAAAGCCATTTGACAATAGCACCTCATATACTGAAAGCACAAAAGAAAGCACCATCTCTTTTAAACACCTTTCACAACAATATAGAGCTAAGAAAATATTCCCTCTCAAAGAAACACTGTGGGAGCTATTTGGGAACTGTGACAGGAAAACTGCAAATAGATGCCTGCAAGAGTACAAATTTCCTAGTGCCAGGCAAACAGGAAATACCTCAGTACATTGCCTCTTCCACTTAACACCTACAGGCTCTTACTTTAAGTTGACAAGCACAGTGAAAAAGTGTCTTCTTCTAGGAGAAAACACATGACTCTGCATGAAACAAAGCAAAACCATTTTGCTTTCAGTTCTACCTTAGGAGGAACAGGTTGATGTTGAAACACAGGAAGAGCTTACCCAAAATACAGCAACTGCTGACCTAAGTGGATTTGTTTCATGTGGCTGTCAATCTAAAGGTATTACAGCAATTACACTGAACAAGCAGAAGCTACACTTACCAAGGAACTCATGTGTCTTTTAAAGATAAAGGAACTAGCCCAAAATATTTGAGAGACCTGGGCATTGCCCATTCTATAAATAGCAGTAAGAGCACTACAAACTGGCCAAAGGTCGCAGTCATAGCACTTTACCAGGAAATAGAGCAGGTCTGCAGACATTTAAATAAACACCCAACATCCATGTGTGCCATGATTGCATGCACAGTCCAATTCCCCTGCTCATAATCCAGTGAAGCTGAATAAAAGCTCAGAGTTTAAAGGAAAATGGGGAGCAAGCTACTGAGGTAGGAGGAGTTTAAAGCCACAATGACAATGTCCTCTTATGGGAGAAAGAGTAGAATTCCCATAATGCATGAAGGGGTACAGGCCTTTCCTCATGTATGCCAGCAAGGTCAGTCCAGCCAAAGCCCACCAGGGCCAAGCAGCACCTCCAAGCAGTGCCATGGTGGTGCAAAGAGACAGGGAAAGCAGCAGACTGGATCAAGAACAGAAGTCACCAAGCACCCAAAGCAGGTGCAAGGAGGTGCCTAATCTACAGCCCCAGAGAATCCTGTTCTCTTCCAGTATAGATCGGGTACAGCAGGATACCAGGACATGGTTTACTACAGACATCTGGTACAAATCAAGGCAATTACAGAAGCTCAACAGATTGCTACCAAACCTAAAGAATGACAGGTGACTCTGCGACTCAACATTTCTTTCTACATTTTATCCCTCATTTCCCTATATCCTTCCTATCTTGTCTGGGTGAAAAAAAAAAAAAAAACAAACTTGTAAAATCTCTGAGGAAGGGACCAACTATGCACATAATGTAATCATTACTGATAAGCTTTAATTAAAGTTGAACTCAGCCTCCTGCAAGCTCCTCCAACCCCAAGCAAAGCCATCCAAAATGAAAAGGGGCTCAGACTTCCAAGAGTTTTGCACCTTTGGCTAAACCACAAGCTGCACTCACTAATTAGAAATACTTTCACATACTTGGCTTTGCACAGCACACAGATATATAATTCCATCCCCAAAACTCTTTTGTAATCTGACACAGACAAAAAGCCATAGCATGCCAAGAAAAAAGGAGAAGGCAGCTCCCTAAGGAAAAAAACACCCAAGAAAACAATCCAAAATTTATAGCAAATTCTGCTCATTCACTCTTCTAGGAACTGCTAAGCAATGAGAACGAAACCTGCCCATCTGCATGAATTCCCCTCAGCAGAGAAACTGCAGAGCAGGCCAGTTCCTTCTTTTCCTGCTGGGGAGTTCATACCCACAGGCCAAAGGAGCTGCTCTGCAAAGGAACCAGAACCCCAAGACTGCTCCTCCACAGTCACGCCAGCAATCCTTTGCACCAGGCACAAAAACCTGTTCAGCGTTATTAGAGACAGTCCCTTCTCCCCCAGCTGATGACTTCCAGGCTGCTCCAGGAATGTTTCCAAAGGTGACAGTCACTAGATTTAGGTGTCTGCCTGCTTCTACTTCAAACATTTTCATTCTACTACAGAAAAGAAAAAAAACCTCTTTGATCTGTCAGGTCCTCCGACTCCTGCTGAGTGTGGATGACTCCTGTCATCCAGAGGAAAAAACACAGCATAGGGAAACATGGCATGAATGACCTCAGATGAGAATGTTCAGCAAATACACACACACACAGCCCATATAATTCCCGAATTATATATCACAGTTCTTACTGATTTAGGATCTAACAGAAATAAAAAGCCACACTGAGCACCTTTACAAGGTCCTCACATTATGTAGAGGTGTAGTGTCCTAGTTCTGGGTTCAGGCATGCCTAGATCCCGGGAGCACAGACTCCAGGTTTGCACAGGCTGCCCTGGTGGAGTATTGTACACTGCTCTGCTGCCTGTGCAGTGAGAAGCTGACCTGAACTCACACTCTCAGCTGGCCTAATCTGGTTTTAAGAAACCGGGAGGGCAGGAACCCAACAAAATCACATAACCAAAAATCAGTCACATTTTTTCTTCCTAAACTCACAAAATGTCACCAGGTGCAAAAAAGAAAGCACTGACAAATCAGAAGGGAAGGTTTTCCACACCAGCCTTCCTTGGTACAGGGCAGCCCTATCCACAAGGTTTACCATCACCTGTCACACTTTGCACATGAACAGTGGAAGTGTTTTGCCTCAGCAGATCCCTAAGCCCTGCCACTTACCTCCAATGAAAGACAAAAGATCAAGAAAGGAATACAATAAAATGGGAAGAGACAGGTTGCAGAAATCCAAGCGAATTAACAGGGTGCTAGAATGCTACTTTTTATACGGCACATTATCCCCGGTGTTTCTGTGTAACAAGAGTAGCACAGAAGAGATCTCCAGGAATACCTGTTGCAAAGTTATCTGAAAAAAGACACTGAACAGCACTAAACTCACGTAAAGGGGTTGCAAAGGGGAGGGAAAGAAAACCCCACACAGAAAACCCCTTATTTTTAAATAACACCTTTTAAGATATTATGCTTCGACAAGCAGGTGAAAACAGTTTCAGTTTGATTAGTGACAAAAAGTTACAACAGAACAAAAACCACTCTTCCCCACAGGTGGACTTTTGCAAAAAGTCCTTTACCAAAAAAACAAACCAAAACAAAAACTTCAAAAATAACTTCCTGTCGGGGAACTACTTTGCTCTTTCCTCCACCAAACACTTTAACCGTTTTGAACAGATAACAAGTATCCCATGACGAGATTATGGCCCAGATATTCCAAGAGACATAAAGAAAAGTTCACTATCTCTGAAATAAGCATTGACTTCCTGAATGAAGACGTTAGTGACTTAAATAACTCTGAGGCATTTATACCTTTGTTGGTTGTTGTTTTTTTTGTTGTTGTTGTTGTTTTTGGTTTTGTTTTGTTTTTTTTTTTAATTAAAGCTACAAAATATTATGGTCCAAAAGAAGACAAGATCATCCCCCCTCATCAAGCTCACCAGTTTCCGAGCCACAGCCACTCCACCGGTACACCACCAGAGCATGTGACTTACAGAAACACTCTTTAAGGAAGCAGACCTGCTCACTCTGCTCCCTTCCACTTCACACACTCTCAGTCTCCTGCTCCAGCCTTCACTCATCCTGAATCCAGCACACGGGGAATGTGAGCGCTGCTCACGGAAAACAAAAGGACAGCCACAGGCGCTCACCACTTCAACAGGTAGCCACAGACACCGGCGGTTTTGGGGAAGGCAAGGAGCGGAGAGAACAGCTCACACTGAATTGACTCATCTGTATCAATCACCGGCTCTTCCTAAAAGTGCTAGCGCTATTATTAGAAATCCTTCTTTGCCTTGCTTTTTGTTGGAGCTGCCACTCCCACATCGCTCTGTTGCTGGAAGGCTGAGGCAAGCGCTTGTCCCTCTGGAGCCGCCACTACAGAGTTAACTCCTTCTTCTCCCCCTGCCCGGCCAATACCGCTCGTATCTGACTACTCTCACAGAAAGTGAGGGCGAAATTCTGCACTTTACCACACAGTCCAAAGGCAAAGAGAACTTGTTGGGGTTTTATGAAATAACACCTGAGCGGGAGGGAGGCCCGTTCGCGGCAGGGACGGGGGGAGGCGGGGAGCGGCTCGGAGGGAAGCAGCAGAAGGGCCGGAGTCGAGGGCAGAGCGGGGCAGCCACTCCCAGCAAGGGAGAGCAGGGACGAGAGGGACAGCGACTGAGCAGGAAACAGAGCAAAGGAAGAAAGAACCGCTCCGCTGAAACGCAAGGCCGGATTCAGCGGGCAGAAAGGAATCGCGAGGTCGGCCGGGAGGCAGAGGAGTTTCCAGCACCCAGAAGAGAAAGCAGAACGCGCACACGGGCCCCCGCGGAGGGTCCCACAGGCTTGGGGGCTGCGAGCCGCAGCCGGCACCTCCGGCCCCGGCGCTGATGCCCAGAGGCCCAGGAGCCAGCGGGCCCGGGCCCGCGCATTGCCGAGTGTCGGGGCGCGCCCCGGACACCGCCCATGCACAGCCCGCGAGCTTCCCGCCCGACGCGGGGTCCCCACCGAGCCGCTCCCGCGGCCAGAGAACCGCAGGCACCACTCACCAGGACCGGAGCAGCGCGTCTGCAGCGGTGGGCGCTCCCGGCCGCCTACTTGAGAGCGGGCCGGCCCCGCCCCACGGGCGGGCGGGCGGGAACGCGCTCGCTGTGGGCCCGGCTCAACCGCCGCGCGGGCTGAGGGCCTGGGGGCTCGGGAATCGCCCCGGGAATCGGGATCCGCCTCGGGCCTCGAATCCCGACAGCCCTCGAGTTCTGGAATGCTGATGGTCCCGACCTGGTGCTGCTTGGCCAAAGGCTCCTCATACGTCATCTACAGCCGCTTCTCTCCCTGACAAATAAATGCAGATTTTTCGCTTAACATCGTTTTACGGGCTTAAAATCACAGACTCACAGAACTAATCAGGTTGGAAAAGACTTCTGAGATCCTCGGTTCCATCCTGTGACCAAACACCATGTCACCTCAGACCATGGCACTCGGTACCACATCCAGTCTTTCCTTAAACACCTCCAGGGAAAGTGACACCACCTCCTTTTTTCCAATTTCTAAACACCGTCCTGTGAAGAAATTAGTCCCAGTGTTCAACCCCAAGTTCCCCTGGTGCAGTTTAAGATTTTGTGCTCTCGTTCTGTCACTTGCTGCCTGGGAGAAGAGACCAGGCCCCACCTTGCCACACCCTTTCAAGTCTAGTAATGCAGTCGTACTTCAACTAATTCCTATTTAATACAACCTTACACCTTAACACAGCTCTGTTTAGAGCAATGCTTAGCTGGTATTCAGTACGGGTGTCCTTCTTGTCACGCTTTCCTTCCTAACATGCCCAGTCACGGTGCCATGCTCAGGCTTGGGATGGTCCCACAGGGTGTGCCAATGGTGCCTGACCTTGGAGTGCTTTTTAAAGTCCCTGGGATTCTCCAAAACAGACCGAACCAATTCTGATTCAGGTTTGAGTCATATTGGTCAAACCACGGGGTGGCTTCCCTCTGGGAATGGTGTTAAAATGCCAAGGAATTGAAGTTTTTGTTTCCTCAAATTGGTTAGCTTTGTAGTGCAAAGTCAGCACTGACCCAAGCAGTACTGTCCCCCTCTCTCTCTTCTGCCCAAAGTGTATTTTT
The DNA here is from genome assembly GCF_963662255.1 of Cinclus cinclus. Classification (NCBI taxonomy): domain Eukaryota; kingdom Metazoa; phylum Chordata; class Aves; order Passeriformes; family Cinclidae; genus Cinclus; species Cinclus cinclus. Next base: position 29,976,101 of record NC_085049.1, read on the forward strand.
TTTTTAAGAAATTGCTGTGAGGTTTTTTACATCTCTTTGTTTCTGTTGTCTGAGTAATACAAATTCTATATTTGTATAGAACATGTGAATAATAAAAAAGAGATGTTATCTTTTGCTTACAGAAAGCCACGTGATTTCTGCACTTGAGACATGCAGAAAACACCACACACTCAGCAGGTTAGGAAATACTAGTTTATCTACTTTCCTGGTATCTGTAGGCATTCATACTGTTCCTGAGGTGCCAAGGCAACACAGAACTTTTTCCAGAGCTGGTTTCTGGAGCAGGGGGCTTTTTTGTTCCTTATTTTGAGTGCTGTGTAAAAAGATGCAGACTAAGGAAGGAGGCAACTCTTCATCATATCCCTCAAGTAATATCTATAAAATGAAGCATGAGGCCCCTTCTTCCCTGTGGTTCCAGAAGGAGATGCAGACACATGCCAGCACTGCTGCTTTCACCCATTGCCACCCATAAGGTCGTTCTTCTGGGTAACTGTTCCATTGCTGCTGATGCTTAGGATTTACAGCACGAAGATATACTCAGGACCTGCTGGAATTAAGAGATGTGTAGCCAGGTAGAATCCTTATAGGATTATGTTTGCATTCTCCAATATGTGGGACTTTAAAATGCACTTGGTAATTGACGTCACAGCACTGATAGTGAGGACTTTTCAAAAAACCCGTATAAAACATGAGGGAAGCCAGAATGGCAGGGGGTTGTAGGCACGACTTTCTCTTACTTATTCTTCCTGACAAGTTGCATTCATTGCCTTTAGCCAGGCCAAGTCCAGTCAGGAGGGCTGTATAAGATAAAATATATCTGCTGCTGCCAGAAAGAGGCTCTGCATACTTCTAATGAGCCCACTGACTACCTTCCTCCAGCGCTTCCAAAGGAACATTCACCCTCCCACCTCAGTGACTTCCACGCTGTTCCTCACCTCCACAGGAAAGGCAAAGAGCTTGGGAGGAGTTGTGGTTCTGTGCCAAGGGGAATGATGCAGCTTCGTGGGCATGGAATGCCACCTGTGGAAAGGGTCAGACGCTTCTGAAGGCTACCTTCATTATAAAGGGAAAAGGAAAAGACCAGCTGCCACCGCTGGGCTCCTGGGGCGGGGTTTACTTGTTAGAGGGTCTTTTTCTGGTGCAATTTCTTAGACATGCATAGCTAATCTGTGCAGGAGCACTCATTTTGGATGGCCAGCATAGGTTTTGTCATGCTAGCAACAGATAAAGTTCTTCCTAGATCCGTTGTTCCATCCACAGTTTATAAAACAGCAGAATGTCTTTGTTCTTAATTGGGATTGAGGACTAACAAATTTGCAGTGTAACTTAAAAAGCCATGATGAAGTGTTGCAAGAGTGGTCTCCTAAGCTGTGGATGAGACCCAACCTCCTGTGTCCCACAGTCCAGCAGCTACTTTCCAGACATTCATTTTTCTTATGACATCAAGTGAGAAATCCTCATGGACTGGCTTTTTGACAGCAGAAAGAACCTCCATCCCTGGGTAACCACAGCTTTCTCCCACTACTACTTTTATTCCTGCTACCATTTCAGAGCGAGAGACTAAAAGAGCAGGAAGAATTGTAAGCTTTGGAACGTACTCAAGGAGCTGCTGCCCTACTGAGCTGCACAAATGCCAGTGCTGTCATTTCTGCTACCTCCTGCAGCACAGCCTGCTGGCCCAGCATCCAGCCAAGGGGAAATCTGAGGCCTCCCATCCCTCTTGCACTAACAGGTTTCCTTTCATCACACCACCACAGGAACACCAGTGTTTATCCTTTGTTTTTGAAAATGGTTGAGTGGGCAAGAAAATAAAATACATTGTTTGGGATTTCCCCGGCTGGGATTTCCCCCACCATCCTGTATGAAACTTCTGCTTCTAAAAAAAAAACTAAACAAAAAAAATCATTTAAAAAAGTCAGCACAGAGACTGACTGTTCATAATGTCATCCTGCCATTAATTTACTGAATCCTGCTACACCTGCATCAGATGTTCAGGCTAACACTCCAGTCTGAGGAAGTAAGCTTCAGCTACAAACATGAAATCCTAGTTACTACAATCCAATTTATATTACCTTAATCCCTTCTTGGCTATTAACTGTAACTTCTCTTCACTAAGAATCTGAAAAAAAACAATGTAGAATATGTACATGTAGTAGGGGTGTATCACTGATTTCTTTGCATTGGATAATTCATTCAGTGGCTGAGAGTGAGCCAGCAAAAGAGAAATTGAAGCCATGCCCTTTAACACCCAGATTTATCTCTAGATCACCTCCTCTCAGGTCCTCATCAATCATCAACCAAGGAAGTGACAACAGAGGAAAGAAACTGTAACGTCACCAACAAAAAATAAAAAATAATTAATGACTTTTATTTTTTTTTTTTTTTAGTTCAGTTGGCCATCTGAGGTGCTAAAATCTCAACACCAATGAAGCAAGTGTGCATAAAAACAAACGATTAAACACAACCAAATAGAAGAAAACAGGCTGGAACAGAGTTGGTTTTGTACAGGTAGGGTATTTGCTTTTCTGTTAACGCTCCATACATGCCAACCGTAAATGCCTTGAACAATCTGAATATCAGAGTTCACGTTCATACAAAAAGGAAGATGCCAAAGCAAATTCCCTTTGCCTGGATTAGACTTCACACACACACACGCATGCACCCAGAGATACAGAGTATTTAAATTACTGCAATGCCATCACAACATGGCATCCTCCCCTTCACACCTGCTTTCAGTGACGTCCGCATCTGCCTGCCACCCTGCCTAGTACCTGCCAAGCAGTCTTTGAACAATCCAAAAGCAGGAACTTCTGGAAAGCTTCTCATCTCTGTTACTTTGAAAAGGTCAACAGCCAGCGATCTCTTTCTCTGAACTATAGATAGGCTGGTTTTTAGTATTTAGAGCTTTAGAGCTCTCTTCCTTGCAGACAGTGACAACTGAAATTCCCATTGCAGCTTTTCAGTTTGTACACGGGAGATTTTACAATGCAACACCTCTCTCAATCCACTGGTGTGTGGTGTAAACACTTAATGGAAAACTCATTTTAGAAGAATGTTAACCAAACAAGGTGTAGCTGCTCACAAAAGGGAACTGCTGGCTGCTCTAGATCATGCTGTCTAGACCACTTAGAATATTTCATAACATTCAGGATTAGGATGTATAAAAATATCAAAACCCACCAGAGTGCACACAAATGTGGTGACTAGCTCTACGCAAGCACCGTGTTCTAACAGAGGCCTAGGCATTGCACAAAATGCAGATTCTTGACCGTGGGAGCACCCCAAGGATCCATTGGTGCCTTTACATACAAACAAATATTTACAGAAAATGCAGAGACGGAGAGAGTAGGACAGACTTTTAAAACTTGCGGTTTGCTCTAAAATATGTTCAGCAATGCAGTTTATAACATGCCCTAGTGAGGCCAGGGGGTATTGGTTAACTGAAAGAAGGAATATGTCTGAAAAGTTGGAGCTGAAATGTCTTGTCACCTCCCCACACAGTAGTTCTCTGAAGCTCAGAATTTTACAGCTGGTTGTGACTTTTAATGAGAAAATGGTTAAAAAGAACAAAACAGTTAAAAAAAAGAAAAAAAGGTACTGTGAAAACAGCAGATTAGTTGTTCTGGCAGTCCTCACTCCCCCATCTCCATTTGGCTCCTGGGAGTTTCCTTCTAGGAGTTGGTGTTCCCCTCCCTTCCCTGAAGGGGGCTGAAGTGCTTGCCCCATCCTCAGTGCACCCATTTCTAATGAACACGGCTCAGGTTCCAAGCTCGGCTCTCTTCACACGTGCTGTCAGGATGAAGTGGCCAGCCCCAGGTCAGGACCATGTCACCTGGGCACAGCCACCCACCCTTGCGTGCCCACGTCTCGGGGAGCTGAGGGTCTCTTGGCTCTCCTCACACGGGCAATGGACACATGTCATTGAATGCACATGGCTGAGTCAGTGCTGCTGAGTCGGGCAGCACCAAGAGCTAGAACATCCTGCTCTGATTCAGGTACAAATAAGGAATCTTGTGCTCACAAGAGCCTTCTTCAGCTTCAAAAATACAAAATTTGAATTAAAAATATTCAGAGTAAAAAAACCCCACTATTTGATATGCAAGTCATATTCTTAAAGTGCAACTGAACAGCAAATAACAAGTTGTGCCTTTTACAACCATTTTGATATAAAAAGGCCTTTTAACATTCCCTTTTGTGTATTTTTAATCAATTTGTGAGTGTGATGTTAGCTCTTCGTTTTCATTCTCGCTGCTGGAGGCCTTCAGAACAACCCAAAGAGTTTAGGGTTAGGATATGTGGGTTTTCTGTGCAATAAGGTAATACACCCTCAAGTGTTCTCACTCTTCAGCATTGCAAAGATCTGGCCAATGTCCCCCAGCATGAAAGGGAAATGAAACTATCTGTTGTTTCTTCTTCAGGACTTTGTTTGTTCTACAGCTCACATTCAATGACCTTTTGTTACAAGTTAGATGTGGTCCATATAACCAGTGCACTGTAAAATGGACTGAGGTCAATTCTCTGCACAAGTCAATTTACAGTAAACTATCTTTCTTCCCTCTTCCTGCACTCCAGTTTCTGCTCGCCCCTCAAATGCAGACTGTGTAAACTACCATTGCCAGTTTGACTCGGACAGAAGGCCATGCACCAGCAAACAGGAGGAAATTCTATTTGCTGGACATCCTGCTGGTAAAGCAAACACTCCAGGATGCTGGTATGGCAGGTACCACTTGCTAAACACACACAGTTTTGAAGTAGTACTGCAGTTGCCAGTCTGTCTGCTTGGTTTCACGAGTATCTGGATTTAATTAGTAATGCCTTAGCATAAAGCACTAGGTGGAATAAAGGGAGAACACTTTGGGTGGAAAACGTGTGTTTCCACAATTAGCAACCAGCACTGCTCACAGTCCCTGTGGACACCCCGACCCATTCTCCCTCAACCTGGGGCACTCTCCAAAGTCAGAGGTGAATTCAAATCATAGACCTTGGCTTACAGGAGACCCCTCTGAAGGAGGTAGACAGCCAACAGCAAGAAACCATGCAAACTTCTGTGCCGGGGCAAAACACTGAAGGATGTTCAGCCCTGCTGGGGTGCCTCGCACTGGCAGTGTCAGTTCAAGCTGGAAGAGTCAGTACACTGTACAAATGTGCTTGGGAATGGGACATGTTCTCAAAGACGTCAGAAAGCAGGCTTGGTACTTCTTCAACAGGAAAAGAACACAGCCAGCATCCCAAGGAGGGAAACCCTCTGGACACATCATGGATGGGATGCATCCCAAGTGCACGATGCTGTTTCAGCTCTGCAGGATAGGTTAAGGACATGGTTTACCCAGGGAGTCTGTCCCACAGGGAATGGTGCTGAGCTGCTCGGTGCATATCCTGCTCATTGGTTGTCGTGTGGTTACAGTCAGGCAACTCCTAGCTGAAAAGCAGCAGATTCACTAACTGGGCCAAAAGGAGCTTCTTCCAATAGATGCAGCAGGAAATGTGCTGTTTTTGTTCTCATGGAAATCCCTTGAACTGTATCAGGACTGTGAGGATCTCCTCTTTCAGTGAGGAAGAGACATATGGCATATTTCCACCTCACCAGTTTTTTTCCACTTTCACCAGTTTTGGCTTTCTTGTTATGAAAATGTAAAATTTAAATAAACATAGGTTTGTTAGTCCAAAAGAGAGAATCTGGGATGTGGAAGAAAAGGACACTAAGAACACAAATAGATTCTTAAACTCCATGAGTGCACAGGATTTTTTTCATAGAGGAAAACTCCTAGGGCAGGATGCATCCATGGGTACATAAAGGCTGCCCTTGCTGTGAAGCAGGGACTAATCCACAGTAGTGTCTTTCTCCAACAGAGTTCAAACACTCCCTCCACAATCAAATATGTGTAACAATCAAATTATTAATAAGAACACTAATAAATAGCCACAGGTAACAACGTCCAGTAATTTTGAAGTGGAAGTTGTAGGATGCAGCAGGCACACACACCCATCACTCGTCCATTTTTTTTCCTGAAAGATATAAAAATGAATCTTCTTTCAAGTATTAAAAAAATAAGTTAATTGACATAAAAGGGTCAAAGTGACTGAGGGCCCAGGCAGGTCTTAAGCTTTGTTTCCAATGTGCAAAAACAAAATACAGAGGAAAAAAAAATAAAAACACTGAAAAATCTTAATGGTGGTTCAGTCACTTCAGGGCTTCTCCCTCTTAGGGGCCTAATAACCAGGGAATGCTGCCTGGGAACACACCCCTGCCCCAGCACACACTTACCACTGTCCCACAGCAGTATTTTCCAGTGTCAAAACAGTCACAAAAACAAAACAAGGAAGCCCACCAGCCTCTGAGCTGTGGCCATGAAGACTAAGGCCAGCAGTAGCTGTCTTTCCAGTGTGTAGCAAAGCAGATGGGCATCTTCCCTCTCCTGCTCCCCTTGCTCCCCGCAAGAAGATTTAGGAGGCTAAGGTAGGGAAAGAGTCCACTGATGCCCACTTCTCTCCAAAAACCAAGGGGCAGAGAGTTCCATCACATATAGCAATATCTTCTCTGTCTTGTATTTCTTCATATCCATGCATAAGGATCAACTGCATGTTTCTTTGGTGGGGAGGAAGACTAAAGCAAAGAAGGTGTTGCCCTGGGCTTCTGGAGCTCTCTTGGACAGCTGACTCCACTGCTACAGGTTGCTGTGGTTTTTCAGGAAGGGTTGCCACTTCCCCTCCCTTTTATTAGAACTGGTGTAGTAAAAACGGGAAAGGAATGGACTGCCTTAAATCCAATGTAGTTAAGGGTACTTCTTCCCTTAACCTCCTTCCCTACACATGGATTATTCCCCCCTCCCTCCTACCACACACACAAAATACAGTCCATTGTACACGACCTCAAGGAGACTCCACGGTCTCAACTCATTTCTTCAACTTGGCTTGCAGACATGTAAAACTTAAGTTTCTGGAACCCACACACTTATCAAAAGGCTTCTGAGTGCATCAAACCAAGTCCCTGCATGCTGGTGGACCCTTCGGAGGTTTCCCCTTCAACATCTTCCTATCCGTGTAACTCTGGCGAACTCAGGGTAGGCCAACTGGACAGCACAGACCAGCAGATGTAAACGTGTTAAGCTCAGGACCAGTTCAAGCTAAAACCTTTGGAAAGCATGACTGCCTCCAGGTCCTTGTCTTCTTCTTTTTCTCGAAGCCGCTGCTCCTCAAGGAGAGCCACAAGGGAATCTCTCTGCTCCACTACTTCAAGCATTTCGTTCAGGATCCTCTTCTCCTCTGAGAGCTCCTCATCTGTCTTCAGATGATCTACAGAGATGCCAAAAACTATCAGCATACACAAGGCTAGAAATACACACACACAGTCCATGAAATATTCCCTTCCGCTCTCACCTTCTACTGCCATCCTCTCACGGAGTTCCTGCTGCAGTCGACTCTGCCTGTCTTCCAGTTCTAGCTCCCGAGCACTGAAAGGAAAATACCAGAAATCCAAGTTCCAGGTATATTAAAATACTGCACACATTGCTTCATATTCATTCTCAGTTTCTCCTCCCTCTCTAGATATCTGCTGTGCATTTTACCAATCTCATTTGAAACAACACTTAAATAACTTAAGATATAGAACTGTATTTTTAAAATATTTCATTGTGCTTTTAGCATTTCAGGTTCTTTGCCTTCAGCTAGAAGTACAATGTCAAAAGTGGAGCAAACTAAATATACAGCAGAGTCAAAGAGCAAACAGATCTGCAATGCCTCTACCTATCCCCTGACACTTCCCATTCAAAAACCAAAGTTACTTATTAACAAAGTACTTATTACTTAAGGACATGTCAGGCCATTGCAAACACCAGGTTGCAGCTTTTCTGCCTCCAAGGCCATCAGCTTCCACATTGGTGAGGTGAGCTGACACACTCCAAAATTAATTTCAGTGAATTTGCAAAATGGGGACAAAAAAACCCACTTTCATTAACAGGAAAACACCTTTACCATCTGAGCCAACATGAGAGGCACTGGGGTCCCACTACAGGCAGAAAAGAGGGCCACGTGGCAAAGGTGACTGAATTAAATGCTTTTGGCTATGCTTAGAAGACAACATTACCAAAACCAGGAGTCCCACATTATTTCTGCACAGCTCAAAAAAACTTGGATAAACAGGATGTGTTTTATACAAGAACAGCATGAGAAGGGATCACATACCTGTACTTCTGCATGTGCACAGATAATTGTAACTTTCATCCCTTACCACTATTATTCCTTCTTCTACCGCTCCTCTAAAATGTATTTGGATTTCTATCTCAGCCTAAGAGGCTGCCAAACTCCTGGCCTTCCAGGGAAGACAATACTGACAGATTTCCCACTAGTTTTTATGACAAAATCCCCATTTTTTCCACTTTCACTCACAATATCATCAGTTCAGACTCGTAGCGAACCAAGGCATTCTTCTCCTGCACCAGCTTGAACCACTCCTGCATCAGCCTGGGGTCATCCTTCTTACCCATGCCTGCCAAGAAACACACCTGGTAAATTTTCTGGTAATGCCCTGCAATCGTTACAAGCCCAAACTGAAAAAACAACAATGGGGCAAAATGTGCAAAGAAAGCCGAGCAAGATGCTGCCAGAGCACTCCCAAGCCGGGTCCATTCAGTTTGCCTACAGCACTCAAGTGGAAGTCACCTCCAAAAGGATTTTCTTCTCCTTGGAGCCTACTTTTTTTTGTTTGTTTGTTTCTGATACTCTTGTATTTGTTTCTTCCTCACTCTTACTGCAGAAAGCCCGAATTCCTATGAGTATTTAACTTCTCCTTTCATTAGAAAAATTTTATGGATGCTCATGCCAGCTACTTAAACATATGCGCATCAGAAAAGCATTCAGTTGCCACTCCATGTGTTTTACCTTCATTTTCTTCAATTCCATGGCCTCAGGTTTTAATTTTACTAGCCAAAAGTAACATCTTGTCTCTTCTTTTTTCAACAGTTAAGTAAATCTTTTCTGACTGCTCCTCCTAGTCCCACATATCTACCCATCTTGAAGCTCCCCCTGCACAGTGAACACAGAAACTAATTCTACTGTACTGCATGCCAGAGCTAGAAAGAAAATATGAAAGAAGAATAAAGAAACCTTGGACCTTGACCACCTAGTACAGAATTCTTAGCTGGTCCTTCTATTTTAGAATGAACTCCTAAACACATTCAACAGTGCACTGATGAGTCTTATGCCTGTCAGGAGTCATGTGGAATAAATGCAGAATGCTGTTCCCAAAGCCTTCTGGTGACATTTAGCAAACACAAGAACTTACCAAGGAGGCTCCTCCTGGCAAGCTCTTTGTCTGTACCACTTATTCCACACTGAAGCACCTGCATCTGAATGCTGTGATTTACATCAGACCCCATCAAGGCCAGTGGCAGTGTTCCTGCCTGTGTGGAAGTAGAAGCAGGAGCAAGGCCTCAAATCAAGCTCAACAACACTTTTGAATTGCTGCATCCCACCAGCTCACACTGCACATGACCTAGGCATCCCAAGGTAACTAACATCCCTGTCTCTGCTTGTTATTATGGATGCATATGCTCTACCTCAACAGCAAAAGCTCTCAAACAGTCCATCTAATGCAAAAATAATCAAGCAGCAACCTTATTATTCAAACTCTATGACACAGACACATCACAAATACCACATTAATGGCTACTTAATTCAGACCCGTGCCCTGCCTCATCCCCAGTATGTCAGAGAAGCACTGCCCTACAGTTACATAAGGGAGAGCCTGCAACTCCTAGTAAGGTGCAGCTTGGGCTGCCTTTCACCTGCCTTTGTCATACCAGCCCCTCGGGGAATACCAGACTCAGCTGTACCACCCTAAAAGCCCCTGGCTCCGTGGACCTTATCCCAGTGTGTTGCTCAGTTCCAAGCATTCCTTTCTGAGCATCTCTGCACAATATGCCCATGTGGCAACAGGAAAGGGAGACTGTGCATGCAGATGTCCAGTGCTGTGGCGCCATGAAAACACTGGGAAGTCTCCCCTTCCTTTCCGATGCCAGGATGTATAGAAAACAAATGCCTCTAAGAAAAAAGCCAAAAACACAACGCTACTGACCTATGAAATACGTAAGTAATTTTAAACAGCCAATGAGTAGAGGAATAATGGGAGGATTGGAAAGGGAGCACTGACAACTGATGTGAGGGAGCACCATGGAAAGCAGATAAGTGGTTAGCAAAATTACACCATGAACACACATAAAACAACCCCTTCCCCATGCCTTGGCAATGTAAACTCTACTGCAAACTCCATTTGGGATAGTTACAGAGCGCACTCAGCAAGACAGATGAAGGAAAACTAGTCTAACTTAAGGTCTGTTGGTTTTTAAAGTTCAAGAATGTTTTTCAAATCAGTCCTTATAAAGACACAGTATTCCTTTAATCCCTATATGCTAATTAAAAGGCCATTATTAATTAAGGAAACAGATTGTCATCCCTTATCCCACTTTCCAAACATCTTTCAGGAGGACTAGAGAATTTGAAGCCGCCGAATGAAAACAAACTTTTGAGTGTGACACTTCTGGTCCCACAGCTGCTGCCCATTGTCCCTCCCAGTCACTGCACCTTCTCTTGCACAGCTGGGAACAGCAAAAGGGATACTGTACCTTTAACAGCTTGCCACAGGCTCAGAAAAGCTGGTTACCAGGTAGCTACACACAAGGTTGGTTCGGGGACACATCAAGAAAAGGGCTGGGGGCTTTGGTCACTAGCTGTCTAGTGCTGCTATGACAACCCAGCTGTGGGCAGGGAGGACATGGGGTGTGTGAGGTTACGTTACCTTCATGGGCACAGCAAGGGCAGAAGGAGAGAGGTCTACGACGTGGTGTCCCGGCATTGGGCTCAACTTCAATAGGACCAAACGAGGAAGAGGAAGAGGCAGGAGAGGAAGAGGAAGTTGGAAGTGGAACGGAAGAGGAGGAAAGGGGTGAAATAAAAGACAAGCAAAGGACAAAAAGCGTAAGAGTGAGAAAGAAAGGAAACACAAGAAGAAAAGAAAAAATACAAGAAATGGAGAAGCAGAAACAAGGGATACAGTCTACAGATGAATAATGTCCCTAGTAAGCACAGATAACAGGTAAGAGGTAGACTGAAGTACTGGTGAACTCTTACTGAGCTGTACAAATAGCAGGCAGGAGGTTACTGTTACTGCACTTTTCCGAATGTACAGTTTTCAGGTGCAAGGTCTTTAACTGAAAGGTTGGTGACCCAGATGTCAGGATGAGTAGAGACATATATTCAACTTCTGCTGATAAATGTCAGATTTCAAGCAGGGTTACAGTAAGTCTCGCCTGCATGCATAAGACACCACCTGTAAGCAGCCACCCTACCTTAAGCTCTATCAGGACCATGCTCTTATCACTGTGGCAGCATCCATGGATGGTAAAAGTGTCTTTTGTAATGGAATAGAATGTCTTCAGACAGGGAACATCACAGGGAGAATCTGATTACCATGGAACCAGCCTGCCAGGATCTGCTGTGTCAAGTGTAGTGAGTACACATGTACCCCACTGGATTGTTGTGCTTAGGATGGAAAAGGCTTTTACACAGATAAAGTGGTTCACATCAGGATCTGCAGGTCCAGTGACCAACTGAGGACTTTGCAGAGTTAAACCAGTACATTTAAAGCTCTCCCTTGATGTTCTCATTCCACAAAGTATTTTAAAGCTTACAAGTCCTGTTAGTATCATGACTTACTGGATCTTTATCATCTTTTCCATCAGCCAGTGAAGGACAAATATTCCTCATCTCTCAAAAGGTTCAGTTGTTTTAACACCAAGAATTTGCTTTTCATCAGTACTTAACATTAGAGAGATAAACAATAGGCAGTAACCAATATCACTGATAGTTACAGGAGAACACGCACCAGGGAGATGATGAACTCTGAAACATCAGAGCTACCAGAATGGAACACTTACTGGGCTCAAGGCACAACTGTATTTATGAAGAGAAGGCATTTCTGTGTTGGGAAAAGGCATAAACTCCACAACAACAGTATGGTAAGAATAACACTCATTTTGGAGAAGTCAGCAGAGTTGGATGTTTGTGGTTCAGAGAAAGTTCTACAAAATTAGAGTACCAGTGAAGTGGGAAGGCTTTAGAAGGGACCATCACAGAACTAGACCAGCACATGGAGGACACAGTGGAGCAAGAGGGAGAGCACACCAGCTTCAAAGCCTGTGACTGAACAGCACGGCTTTCTCAGAAGAAGAAACCTCTGCACTGGAAGCAGGAAGGGGCAACATTGGGAGAGGTGCCACAGCTGGCCATAGGACAGTTACAAATAAAGCACAGTACCATCAGTAGTTGAGATCAAGTACCAGAACATTAATTACAGCTGTTCTGAATTTTCCAACTTCTTCATCTAAAATAGAAAAACACTAGGGCTTTTTTCCTAGAACTGCCATTTCACAGTTCAGGTTGCAAAAGCAAAAACAAACAAAAAAAACCCCAAACCACAAAGGTACAGTGAAGAATATGCTTGCACACAAAACAGAGCATTTAATGCATGATATTTGTTAATTTTTTTTTTTATTTCCCATCCTATCTCATTAAAAACTAATCCTTTCAGCTAAAAGTTTTAATACTCTAACTTGGTCTAACCACTATTTTGAGGGTGGTCAGGGAGATGAAAACATCCACTTCTTTCAGGGTTTGAGATTTCATTCAGAACTGGGGGCTGGAGGATTTGATACATTTCAAGCCATGGACAGAGACTTGGTTAGGAACTTCCAGTTTCCCGTATTTGAGCTGAAAATACATACCCAGTATGTGAAAACATGATTCATCTCGTGAAATGGCCACAAACTACTGGTTTTTGTCATAAGTACGCAAGTGAGAGGACATTAGGAGAGTGTCCATCCATGGAAAGCCCATCTTTGGTCTCCAGTAAAAAGCCCCAAGGATCACAAAGCACACAACTAATGCAGAGCTCGCTCCCCACAACTGTATTTTCCTCACTTGCTCTTAGTTATCTTCCCACTCTTGTCTAAAGAAAAGTTGTCCTTGAATTAAGTGACAAAGTCCATTGTATCTACACTAGTCCTGCTACTAGAAAAGTCACCATGTTTTTTCAGTTAAATATTAAACATAGCCTTTGCAATTAAGATCCTTTCCAGATACTCTAGATGTAAATTACAGTTAATTACATTAGTGAATACAGGTTATGATCATTGCAATTACTTTGGAAACAATTTCTGTCCAAAGTAGGATAATCAGCAAGGCTTTAAAAAGTCTTCCTTAGGTATTGGAGGTCCTTAGCAGAAAGAACAAAGTGCAACATGAAAACTTACTTCCCATGGTTCTCTAAAGATTATTTAATGGCTTATTGCTCCAAAAGCCGTTACTAATCCTACAGTAATTATTACTATTACTGTTATTATTACTATTATTATTGCATTGTTTAGAGAAGATAAATCACCACTTCCTAGTTTCATTAAATTATAAATAGGATCATTATTGCATGACAATTTTCCTGGATGTGGAGCCAGAGTCAGATAGGGAAAAAGCCATTTGTTGTGCAAATTAAAGAAACCTCAACAAACCTAACCCTCCTTTCTGTTTAAGTCTCCTTCACCACCAAAAATATACTGACACAGGTCTTCACCCACAACATGGAAAGAGCAACTGGCAGCAGTAACACCCGCTGAAGCAGTTTGTTTGGAAGGAGTTGGCAGGCAAGAGAAAAACCATTTCTGTGAGCATTCCCTTCTTAGGATCCTCCTGTGCTGCCAGCAAGAGTTTAAGGTGTGGCTACAGCCTCTGGAAAATTACAATTTTTTTTCACAAGAACCATAAAGCTGCCAACAGACTGTATTAGTCATGAGTTGATCCCTTTCAGTGCCACAAACCAACTCTTTTTTTTGTTTTTTTGGTTTTTTGTTTTTTTTGTGAAAAGCTTTGGAAGCAGAGCTCATCAGTCCAAGCTGCTGGCAAGCCAGAGCATGGCCTGGAGGCAGGAAATGAGTGTGCCCCAGTTCCTGAGAAACACTGAAGATTCTCCAGAGGCAGAAGCTCTGCCTTGTCCACCAGACACATCCCATCAACAAAGTGACTGGAATTACCTCGCTCCTGTCTAAAAAAGCCACAAGAATGACCTTGTTTGTCACAGTACTTTTGAGAGATTGCAGACTGCTACAGTGGTGGAAACCAAGAGCCAGGTCAAGAACAAACACCATAGCTTCAAAGTCTCTTCAAAACGAGGACCAGAAATTGTACAGCCACTATGAAAATATACCTTCATTTCCACAGTACACTGTTCTTTGTTACAGAAGCTAATTGGACGGTTGCATTCTTTTCTAATCTTTATTTACCTGTTGATTAAAGAGCAATTCTTCAGACTGGTTTTGTCCTTTTCCTCTCTAGCTCTAATAACACTTCTTCACAATCAGAAGCACGGTGGTCAAAATGATCCATCAGGATGAAGAAAACACAGTACAAAGTTTGGGGTGTCAGACCCCACTATCCTCAAGCTACAGCTCACACTGATCCCCTTCACTGCTTTTTTGATATGAGAGCTGTGATGATTTGTGAGAAGTGGTGAGTCATTGCAAGTTAAATTTACTTGAACAGATGTACCAAAGACCAAGTGGGATCATATCCTTTGAGAGCTTTGCATCCAAAGACTTTGATTTTTTTTATATTGTTGACTAATTGTGATGGTTTGGAAAACAGCAACACCAGACAGGAAATCCAGCTCTGAGGTCAACCTCAGTTCTGTGGCACTTGCCCTCACAAGCTAAAAGCATGAGACCTTAGAAATTTATTCTACTAATAAACTTCATCCCTTATTTATCAGGAATACTAACAGCTCTGATTTTAAATCAGTGCTTAAAAATATGGATCAGTCAAAAAGAGATCAGTAAGTCAAACAAAAAACAGCACTGATCACAGTAAATGCCCTCTTTTCCACCCTTAAGAAAAAATCAGGTTATGGTCAGAAATCCAAGTACTGAAAAATAAAGCACTCTAACTTTACTATTTGGTGAACTTGTTCAACAGCAGCATTGTTAAAAACCAAGGATACAGAAAGCCAATTCTTGGAGAACAGCATCCACAGAACTGCAGGCTGAGAGCAAGGACTTTGACAAATGTCCTGCAAGCACATCACAGTTTATTAAATCTGGGTCAAACTCAATATCCTCTACAGTACAATCACTAGAAGAAGCCTGGGGAAAACTCACAGAGCACTGGAGTGTTGTGCAAACGGAAACACTTTTATTTATCCAGTGGAAGGGTGTGGGGGGAAAGGCAGGGAAGTGAAGGAAAAAAAATGGGGAAAGCAATGATTGGAGCAGAACACACACACAAATGACTCCACAGAAGTCTTCTGCTTTTACTAGACCTTGAGGCACTTCAGAATGCACTCAGAATTAATACAGTCCTGCACTAACCCTGTCTCCCAAGACTTGTTTTTATGTGCAGAAAGAAGCAGGTAAATAGTAATTGCTTAACAAGTACTGGTACTTAACAAGTTCTGCTTATCAAGTGTTCTTTCCTGCTCAACATTCACAGGAAAGAAAACAAGTTACCAATTCACTTCAGTGTCAAAAACAGCTGCAGACTTCGAAAACAATGTTTATCTTACAACTCCACTCCCCTTTCAGAAGAGCTGTGTTTGCCAATCACAAGGAATAGGACTGATCCTACTTGAATATATCAGACTCGTGCCTTGCAGAGTTAGACCTGCAAGACTTCAAAGAACACAGTAAGCCTAAATGTTTTAAATAAATTAAAAAAACCCAAAAAGATGAAGTTGCATAACACTTTTGTCAAGAAGGGAGAACGTGTCTGAAATTGACACTGTCAAACATACCAGCTCTCTTCCCTACATCCTTCTTGCCTCTCTTGGTATACTCCAGCCAAGAAAAAAGCAAGATGGGCGTGTGTGGCTGTTTACTTAATGGTTCCCTGCTGGGTGCAAGGAAAAGGAAGCTGCTCATTTGAATGCAGAGAAAACTATGGGGGTACTTTCCAGAGACACACAAGGAGCTGGTGAGTTAGGAGGAATTGAGGCTGGGACTAAGGAGGCAAAGTGACTCATGGAGAATGGACAAAGGAGAGGGAAAAAAGGGCAAGGGATGAAAAGAGAAGGCAGATTTGAAAAGAAAGCAGGACCTAAAATTTACAGACAAATAATGCTGGGCAAAAGAGGGAGCAGAGCCCAAAAAATTTGGAAGAAGTCCAAGGCTGGGATTTGTTCTGTGCAGACTGTGTCAGTGGGAAGACAAGACCAGGAGTACCTAGTGGAGAGAAATAGGAGCTCTGAGGGGTAGAATGCTAGGATTTTTTTGTCAAGAAGGTAGGATTAAAATTAAATACCTGAGAATGAAAACAGAAGTGGGGTAAGGAGCTCTGAATGAAATAAGACAGGATCAGGACAAGGACTGTCTCAAATGAGGGAACAAAAGGGCAAAGAGTGTGTATCCACCAGACCACTACACCCCTCCACTATCTAGCTCAGAATCCATATTTTCAAGTCTCACTATTCTACTGTTGCCAACAAACATCTATAAAATCCACAGCTTCTGTTCCATTCCATCTCCATAAGGATCTACCCAGAAGATGACAACCTAATGTTGCTACCAATTATTCCATAAGGACATGAGACAGCTCTCTGCGGTGGATCTGAAGGTTATAAATCTCTTGATATACCAATATAATATAAAGTCTTGATTTCAGTTGCTTTTGCAACCTTTGTAATGTTCTTTTAACGACACCACACATACAATGTACACACACAGCAATAATTACTCAGAATTAAAATGTGACCATCTGTAGCATGAAATGAAACATCTGCATTACAGCAACAGTACAAAACATTTCAGAACAGGAAGAGAGGATTATGACATCTGAGCAGAGCAACGGAGCTAGTTAAGATAGTAATCTGTAATCCTACACATTGGAAGTTGACCAGGATGTCAGAAGTTATCACTCCCCCTGCAGAAGTTGTCAATATTACCAGTTTGCAGATAACTTTCCAAAGTGCTTTGCAATTTTTGTTAATATTCTATGACAGCATGACTAGAGCCATGGCCATGCCTCAGAGACACGTGTTGCTGATCGAATAATTAACTGTGAAGCATCTAAACTGCCCACAGTGCTCAGCAGGACCTCCAGGGATTTTAATGGCACTCCACTCAGATCCACCATCATGTACAGACATGGTAATCTTGAAGATGAGCTCTGTATCTGCCACTTGAGCTGACAAGTATCACCAGAGCAATGTATCCCTTCTGGCAGAAGTGTTCTGGCAGGCCCAAAAGCAAATATAAAGCAAATTACTGAGGCAACAAAGTAATACTATAAAGCCACATACTCCAGGCTATACTGGCTCACTGCATTTAAAGGGATACTGCCAAATACAGGGGTTTTTTAAAATTTGTTTTGAAAACAGTATTTTTGAGATGAGCGGAAATTTGAGAGAGCTTTAAGATGTATCAACTGTTCTTAAAATAACCATGAATATTGCCGATGACTGTTGGAAGCCCAAGTGACTGAGTCACCATATAAATAAAAGCAGCCTGTTGAAAAATGACCACTCTGAGATGACTGAGCTCAGAGAAATGGAAAAGCAAATACTCAAAAAGATAAACAGTAAATTCCATTTTCAATTAAGATTTTCTGCAGAACAGCAAATATTTTTAAGTGACAGTGTCCCTTTAAGTGAAGATGATTTTGCTTTTCTTAACGCAACTATAAGTGAATTTGATGGGATCGCTGTCTCTAAAGAGGCATTGGGAGCAGAGGCAGGAGGAGGGAGAGGTGTAGTGGAGATAGCATTAAATAGGGATAAGGATCTGTTAAGTGTAACTCAGCATCAACCCTTTTACAGCTCCTATTCTATGCACATATGAGTATGGGCCAGCCCTGGTGGACAAAATCAGGAAGAGGGTTTCAAAGTCTCCCTGCAGGAGATAGCCCAGGAAAGAATGCCAGAGGGACTGAACAGTGAATGAAGCACAGGGCTACCAGAGGACTATCACATCAAAATTAGCACAGGGGAGCTGGGCAACTAATAGATCTACTAAGGAGGAAAGTCTTCCACTCTGAAACTTGCACTTGGGTGGATATTCTGAATTCAGGTGGATGTTCTTCAATAAAAGTCTATTGTGACCCAAATAATTCACAACAGATAGGTATAGGTAGATATTATGTAGGACAGCCTCCCTGGAGCAGGAAAAAAATGGCTGTTAAAAACCCAGGCAAGATTTTATTTGGAGGATCAAACACAGAATGCAATGAAATCAGGGAAGACTTCCAGGGATGTGTCTTGGATCAGGCCTAGAGCATGTGAATCTTTTCCTCTGCAGAGCTAGCCTGCAATGCAGTCCCTCAAAAAAAACCACATCTTAGACGAAGCAACTTTCTACTCTGAAAGATAAACTAAATGAGACCCTCAGATAACAAGGCAACTGAGCAGAGTTTCCATTCTCTTGGATCTGCTGACAGACAGACATGTTCACTTCCTAAGAATAGATTTTGGGTGGTTAAACTAGCAAAGGAAATTTTAATTTTCAAGATAGGCAAAAGCTAATCAAATGTCATTTGCAACCCAAAAGTTAATCACCTGCTAAGGGACTCAGGAAGTAACATCAATTAAAGCAAGTACAGAACCATGGTATAGAGTGATGACCGCACTCTGAACTGAAAATGAGAACTAAACACTCTAATGTGTGTTTAGCACTAAATGGGGTATTAAAGCAATAGCATAGCAAGGAGCTTAATAGCTGTGTAATGATGCAAACAGGATTCCAGCAAAAATGACTGGAACTCTTAACAGCAGATTCTCTTCTAACCTTACAGTAAGACAAAACAAGAAAGAAGACGTATCTATCATCTGCAAGTGTTTTCAAAGTCCCTTGAGGGAGCATTTTTGTTTTATTAGATCAACAACACACTCCGGATTTTTTGGAAGAAAAAAAGCCTCAGAAGGGCAAAACAGAGGCAATAGCATGAGTAATCCTTGACAGTGCTGTTTGCTCTTGCTGTCCCCCCTTAAAATACTTTCCTGAAGAAAACATCAGTGATAGAGCTGGACTTTTCAGAGAAGTATAAAACCAGAACAACCACCTACTGCTAGCAGGGAAGGTGGCTGGAGTGAAAACAGTAAGCAAATTTAGAAAAAATCAGCACTGTGAAAAATAGAAGACGGAGCCTTACACATGGTTTGTGGCACATGCCAGGATCTCCTGGTCCTGAGCTGGAAAAGGGGTTCTGCTATAATCACTCATGTGCAAGGGCTGTTTCTTCTTGTTTGTGAGCCAAGGATGGGAGAAGTAGGTGAAGGGAGGGTGGGGAGGAGTGTCAGCAGGGTTAGTGTCAGCAGGAGGTTCAGCCATACATACCACCCAGATGCAAGTCGATGAGGTCACTGTAATAAGACTCTCCCCAATAGTCTACAACAAGGAATTGGTGAAGACAAGAGTTATTGAGTCAGATACCCACCCTAGCCCCATACAATCAAAGCAATATATGAGAAAGACATAGAAACAAAGGGCAAACAGACAGGCAGCTATACATGTGGGCACACACACATATATACAAACACTACTTCTCTCTTTCACTGTGTGTATATATATATACACATACATATATATATATATATATATATATATGTACTTACACACACAAATATATCACAAACATACATATCGGGAAGATGAAGAGAAAACTTCCAGCAGGCAGGCAAGGACTTCCAGGGGGAAAAATCAAGAAGTTTGCACAGAGACACTTCACCTATTTGTGTTTGCAGCAGTACCTGTCAGTGATGTCTCTCCTGTTCTTGCTGAGAAAAGCAGAATTAATCCTGTTGCTTTGGAGCTGAGCAATATGTCAGAAGGAAACAGTGTAATTTCTTAGGATAGCTGCAGGAAAGGTGTAAGGGTTGATTTCTTGGAGGTGAGCAAGTGGAGGATGGTGTATGGCACACAGGTGGGAGGCACTGACTGAGAGCCAACACGAATGGCAAACACTCAGGTGTAGGAAGATGGGATTGTGTGCTCCTGCTGATGCAGTCTCTGTGCCAGGGAAGAACTGCACAGCAGTTGTCAGGACAGAGATAAGCATTTCCACAGCTGCTAGAGACAGGTGAACTACAAGTCTAGCACTGTGGAACATTTCACTGGGAGGAGACAGATGGAAGTACTGAGAGCAATATTTCTCACTGCATATGATTCATTTGATGTAAAGAGGTGGCTCTTAAACTTTTCAGTATTGATTTGATAATAAATATTTTCCAAGTTCTTAAAAATTACTATCAAGGTTTATCCTAGAAGGAATAAAAGAAAGGTTCTGGAAATTTTGGATTTGACATATTTTTAAGTTAATGATTGAAAAAAGGAAAAATTCACAGAGGAAATCCAAATCATCAGCATGTCCAAACAGGCGAATGCACTATAATACAAACTACTGTTGCATTAGCAACATTGTATTATGTTAATTAACTCATTCAAGGGGTCTCTTGGGACACCACAGAAAACTGAGAATATTCTTCATTGAGATCCCACTTTTCCATTGTAGTGATATACCATGATGCAATAGGAAGGGGGCAGTGAGGGAAGGAAAACAAAGAATGACAGTAGCTTAGACCACCTGTGTATGACAAACTTGTCCCTGAAATAGAGCTTACACTGCCACTTGAAATAGAGCTTAGCCTCCTAATCATTCATTCTTTCTATGAACACAACTATCAAAGGCTGAGATCTTCAAAGATACTCACAGAGAACACATTAAGGCAATTAAGTAATCATAGGTAGTGAGATTTTCTGAATTAGAAACTAAAAGATAGATTGACCATTCAGCTTTTGCAGGAATAAAAGACCAACTGTGCCATGCCTGAGGCAATAGGGAAAAAAAAAAAAGACAAGGAGGTAGCCAAGAAGGTACAATTATTTTGTCAGAATTAAAGTTGATGGTGACCTCCAAAATGATTCTGAGTTTGATTAGTTGAAGAGCAAGTATCGCCCTATAAATATTCCAC
Source organism: Cinclus cinclus (assembly GCF_963662255.1). Taxonomy (NCBI): domain Eukaryota; kingdom Metazoa; phylum Chordata; class Aves; order Passeriformes; family Cinclidae; genus Cinclus; species Cinclus cinclus. The sequence goes on from NC_085049.1 coordinate 29,997,093, forward strand.
CTTGAAAAACAGAAGATAATGTGTGAAATTCCTGGAAAGAATATTGAGCTGCTCGTATCTATTGCTAGGATCTGTGACCTCTCAGCAGGTCATCACTGTGAAGAATTTATTGACAATCTTCGCAGTTTAAGTAACTTGCCAATAACATATTAATGGTGATGCAAAATGGATAGAAAGTAGAAACATTATTCTAAGTTAAAAAATTTTTATCTATAGAACTGGTTTTTTTCCTTACCAGTCGAACTGAAAAATACTTCTTTCTAAAAATGGAAAGTGGTCCAGACGTGAGAGATTTGAGGAATTAAAGTCAGGAAGACCTCTACAAAAGAAAAATTAGCAATTCTTTACAGAGAGGAAAGATAACTAAGAAGCAATATGCTAGAAGATGATAAACTACCTAGGGAAGTAGTTCAGATTGTTGTCTGTCTTTTTCCATAATAGAAAAGAAAAGAATCATTGCAAGTTACAGAATTCTGGTTTCTTCTGTCTGGATTTTTAAGTAGTAAGAAATTGCCATTAACATTACCCAAAACGTCATATTTAAATGCTGATCAGTAAGTGATTTTTCTTCTTTCCCTACAGGGAAGGAACCTGAAAATCCCACTCATTACAGAGCCTAACACATTGTCCCAGAACAGTTAATACTGGCTACTGCCTATGGAAGAGCCATTATTTTGATGCTGTAACTGCAATCCTTCTCTATTTATGTAGACAAAGTAAGTGCACAGCAGACATACCTCCCAAGCTCCCCCATTTTTTCTCCTTGTACAACCTTATAAAGAGATTTTTGTTTTAGATAGAAACACCACTTTACGCACTGCCTTTCCCTTTTTGAACTTTTGTTTTCATGGTTTCATTAAGGAAGGATCAGAGACAAGAGCATGACTCCACACCTTTATACAGCAGTCCTTGCTGAATGTAATAGTCAATGAAGACAGAAAAATTATCCTTCCCTCTTGAATAATTAGTGGATATTGCCGGCACAAATTAACTTTATGGAATGTGATACCACAGATCTCAAAAAGAAGGAATTCAGTTGATTGTAAACATATATAAAATGTCTGGAAAAGAAGAAGCTGAGGGGGAACCTTACTGTTCCCTACAACTTCATGAAAGGAGGTTGTAACCAGGTGGAGGTCAGTCTCTTTTCCCACAGAACAAGCAACATAACAGGAGGAAATGGCCTCAGGTTGTACCAGGGAAAGTTTAGCTTGGATATTAGGAAACATTTCTACATGGAAAAGTTTGTCAAGCCCTGGAATAGGTTGCCCAGGGCAGTGGTGGAGTCCCCACCCTGGAGGTATCTAAAAGACATGTGGATGTGGCATTTTAGGATCATGGTTTAATGGTGAGCTTGGTGGTGTTGGGTTAATTGTTGAACACATGATCTTAGAGGTCTTTTCTAACCTAAATGATTCTATGGCCATGCAAGAGGACCTAGTGAGGTGAAGCATGGAATTGATCTTTTATCTTGTATTTCAGTCAAAACAGATTAGAACATGCTTTTCTTGCCCACCTCAACAGAATGTGTTTTTGGGTAATCCCCTGAAATAAGGGGAAGATTTTAGGATGGTGAATTCTTTATGTCAGAGTAAAGCTTCTGCAGAAATAACATACGCCCCGTTGATAGAAATATTTTGCAAGAGCAAAGCATACTGCAGGGACTTCCTGAAGAAAACAGATAACCTTTGCAAAGCAGGACACACAATTTCACAGTTCTTCTAGGAAATTCACAAATACATAAGCTCATCTAAGGCTGCTTCCATTTCAGAGAGCTGGGAGCGAGAAGCTATTTATCCAAAGGCTTATTCTGCAGTCTCCCATATAAGATTGTAATTCTTACTCTTGGTCATAGTCTGTCCTGTCTGAACGTGTTTTAGGCATTCTATGATTCTTTAGTGAGAAAACTCTATCATGAATATTATCTCAGCTGCTAAGATTTCTCACTTGCGCTGGCATGTCTTACATGAAAGTCGTTTGGCAGCTCAATAATCAAGATTAATTGGACTTCCTGATGAAAAGAAGCAAAAGGAAAAGAACCATTAGAAACAATGGAGGTGGGTTTAACAAGTGCAGTTACTGTCAGGCCAGAGAACAGAGCAGGGCTACAGAGGAACACACAGCATAAGGAAGGAGGCAGCTCTGCAATGACAGGCATTTGCACAAGCATATTTTTTTGATTCCACAAATGAAAAAAGACAGCCTGATCATAAACACACTGAAGTCCTCAAGACTGTTCTTCACACATGTAGTACCTATTTGTTTTGGTAAGCACTCAGTCCTGCTTCTTTGGCACACTGTTATGGAGCACCAGACATACCTAACTCTGACTGAGTAGTAACTGGCAGGAAGTCACAAAAGACTTTTCTCTGATGCGCCCTCAATGCTTAATCAAGCTCCATCTTCAGAGGCATAGATGTGGCTCTTCAAGGAACAAGCAGATATTTTCCAAACACCTCTTCTACGGTTGCCATTTCTGAACTCTGACCCCTGTGGTCAGGTACATAATCCTGGCCTTGTCAGGTATACACACACTGCATTTGCCTGTTGGATATTTGACTCCTTGCAAATTGAGGATTTTTTTCCCAAATCATTATACTACTATCAGCATTATCTGAACCAGGTACTCCTCCACTCATATGATTGCCAGATCAAATGATACTAATTTAATTTAATTTCAAGTACACACAACATTTGTTTTAATAGCTTGACGTGGATACCTTTCAGTACACGTGTGCATTTCTACTCTGCACAACTTTGTCGGAAGTAACCAGTGTGCTGGGCTGTGCAGTGAGGAAGATGTTCTGTGATGGTCCCTTGTAAGGACACTACCTTGATAATCCAACACAATAGAGAAAGCACATACAGTTTCACAATTATTTCCTTAACATAGAAACAGGGCTGTCTTACTGTGACAACTTTGTGTGAATGGCAGCTGAGAAACCCCTGCAATTTTCTAGCTGTAGGATCCAGTAATATGCAGAAACAGACAGCCATTAGTAGTAGCTGGAGAATTACCTCCCATGCCTCAGGTAAAGGTAAATGAACTAAGTCTCTGCCAGCAGGGAAGTCCCAGAATTAAAAGAAATACAGGAAAAGCAAGGTCTCAAAAAAGATAGAACAGGGAGAATAGATTCACATTGGGCTCAGTCTCTAGACTATAATGGTCCAAATGCCTCTAAAATCCAAACAGCTACAGATTACTGCACAAGCAGTTGCTAAGAAAACATGGAAAACCAGACTACGTTGTGATGGATACCTGCTTCTCCTCGAAGGGCCTTCTCCACAGCAACTCCTCTCTCCTCAAGTTGCCTCTGCTTCTCTTCTACTTGTTCCAACTGCCGCTGGATAATCTGTTCAGAGAAGAATGAGCAGAACCTCACCAAAGCAATTCTCTTGCTCAGTCAGCAGAACACATCCAGCACTAAGAGATTTCAGTCAGACATGCCTTTTCAAAAACAAGTATTTGTATTCAACAATGCCCTGTTTCAACAGCAAGCATCACAAATTCTGGTGACAACATCCTCTTCACCCTGGTGTATCTTAACTCTTAAATCTGCAAACACCTTGACATTCATGTATTTGCTACAACCCCTATCACCTTCCTGAACACTGAAGTGAAGGGTGATGCTACTCAGTCAGCTGAGCCTTTAGTTTTTGACAAATCCCATCAGCTGTAGATGATGTCAACAGTTTTCCAGCAGACTCTCTGGAAATTAAAAGAATTTTATAACAGATCAACCACCAGCATAACCTAGCAAAGCAATGATAGGTGCAGCTCCATCAGGCATTATCTGAGTTATCACCATTCCATGATGATTCATCCATGTCCAGCTAGAAAGGCGTTATGGGCATGATTTTTCTCACCGTAAAATTCTCATGATAGGTTTCAGCCATCCTTCACTTCCCTGTGGCATGACATGAAATTTGAAACAGGGAGCAGGAGTACTCATGTAGAAAAAGAGGATTCTGTTCTGATACACTCACAGGAATGTCAGGATCAGGGTGCTTTTAAACAGTTATCTGTGTGCCATGACACAAGGCTTGTGAGACACTACCTGAGCTCTGTGTAACCTCTTTAGCTCCTCTTGCTTGGCTTGTCTGCGGGCAGCTTTCTGTACTCGCCGCGTCAGCTTGGCGTTCAGCTCCTCTTCTGTGTAGGCCCTCTGAAGGAAGGAAAAACACGGGCAGATCTTATTGAAATGCTCAGAGATATGGGGGCAGGGATGACCATTTTCTCTTCCAAAAAAATCTCAGAAGGGAGGTGTTCTGTCTTTGCCATGGCTGTGTCAAGTCAAGCTTCTGTAGGCAAAGGTGTTCACAGTGCAGTGAGCAACACTTTCAGGATCAAATCAGGAGTGAAGAAGCATTTAAGCCAGCTGCAAAGCTGTGATTTTATATGACATCCCACCCCTGCTTTCCACTGCTAGATGAAACCCCTTCCCAAAGATCAAAGCAGTTTTTATTCTCAGTAATTTTCATTTCTCAATTAATTCAGCCAAATGGATTTAGATAAATCAACAAGTAACATATAGAGGGTTCATCTTGATAAGGTTCCCCTTGATTTCATTTTACAAGTGGGTAAAGGCTTGTCTACATGAACAGTTACAGCAGTGTAAGCTAAGAAATTACTATAAACTAATGTAGTATATTGCACCACTGGAAGCCATCCAAAAGAGGAAAAAATCAGTGTTTATAGAAATAGAAGGGCATTTCCTCTTCTTTTCTGTCAGTGAAACTAGTATGAGAATATATCTTTCTAACATTACTGAAATTTGGTTTAGGATCTTTCCAGATACACTAGTTGGATATATCATAGCCTAGAAAAACTTTCAAAGAGCTTTAAGAGTGTCAAAAAAACTTGACAACTGCACTAAGTAAACTACAGTGAAGAAAAAGCCTCTTTTCTCATGAACATGTATGTAAGCTTTAAGGGACTTCTGTAAACATGCATCTTCCACTTCTGGAAAGGTATCTCCTCCATGGACTGTAAACCTCAAGAACTGAATGTTATTTCAGATCACCCTGAAATTTGCTTGATCTAGTTATTGTACTGCCACATTGGTCAGTTTACCTCTGTTGATAGTCCTCAGTGAACAGAGTTTAAGGTAGGATCACAGCTTAATTAAAAATCCCTCAGGTAGGTCACAGGCAAACACCACTGTTAAAGCTTCCAAAAGCTCATACTTTACTCTTCCTTTTTTAAAAACACAAATCCACAATGGTTCTCAAATTAGAAGGTAAAGTGACAGAGCACAAGACCTTTCTAGCCCATATAACACTGTTGTGACTGCAAAGACAAGACAATAAGAATTTCAGAAAGCAGCAACTTCTGCCTGGATTTTAGCTTGATACAGAATTTCACTAAGATTTGAGCCACCTCAGCAATTTTAAAAGCTGCTGATTAAAGTGTGATGATTCATTTGCACTCACATGTGAAGTATTAAAAAAGAAGAATATAGATATTTAAGTGTCCTGAAGACCAATTTGTTCTGAAGCTCATAGATCATTCACATCACTGTACAGTGGTGCACTGATAAACGCATGCATTCCAACCAGACATTTTGGAGCTTAATGCATTTTTAGGACACATCCTCTACAAAGAATTTGCTGCCCATGTCTGCTAACATCTCAGGCATGCACAATCAGTTGATGTTAGTGCACATGTGGTGAAGAGCTATGGATTCAATGGGTTAATGTATAGGGGGACATGCAATGCAACAATGGCCAACTAGTGGGAATGGAGACACTACCTTTGACGAGTATGATCTCTTGAATGCCAAGGCGTGTGGTACATAGATCGACTTTAAAGGGGGGGATGGTAAAGGGAGAAAAATAAAAAAAAATAAACGCACAAAATGAAGCAAAATCAGTTAAACATTGAAAACAGATGCATAGTAATAAAACAAAGTGGTTTTTACATGAAACGAAATTGTGCAAATGCTGAACGTGACCCACACTGATGAAGCACAATGGAACTTCTGGCCACAAAATCAAGTTTCTAGCACTTTCCTGAATGCAATTAGTTTTGGCAGCCTCCTGGAAGATAGTCAACTTGGAAATACCTTTTTCCAGAGGTAGTATTTGGCCTTTGTCTACCTGTATGGGTATGAAATTCTGGCTTAAAATTTGGAATAATGGCTTATTTCTGGAACATATTTGGTTGGCTTGGCCAACCATGTCATACAACTCTGCATTTACATTCTGATTTACAGGCTCTCTTAGGAGTTGTGTTTCTTCCACAGTTTTAAATTATGTCTATTTCATGGAAATTATAATTGACATTTAACCAACATCATAAATCTTATCCACTGCTTTGTGAACTCAGAAACACCAGATGGGCTCAGAGCTGGTTATGTGTCCTGCAGTAATGGAACCTACTTGTCTAAAAGGAGAGCCTCCAAAGACCTTGAGGAGCTAAAACTGGAGGGGGAAAGGAACAGGAGAAGGAGGGGAAGTCACTGCTTACTCTAGCCGAGGACATTCTACGCTACCTTGTACCCAAATATAAGGCAAGTAAAGCACTTAGCTTTATTTGCTAAGAAGAGAGCTAAGTTTCCCTCCATATAATGAAGTCCAGAAAGCATTGTGCCACTCTGGGCAGACAGCATTTTGCACTCTCACATTCAATTAACTAAAACCAGTCACAAATGAGAAGCCAGAGAACAACACCAGCATGTTTGCGGGCTCCAGGAAAAAGCAAGCTACCTGTAGTGGTGAACACCTGAGCACGACACCACAACTGTACAGAGCAATGACAAACACACATGGTGACAACACACCTACAAACACAACACCCACAGGTCATTAGCAATTGTTTACAAGATGCTTCTCTTGAAAGAAACCACTTAAGCAACACTGAATTAATTCACTGCTGATCACAAAGAACAGGCTAAACAGAGCAGGCTGTCTGGGAAGCAAGCTAACTACATTACCAAAAAAGCAGCATGAACAGGATCTCAGTTTGAAGAAGGGGTTCACATAAAAGTTAAGTAGCAGTAAGTCAGCTCTTACCCATATAAAGTAGCAGGCAGGTTATAACTTAAAAAAATACAACTCCCTCCCCAAACCAGTACAAACCCAGCTTGGTCAGACTCCAAGTTTGGTTACATTTCTTTTGACAACAAGGCATTCCAGTGTTTGCATGTATATTCTACATCCTTGGATAGGATGCAACAAAATGAGGTAAGTCAAGTTTTCAGATCCATATTGTCTAAATAAATACATTCTCAAAACTATCCTTATGAAAACAGACAGATGCTGAGTGAATAAATACTTATGTAATTTCAGCAACAGCAAATGAGCAAATATTAGACACTACCACCACACCCTTGGAAGAACTTGTGAGGTATTTTCAGTATTTTCACTGTCAGCTGCCATCCCCTCCTGTGCTTAGAGATGTGATCTTCCTTTCTGCAAAAGCCATTTTAAATCTAAGTGGCCCAGCATAGAAAAAAAATTACAATCAAGGCAGACCAAAAACTCTTTAACTCTTATCTGAACCCCAAGTACTGGGTATCTGTCCTCTGGTGGCTCCAGGTACCTCATTCTTCTGCATCTCTTGGAAAATGCAGAATTTCTCATGAAACGCCTTGAGGGCATGCAAGGGGGAATGGAAGGGGGAGAGAAAAAAAAGGGAATAAAATAAAAACAAAATAATCTTCCTCTCAGATGAGATCTAGACCAACTAGGGAAAGAGATTAAAAGAGAGATAAGTAAATACAGGAAATTCCTATTTAGTTCATCAATTTATTCCACCAGCCTTAAATTCACTCATTAGTTATTCTAGTTCATTCTATTATATATGCTTAGAAAGCATTTCATATGACACTTCAATTTGCAGTACTTCCACACCTTTGCCACCTCAGCCAAGGATCAATTTGGCATCTGAGATTGATTTGTGCACATGGGATGACAGGTTTGAGTCAGGAGGCACAGGACACTGTGCCTATGACAGTTCCTTCCCAGAGGCTCTTTTCTTGAGGTTTTTTAACCAGGCACCACCAGGAAAGAACAGTGGGAACACAGTTTTCATTCTGGTGTACCAAAAGAACCTTAGTGTTCTATGAGTTCAATAAAATCTCTACGTACCCCTACAAACCTTGCCAGTTTTACCTAGCAGAGCTTAGAGGCTCTCAGGAATGAAAGTAGCATTCTTCCTTACTTTGATCAAAGAGTTCCTTAAATAATTTGCCCGAAACCAGGAGACCTTGTTTTTGTACTAATAGTGACATTCTAAAATTGAATCAAATAGTTTAAGAACAACTAGCTTTGAAACTTTGCTTTTACCATACATTTTCCACATATAAATGCATGCAATTAAACCAAACCCTTATAACTAGATCCTTAGGCCAGTAAGGAGGGTGCACAGTAAGCTCCCTACCCTGGGCTTCAGGAGAGCAGACTTTGGCTTCATGGATCTGCTTAGTAAAGTGGCCTGGGATAAAGCCCTGGAGAGAGGAGGGCCCAGGAAAGCTGGTTAACATTGAAGGAGTGCTTCCTACAAAGCCAGAAGCAATGCATCCTAACAGAGAGGAAGTCAGGCAAAAACGCTGGGAGGTCTGTGTGGGTGAACAAGGGGCTCCTGGACAAATTCAAACAGAAGAAGGAAGTCCACAGAGGGTGGAAGCAATGGCAGGTAGCCTGGAAGGAGTACAGAGAAATTTTCCAAACAGTCAGGGATCAGGTTAGGAGAGCTAAGGCCCTGACAGAATTAAATCTGCCAGGAACATCAATGGCAACAAGGAAAGTTTCTGTAGGTGTATCAGTGATAAAGGAAGACTGGGGAAAACATGGGCCCTCTCCAGAAGGAAATTGGAAACCTATTCATCCAGGATATAGAAAAGGCTAAGGTACTCTAACTTTGCCTTGATTTTCACCAGCAACTGGCTCCTGCCACACCATCCCAGTCATAGAAGGGGTTGGGAAAATGAACTGCCTGTGAAGGACAAAGTCACATTTGAGAACATCTAAAGCACCCACAGGTGCACAAGTTCTGAGAGAATTGGCAGAGAAACGGCCTAAGCCACCAGCCACCATATTTAAAAAGCTGTGGCAGTCTGGTGGAGTTACCCCTGACTAGAAAAGGGGAAACAAAATCCCATTTTTAAAAAGGGGAAAAAGGAATACCCAGGAGAATACAGGCCAATCAGTCTCCTTCTAGTGTCCAGTAAAGTAATGGGACAGTGAGACAATGGACCCCTCCTGTAATAATGGTGGAGAGTAGCCTATAATAATGAAAACAAGTGAAACCATCTTATTTTACATAGGACAGTCAGCCAACTTACAGGGAAACCTGTTCCATGGGAGAAAGAGTAAAAATAACATTAATCATCTAAGTTCCTGATGTGCTTCTCTGAGTCTGTGATCTGAATGGTGCTAGATTCATCCAGAATGCATTTCCCACCTACGTACCTCTCGTTTGGATTTCTGGGAGGAGCGTTCCAGAATATCATCACTGGAGAGGTCTGAGTCCTCTGAGAAACTCAGGTGCTGACGGAGCTGTAAATCTGTGAAGTTGGGAATAAAAATGGGAAGTTAGAGAAGTAATGATCTTTTCTGCAAACTTTCCAGAGCTCAGCTGTAGGTTGGTTGATTGAGCACCAAAAATACTCAGTTCTTTTATGTCAGTTGTTTTGCTTGGGAGGGATCAAAGAAGCCCTGCTCCACAGAATGATCAGCATGAGGTTTGAGCTGTTCTAAGAGAGCATCACTTTCTTTGAATGCTGTTAGAAATAATGGCCATGGTTGTCTTTTTGCGCTGTATCAATGCTCTTAGGATAGATACAGCACATGGAATGACTGGCTCTACTTTGGCTGTTTGTACAATGCCAGAGAAATGTAATATATTTGCTTTCAATCCCATTTATAGGTAATTTCTCTACTGTATCCCAAGTCACCATCAAACATCTCTGCCTGCAACTGGCGGGCATGTGAAATATTTACAGGAGGCTGCCAAATCCCTCCTTCAGAGATCAGCAGAAAGATACCAGATTACTGAGAACAGGAATAACAGTATCTCTGCAGTCTTCAGCTTCCATGGAGCCAGGTGGAAAGAAAGAAAAATACATCAGCCAAAGAAAAGATGAAGATCAGATTTAATGTAGGGATGAAATGTCACAAATTCCAACAAATAATGCTTATTTCTCAACATTGAGAGTTAAGCTTTTAGTCAGGGTTCCATTTATTTCAGTGGATTCTGTCAACATGCAGAGACACAAATCTAGTCCCTAGCACTTACCCCTCTCTGCCCATCTGACACTGGGGAGCAGCAGCATTCAGCACAGCAGCTGAATGATAAAGCAAACCAAAACTACTTTCAAGGATACCTCAGGAAAGTAGGAAAAGTGCACCGTGCAGAGGCACTTATCTGTTATACCTGCAACTGTAATCAGTGGAGAGGGTTTGTGCTTGCCAGAATCCACAGTGGCATTACTTGAGGGAGTACTTGGGCAGGATTTCTCATCAGCCTTTTTCTTCTTGTCTTTCTTATATCCAGAGAAAACAGACTTCCATAACGACCTAGGCTTTGTTGCTTCCTCTGTCCCACCACTAGATTTGTCAGAAAGTCTGGTATCATTTTTGGATTTCTTCTCCTTTTTGTTCTTACGAGGTGAGAAGAGGGAACTTCTTTTCTTACTTTTCCCACTGGAGCCTTCTGAAGAGCTGACAGACCCTTCAGGTCCAGCCATATCAGCAGGAGGAGTAGAGTACTTCTCAGTAGCAGAATTATGTTTTTGTGCAGATCCCTCTGCTAATTTCAAGGCCAAATGCTTTGGAGAGTCATAAAACAACTCTTTGGTCTTCAAGGGCATAGAAGATGCTTTTCTTGCCCTTGTGGCCCCAGTAGCAGCAGCCATCTCCATATCTTTCATCTTACTCAACTGTTTAGCCATGGCATCACGTAGTGCTGGGCTCTTGACAGACTTCTCTCTGGCTCTCATTCTTTCCTCAGCAAGCTCCTTGGCTTCCACAGAAATGTCAGGGAACACTCTCTTCTTTTGGTGAACCCGTCCTTCCATTGAGGGTGGACCACCATTTTCTTTGACCAAGGGCAAAATATGTGGTTTCTCTGGCCTTGGCCTACTGGTAGGAGGTGTAAAGAACTTCTCATGAAGGCTTGAGTCCTCTGTCCTGTCATCATACGTGTCTTCTACATCATCAGCAAATGGAATTTCATCCACGCTCTCCGCGAACGATTTCCGCACGTCGTCTCTCTTGGCTGGGGGGCACTCCTTGGCAGGAGGGGCTGGCTCCTGGTGTCGGGGAGCAGGAGGTGTTGATGCTGGTGTTGGAGGTGACCTAGCTTCAACCTCATTCTGCCAGAGTGCCTGGTACCTCTTCCTACGCAGTGTGGCTGGCTCCTCATTCTGAGGAGGTGGTGGGGGCGGGCTCGATGGAGGAGTCAGCATGGTGGAGTCAGAAGTGTTGAAGCTCTGGCTAGCCATAGTTCTCATGTTAGATGAGCTCTCCTGAAGACCAAGCCCAGAGCTACTAGATACATCTCCCCGTACTTCACTGGAAATCTTTAGCTCTTTTTCTGATGGAGACTTTGGAGTGAGCAGAGAAATCTGCTCATTTTCTAGCTTGGTTAGTCCCTGTCTTCTTGGGGCAGGCTGGGGTTTCACAGGATGGATCCTTTCATCCCCCGAAATATCCCTGCTGTTGAAAGTCTTCTGAGGAGTTGTCTCCAGAGAAGACACAGTAAAGTTGCTCTCTGAGCGTTTGTTTCTGTCCACGGGGGTGAGCCCTAAGCTCCTCCGGATTTCAGCACTCTTCATCCAGAACTCCTCTACAAGGCTGCTCCGTTTCAGGGCTTCTTCTGCAGTGGTAGGGCTCCTCAGTTTTTCCACCTGCCCATCCTGGCCTCTAAGGGCCAATTTGGCTAAAGGAGTAGATGTTAAGGCTGGGACAGGTTGGAAACACACTGGAGGCTCCACTGGGGATGAAATGGATGTTTCAGCAGAAGGTAAAGGCTGGGAACAGATAGGTGTTTGAGCAGATGCTGGGGGTGAGGGCAGTGCTGGTGCTTCTGGCTGAGACTCTGCTAGTGGTGGGGGTGCAATGGCTTCTGGTGATGCAACCGGCTGCGACAACACTGGAGATGGTGGCGCCAAAGGGCTCTTAACTTTCCTGTCTTTGGGAATGTCATCCTTTGGTCTTCCCTCAAGAATGAAAGGCTCAGGAAAAAAGTGCGGCTCTGGGGACTTTATTGCATGGCATACTTCAGCCAGGGGATCTTCTGCATCCTACAGAAAAAATGAAAAAGGGGAATATTAACAATCACTAGGTACATGAAAATACAATTCTTTTTTTTTTTAAACAAAGATAGACATAAGGAAACCATCCAAGTATCATAATACTAATTTAATGTCCAAAAGTCTGCCTGCTAAACAATAACTGTGTCTGATACAATCTTTAGATGGCCATTGAAAAAACAAACTTTAATAGAAAGTGAATGTTATCAGCAATTGCTTTTAGCAAACCAGACTAAGCCCACTGTAAAATTAAACTGGTTTATGCCAAAACTCTCCAATACATTTTAGCAATTCCTAAAAAAAAAAAAAAAAAAAAAAAAAAAACAAAGAAAAAAAACAACCAACCAAAAACCAAAATACCAAAAGAACATTTTAAGGGCCATGTACTTCCAGCTCTTAAGCTCTTACACACTGCAGTACACCTGCAAGCTGCCTGCCAGGGCTGACAACATGCCTCACTTCCTTAAGCTGAACTATGTTGAACCCTGGAATAAAGAAGTACTGGTTTGGTTACTACTCTAATTTTCAATTGCAACTGTACAGCACATAAAAGACAGCCAGACCAGGCTAAACAGGAAACACTTTACTTATGGCTCCCTACATTTATCACATATACCTGCTAAAATACCCTGTATAATTCTGCCTGGGGCTTTGTGAGGGGAACTTGTGTGGCTGTGATAGAGCCACTGCACTCTGAAGACAGGAAAGAAAAATAGTATACATTATATTTTAAGCCTACTGAAGTCAGATTTCAAGATCAACATAAATATTAGAGACAGGAAAGGAGGAGAGCAGACTGCTGTCAGGCCTCATTAGCTTATTCAACAAACTGCTTTATTGAACTACAGGTGCTAAGCAGAAAATGTCCATGAGTCACTCTCTTACCTCTGCTTGCTCTGCTTTGGGACTAGCAGCTGGAGACAGAGGAAGAACACTGTCACTAGAGGGCTGGATAGGGACTGATGGCTTGCATGGATCTAAGGAAAGGAAAAATGTTCCAAAAATACATAAACCATTAATAGTCTACCTCTTTTTTTTAATGTTACACACAGCAAGTAGTGACAAATTTTAGACTGGACATCTGGAACACAACAAGAAATTTAAAATGTCCAAAATGGTACACACTTCTAAATAACAACTTTTACAAGAAAAAGCAATTAGAAGGGTTCTCTAAAACCGCAATTAACTGATTCAGAGCATTCTTCTCAAAATGTTAATGCAAGCACAGATCATGCCACTGAGAATAGTAAGATGGTTCAAATCCAAGAGACTTATCTACTAAATCCATGACTGCACTGACTATTTCCAATGCAATTAACAACACTGAGTGATTACCTTCTGTCACACTGCGAGAAGCACCTTCTGCTTCTTCTTCTTCTTCTGCTTCTTCTTCTTCTTCTGCTTCTTCATCTTCTTCATCCTCAGAGACTTTTAGTTCTGGTCCTTCTACACCAGCCTGACGCAAGCGAAACTCTGCTTCTGCATCAGATGCGATGTCGTCTGATCATGGACGAAAAAAACCAAGAGAACTTGGATACAAGTCCATCAGGACATACTACTTTCTATTCACACACAACCACTTTCATAACCTGAACACTTAAATGTTCACTCCTTTTTATGGTGTGAAAATTAGTCATTTAAACAGTAAATGAAAGCAGTAAATGATTGGACTGTTAATACAAAGAGTTAACTCAGCAACTGAAGCGCTACCTTATCAGTTCTCTGGAGTTTTCTGTGTTTTCTGCCATACGCAGTTAATTTTACAGTAGCACAGGAAGGATTCTGACAGCATTATGGAACACTTTCACGAATTTAATTCTATTTCTGTTATTCATCAGGATCAGTATTGAATACAGACACAAGGCATGCAGTGAGAGGACATGAGAAAATCATTACATAATCCAGGACATTGAGGTTCTTCTCTTTCTTTTTGTCCCTCACTCCTGGCTCCTTCTCAAATATTTGAAACAAACTCCCACACCTCTAAAAATAAGACCAGGTTTAAGTACCCTCATGCAAAGTGTTCATTGCCAATACATTCTGTTCACACAACAGGTTTAAAGACTGCACAGTGGTACCCTACCATCGTCCAGCTCTGCACCCGTGTCTCCCTCTTCACCTGCCTGCCCTTCTGTGTCTGCAGGCTCTGTGCCCAGCTCATCCTCCACATTATCCTCCTCACATGGAGCTAGAATATATTCAAATATTGAGGAAAAAAAAAAAGAAAAGAAAACAAACACTACACAGTGAACAAGTTCTATTTTGAACTGTACCAACAGTTTGTACTGGAGATGTTTACCAATTACTGTCAAAAACAAGAAATCCTGAAATGTGTCACCTGGAGAGACATCTATCGTGAAGTGACACTTCCAGACTCAGCAAATCAAGGAATGCCTGCCCTTGTGGAGTCTCCAAGGCACTTGCAGTGAAAGCTGCCAGGGCTTTTCTGAGCAATGGATGTTCTCAAAAATTAGAAGGGGACTGTGAGGACATCAAACCAGAATAAAGGTTACTGTTCTTCTGGGGAGATTTTAGTTTTTTCTTTACCACAACAGAACAGTTACCACCACTTGATAGCGCATGTGTATTAGGTCAAAACTGAAACCTCACAATTAACCAGAACTGCTCATCTTGAAATTGAAACTGGCCTTGAGGCTAAATCCAAGACAGAGTCTAGGTATAGGACTGACCATTATTACACTTGGAAAGTGCTTAACTGTGCAGCTACAGCAGTCTTTGGCAATAAGGTCTAAGAAAATGCACATGCTGTACAAATGACTAGTGCACAAACTGAGATACTGTCAAATCGTTAAAATAATATATATAAAACCTTTTTTCTGTTATGGATCAATAATTGAAACACTTTTAAGTAATTCAAACTAGATATTCAAAATGTTGTTTTCTTTTTTCATTTACACATCACAATTTGATATGCTGGGTCAAAATAAAGACGAGATTCTTGAATTTGTAACTCTGAAAACTATGACATCTGACATGATTGCTTTTGACAGGATTTAATTACAGGAGGAGAGACAAGACCAAAGTGTGAGTATAAACCTCATTATTAAATTATACTTTAAAAAACAACAACTGTGCAATAGACAATTTGCTGCCTTTTTTTTTTCTTTTTTGGCTAAACATTTCCATTAAACATAATTTAAATATTTTTAAAAAGTGAGCACTTCCAGTTCCTGATCCTTTTTATCTTCTAGTGATAATGTGGCTCTTGGAACTATTTATACCATTGCATTGCTAATTAAGACAATCTTGAAAACAAGCTAACCCTCACTAAAATTAAAGTCTTGCAGCCTCTCCTTTAATACAGTTTTTTGCTTATTTCAAAAGACAGCCTTCAGCAGGTGGCTTGTCTTCTTCCTTCAACCTAAGAATTTCCTTTTTGGCATACTCTGTAGTATTATTCAGATAGACAAATACATGGATTAGTTTATTTTCTGTCAGCTACCATGGAAAGGCAGTTCCACTCATGTGTGATAATGGCCTATTCCTTTACATCAGAGAATTATCAAATCCATCCCCTACCAATGTCAAGCACAGGAAAACTGAATCACGTGGCAAAGGCTGGACCGCCCACAGGAGCATTTGTCAATCTACTGAACAAAACCAAACTATGTCCCAGTCTGATTGTTGCTTAGGTATGCAACAGCTTATGTTATTTTGGAAATGATAATGTCATCGAATGGCTTTATGGCAACAGCAAATGTGAGTAATCTTAATCAAAACTTGCAAAAAACATGACTGATGTTAAGAGTATCTGAATCCACCATGTATGTGTGGGTCTTCAGATTCAGAAACCATGAATGGACATGACACACAGATTGTGTTGGAGAATGAGGAGAAAATCAGGTTTTAAATAGTTGGGTACAAAAAACTCAATGGAAGATAACAGATGCATCAATAAGTAACAACTTGGTGCAGGGATAGATCCCATTCTGAGGGACACAGGAAGCTTGCAGGTGGCTGGTTATATGATACATATACTGTGCATATACATATATGCAGTTAGGATAAGGAGCAAAAGGCCAAAAGCTGTCACACAAGAACTCAGAAGGTACACACTACAGCAGCCAGAAACTGGGATCAGCACTTGGTTCGTATTAGCTGGCAGCTGTGAGCAGCCTGCATCGTGTGCAGACACCTTGTAAACACTGCTGACTTGCCAAAGCAGCAGCAGAAGCAAAGTTTTAACGCAAGCTGGCTATTCTGATGTGCCAAAAACAACCCAGCTGTAGATCAACTACCTAGCACAGACTGCTCCACTAATTTAGACACCTTCACAGCTTTACACAACTCCCTCACTGTCATCCCAGAATCTTCAGGCTCATCGGTTTGTAATAGAGCTTAGAGGACCAGGCAAAAAAAAAAAAAAAAAAAAAAAAAAAAATCAGCTGAGCTCTGCCATCCTTCAACATTCCTGAGGCTTTCCTGAATTATGTCAACACCAGGTCAAAAGAGATACAACAACCACCACTAGTCCTAAAGATCCTAGCTTTGATCTATTCTTCCTTCTTGTTTTCTTCACCACATAACTACAGTTCGCAGTTGCTACAGAGAAGTGCAGTTCCTTTAAGCACTCTCTGTCACTTAACTTTTCAGATGCAAGAAAGCCCCACATTCTCTTAGTCTAAGGGCTGGGGGAAGAAAAACAGATCCTATCTTCAGTTTACAAAGCAAACGAAAGCACTCAGTGGGATCCCTGCTCTGTTCCTGCATTACCCAGGATAAGCTGTCCTTGGCTTGCCTTCAGAGGTTATGATGAGTGTGGGGTTCATGCGAGAAGGGGCTGCCTGAGCAATGCGGACATGCACACTCCCCGTCCCCCCATGCAGTAGCGACAGGGCCATCAGTTCCAGGGTTAAAGTACCAGCTCAGCTGCTGAAGGCATGGAGAAGAGAGGGGGCAGGGTTATTGTGCATTGGAATACATAGAACATCACCAAACTACCTCCAGGGACCGTCTCCAGCCACGCCTGTACTGCCTCATGGCGTACGGAGGGAAGGTCGGATGCTGAATTTAAAAAACAATAAATTGTAAGAAGTCAAAATTAGACCATCAGTCAGTGCCTAAAACAGAAGAGTGACAGAGGGAAATTTTTCAGTAGCAAATACAGGAACAAAACCTATGAAATTTCAAACAGCTGATTCCAGGCTTGCGAATTAAATTGAGGTAACACACAAATGCCAGGAGATTCCAGTCTTCCTTTGGGATCTGTAATGTTAGAGGAAATATGTATGGCACACTAAGAAGAACACCACATCTGACCAGCAGGCTCCTACTACAATGCTTCCCTTGGAAATCTACAGAGGAGGGAAACTGAGAGAAGGAAGAGCTAAGCAATGGGAGAAGGGTCCCAGGTATCCCAGAACCTGCACTGCCCAGCAGATGAAGAAAGAGCTCCCAAAGCAGGATGAGAGGGACTTCTGAGAACTGTGAGACTGTCCCAGGCTGTCACATCAAACCTTATCACAGCTAATGCCAATGGGTTCTCCAAACACCTCAGATCATAGAATACAACTCCTTAGCCATGAACAAACTGTCTATTGAACTCAGGCTGAAAACTTACAGTGTGTCCACAAACAGCCTTTTAAATACCCAAACTGCTGATAACACGTGCACACACCTCTACCATATGACAGAGCAACAGAATCAGCTAATCATAAATCAAGATAGTCCTAGGCTGGCCCAGTTTCAGGGAACAGAAAGGAAATACTGAGTACTTTCCCAAAGGAATTTGAAAAGATCACAAAATCAGTTTTGGAAAGATCACCTGTTGCTGGCAACTGTAATAGCACCCCACAGAAAAGTAACTATTATAAAAATACAAATTAATATAAAAATTTGGGAACTCGAGTTACACAGACTCCCACGCAGAAGCACAAGTAGCCTTAACTGTTGCAAACTTAAGAAACTCTGTAACAGTTATTTTACTTAATGTTTTAAAACATTAATTAACCACTCTAGCAATACTGAAACTTACAGACAGTAGAACACAGCCTATTTCTGTGGCAGCAGTGGGAACAAAATACCCATCTCTTATTTGTAGGGAGCCGATTTCCCACCAGAAAATTCCAGTGCATTCTATAAATTGCAAATATAATACAAACTGATCTGGAATTGTGTATGAAGCTAGACCAGGAATAAAAACGCCCCTATACCAAACATGTAAAACTGTAAGGAAAATATAATTATCTGTAATGGAATAGAAGCAAGTATAATGAGGTAGAGCTCCAGGTTTTTAACCAGTTTCATTTTTTTTCTGTGACAGATACCCCTTCTCACAGCAGATATACTCCCTCTACAATTTTGTCACCATGGTTGCAGACAGAAAAGACCACTACTCATGAGCCGCATGGTGAACTTTTATTTAAGCCCACAGACAAAGTACTTATAATATACTTACCTTAAGGCATGATGCAACAGCCTAGAACAAGGTG